>NW_026018460.1:0-27743 GCF_020466585.1 Dendroctonus ponderosae | reverse complement strand
TGCAGCATCTTAGTTGAGGAACGAAAGTTACAATTTTTAATAATTAACGAAATATTTGATTTTGAAAACCATTCTGAAATATTTGGAGTCACCAACTATATTCTTAGGTAATATGTGAATCTACCTCAACTTTCAAACACCCAAATAATTCCATCATTAACTAGTCACTTCTTATTTGCCTCGTTCTATGAGCAGGTGCAAAAATATTTTTTTAAATGCCAGTTAAAAAAATTATATTAAATTAAAAATTTCCTTGCACCTTTGCACCAATTGTCATCAGATTCGAAAAAGAATTGGTAATCGTCAGAAAAAGCTTCCGAGAAAAAAATGAAAATCTAGGTACCTAACTGAACCACATTCTAGAAGTTAGACAATGTCCGAAACAAAATAATCACAATTTTTTTGATTATTCGAGTAAAACGAGACCGATTGCCGCATACCGCGATTCGCGATTGTCTGCGATATTCAAGCGTTTCGCAACTGACATTCGACTGTTTCAGGCGCGTTCTGAACCAAACGCCGGCTGGATGCACTTTCCGAGTGTTGAGCTGGTGGCGGCCAGGGAAATCAATAAAACGTCGCCGCTAGTTTTAGTCCTATATGGTTGCGTTTCATCGAGATAATCCGAGTGTCCATGGACATCATTCTCACCTGTATCGCATGTTTTCGAATCTTCTCCTTCCACTTGAACTTGCTTCTTGCTTGCTTCTTCGGGTTAGATCAGTTTTTTTAAACATTTCAATAGGTCAACGTCTTCTTACCATAGCCCCATAAGTTATTTTTGGCAGAAACTTAATTTATTTCATTCATTTGAATTCAGTGGTTTTCTTGAATTCAGTTTTTTTTTCAAATTATTGTAGGTCGGTGATTTCTTTATCTATTCATGAGGTGTTTTGTATTTCATTCAATTTGTGTTTCAATAATCACTAAGGCATGTTAAAATATAATCTCGGTTCACCACACTTAAACTATTTAAATGTATACATTTTCTCAGTATTTCAAAAAGAGTCATTTAGTCTGACATTCTGACTATTTTCATTGAAATCCACCAAAAGCTTAAAACGAACAAAATAGCCTTCTTGCAAATATGAAGTATCWTCTTTCAGCTTAAGCGCATTAAATCACTTTAAACTTTCAACTTTCAACAAATTTAAAAAGTCYTTGCASTAGAAGCCAAAATTCTGTTGTGTCTATTATTTCACTCATGGTTTATTGCTCCGATTTTTAAGAAGATTCGGACTCGTTCATCGGGACGGTTCATCGGACTTCAAAGAAATTCACTTCTTATTATATAATATCCAATAATTTCAAAATCACTTTTGAAATTATTGGATGTCCTGAAATCACTGTCTTTTTTATGTAGGTACATGCCAATGTGTAATATTTTCTCTCGTGTAATTACTCTRAACCAAACGCTGCTCTAAAATATGCAATACATCTTTTTTATGTTCTTAAATTTTTGTTCGCTAATAATTTATTTTCGAGCTGCGTTTAGGCAAGTTTGGTTCTTTCCCAACAATACTTTTCAATTTCGAGTTTTCACAGTAAATAATAAAAAATATTTGTGACTCAAAAAAGTAGTACTTGCAATTCAAGCGAATTTTTCATTAGCAATTGACCCCTGAGCACAGTGTAAATGAGCATATTGTACAAAAATCCAGGTGGTGCATATCTGGCTATCGCGCTATCCAAGCTATTGAAAAACTATTAAGTAAATAGTTTTTCCTAAAAGTCCTTACACTAAGATTATTAATACTCCTACTATTTTTGTCAAAGAAATTAATATAAAGTACGCATTTTCACACATGTACAAAACAAAAATWAAMATTTTGATAATGATGTTCCTGTTTCAAATATCAATTTATCTGATGCTTCTGGTTTGAAGCAACTGCAGACCTCRAATTGGAAAATCTCTGGAAGTATTTTTCTACAGTTGTTTTGCTCGAAACTTAGGTACAGGTATAGAAATTCKATTACCCCCAWCGAAGCTAAGTAAAGCTGTTTAAATTACTTATTAATTAAAAATATGAAAAGCAACTTATTAAACATTTATCTAAKWAMRRRTTGCATAATTGAAAAATAGTTGAAACGRATTATCGTCGTTGGTGTATCAAAACGATTAAWTKAAAAATAKTTTAATTTATGCGAAAGTCGCACTCGATAATTTTCAGTATACTCGAAACATCAGTCAGTCTTGTTCTATTCATATTTTAAAAGTTTCCGTTGTTTATAAACGATATAATATAGCTGTTTAAATGTTATTTATTGCGAAACTCAATGAACTTTCCTAATGAGTTTCTTAACAATATTTTTTGATTTGTACGTACTTACTGAACAATTGTTTACGAAAATTAGGGCTTTTAATAATCGAGTAATTTTTTTCAAATGGTAGGTGATTTGGGGAGTAAATAAAATAAAAGTAAACAGTAATAGATATTGAGTTAAATTAAGAAAACTTTTTTTGTTTTCGTATCGAAGAAATTAGCTGTTAGTAATCCAATTTCAACTTTTTTATAACAGTTATTTAAAATAATATTAATCACCGTTGTTTCATAATTAAATTATTATAACAAAGTTAAACCAAGCAACATCAAGTTGGCTAATACATTGTAAAAATTTCGTAACATAAATCCCGATTAAAAAAATTGAAAGCAAAATTCTTCCCAGAACCCGCTCAAATAATATTTGATTTGCTGTTTTGTACTTGTACAAATTAAATTTTGTCGAAGKTTAAAATATKTTTTTCTGGGCACGGCACTTGACTTTTTGAGATATGTATATTWGTTACCGGCAATGTGCGAAATATGGCAGTGTGCAAAATGCCTAGYCATTCTGCAAACTGACCAACTTGCCAGGCATTTRGGCACTTGCAAACTACTTTGGGCAATCTGCACATTGACTACGGTATTTTAGGTAATCTGCAAAATGCCGTACGCGTTAGTCAATGTGAGTGTCACATATATTTAATATTCACATTGACTAGACAATGTGCATGATACCTGATGTTTATTATGTTGCTTTATTATGCTAAACTTTGTTTGWTGGCGAGCGGAAAGAAAGGYACACTTTTRGTGMAMGTAAACTAATTATAATATATGAATTTAATTRCTAATTTAATGGGAAAATACTATCTTGTGTTACCAAATACAAAACAATTTAATGTRATAAGATTATTTACCACTAATATYATAWTTTTTCAACCACATTAAAGTACCTATGAAAGCATCAATTATTAGCTYCWCAACCGCGGAAGTTATTTAAACTTTTGTGCACACTCTCAAAATTAGGCTATCAGTTTGTTTTCATTAACGATATTTACATATTTCCAGCACATCGTTTCTCGAAAATCTTGTATCTTGTTTCATATTTAGCTTTTGATTTTTCACTGGAAAATATGTCCCCTATTCATTACACTGATTTCCATTTAAAAATAAACAATATGTAAACCCGAATACCAAACTACTGAAAAATCATTTTTTTTGCACGACGCTAATGCGACAGGAATAGAAACCAACTAATAATCAATAGGCAACATTGAAAACGCGGTAAATTTTACAAAGTTGTTTGCTACTAAGTTCCGTTGCAACACCAACCAGCAAAGTTTTAGGCAAGGCAAGATGTATGCAAGATTCAACATATCTAACACTCAGATTGACTAGCGCGTACGGCATTTTGCAGATTGCCTAAAATACCGTAGTCAATGTGCAGATTGCTGAAAGTAGTAGCGGTTCTGCAAAATGCCTGGCGAGTTGGTCAGTTTGCAGAATGTCTAGGCATTTTGCACATTGCCGGTAACATATTCATTTCAAAGAAAGTTGAATAATTGTCTTTTATAGCTAAAATGAAGCCAAATAAGAGGCTGTCTAATGAAATTTGTAAAATCGGTTATTGAGCGTTCATCAACTTTCCGACAAAAAAACCTTCAATTTCTATGGTTTACAGTTCTGAAAGGCCGCTAGTTTTGTTAGATTTTCTTTTTTTGAAAGGTTGTGATAATCTCAATTTGTAAGACATGCTTAATTAATTAATTTTTTATTATAAACGCATATTAACTCCTTTTCCTGATTAGTTAACACTCTATTCTTCAATTCTCATCTAAGGTCGCAAAATCAATTTTTCTGAGCAAAGAATTTAAATCCTATAATTCTTTGAACTTTCTGTGCTTCGTTCTTTTTTTTCAGTTCCATTTTTTATTTAAAAACCTACTCCTATATCTGAAGCCAATTGTATTATTCTATATCTTACATTAGTTAGTTGATTATTTAGTAACGTTTCAACTTCTGTTATAGTGCCGAATATACTAGCAATATTCTCTTTTCTTGTGTTAACTTTATGTGAATTGTGAAAGTTCCAAACGTACTGAACAAATCTCACTATTTTTTCCGATTTGAATCAATAGGTTTTTCTCATATTTCTGTTAGATGGTTCAGATTTTTTCAACACCTAGTTCTTCTTTTGCCCCCGGATTAAAAACTGTTGCTGCTGCGAGCCTACTTGACATTTTATTGGACTATCACGAGGGATGTCTACTCCCCATTTTGTCGCAACGAGTCTGTTTTTTTACGTATTCACCCCGTTTTGATTATCCTTTTGCTTCATTTACCCAACTTTTACCTAAAAAGCTTGATGTACATAAAAGCCCACGAATCCACTGCTCTGTTTCGGGTGTTTTCCAGATACGCTTTCCCGAGGTCGTTGGCCTGATGGTCGAAAACTTGCCAAGACGATCTGGAATAATTTCCCACTGCGGGCGAATTATCGACAGGGTGTTGCTGCGTTTCGATAATGATCAATCTGAATTTGTAATCAGTTAGTTTGCTGTTAATTTCCAGGTGGAAAAATCTGGAAAGCGCCTGCAGGCAAAGAAAGGGCGTAGGGTGACACGTTTCATATTGATCTATTCGACACAAAATGAATTGATAATAAGGCAATGTGCTAGTTCCCAGCAGGTTCCTTTTAAGGGCACAGTTTCGTACGCTTTATTAGCCAGGAACACTTTCAAAAAACTTTGAACTCTCGTATTAATAAAGCGGAGGCAAAAGCAAAGTATTCTATTGATTTGATACCTTCTTTATAAATTATTACATTTCATATATCTTTTAATATATTCTAGGTGAATTTATAGTTATAGAAGGTAAGAATAATTTCTAGTTTGAGTTTTCAATTGAGACTTGAAACGAGCAGATTAGAATGATTTAAACACAATTTAACTCTCGCTCATTACTTTGTACTCATATCTTTGGAGGACTTTTGAGGATAGACAGTGCTGGTTAACTACTTACTTAGGTACTATTAAGTTAAACGTATGTAGAATTTTCAATTAACGTTTACATTTGTCAGATAATCACTTGTGTTAAAAGAGCAACGAAACTGTTTCTTCAAAAGATAAAAGCAAATTAGTTTTGTTTCGAGATCTACGAACAATTTTATGAACTTGGTATTCATACTATAATAACCCTGTGCTTTTAGCATTTAGATCTTTTGGCTCTTGTCATGCAATTTCTTAGTTGTTTATTTCTCCTGAATATAAAGCAATTTTGTAGTTCAGGACCGCGCAAATAATTACTAAGATGTGTTTGATCTTTTTAATTAATAATTTAGACTATTTGTAATTTCTGCGTTTGATCATTTAACACGAGTAAGTAATTAGTCTGCCCACGTTTAATTATTTTCAAGATGTTTTAAACTATCTGTTCGCTTACAAAGATTATGTGCATTTATAAATTATCAGATAGCAGTCATAATGACGCCAAAATGCTAGAAAAATTGAAATAGCGGAAACAACTTGGAAAAATATAAAAAATTCGTCATCTAAAACGATAGTTGCAGCACATTCAGAATTAAGTTTAGGGATAAAGCGAATAAGGACTTAGGTATAAAAATCATCACTGGAATTACTTCTAAAAGTCAGATTTTCTCTACGATTTTTCTAAAGATTATTTATATTAAAAAAATCCTTAAACGTGTCCTGTCTTTGAGGATCAAATAATCGAAATTTGTTAACGGAAAGATCAGAATTTAACGCTTTAAGTTCCTGCCTGTATGTAGGATATTACGCGGTTGAAATTTGATAATCACACGTCCATTCAAGGAAAATTTCACTTTCTGGAAACTTCATGCAACTTAGTAAGGAATATTTCCCTGCTAGAATGATTCAAAAGCAAGATGTCTTATATGTATTTTGTTTCACTCATTCTTTAATAGCTACTCTACTCCTGTTCAATTTCTTAAGCCTCCAAGATCTCCTGATTTAACACCCAATGATTTCTTTGAAATGCGAAGAGTAAAAGTAAAAATTGAATATCCGACAACTAGCTGCAATGCAAATGTAAGTCATATTTAGTTGTTTCACAAATTCATGCTATTATATTATTAATAGCTTGGCTAAAAGCGCCGGGTGTTTGGCTAAAAGCGCCGGGTGTTTGGCAAAAAACTATAGAAAATACACAAAAAAGTCTTTAGAGAAAAAAAAGAGCCAATCACACAATTGAACCATTTGTTTACCGAACTTGTTAGGAACAGGGTGTTAAAAACAAAGGATAGCGTTAATATTTCCACTTGAATTCCCACTGAATCACCATGAAGAACTAGAGAATCGCAAATAATGGATTCAAAATACATACAAGTTTTAGGTGAGAATTGTTTTTTGGAAAAGGTATTTTTCATTCATAATTAGAAAATGTGACATATTCAGATTTAGTCTACGAAGAAGTTAAAATAGGTAAAATTCGTCACATGTTCTTCAATCAGCATCACAGGTCATTTTAATTTTCAGGTCATTAAATTTTCTTTAACCGACTTAATTATCAGGAATACTAACTAAATGGACACCCTATATTTTCATATTTGAAATTTTTTACTTTTCTTTTAAATCAACGCATATGTTTCAAATATGTTTTTGTGAAACATATGATTTACAAAAAGTTTTGAATTCCTTGTACGTATCCTTTTAACAACAAAGGCCTATCGAACAATGCCCTATTATTGTGAGAGCCCTTTTAAGTTTGAGCTTTTGATTGACGAAATTGTAACTTTTATAAGTTCAAAACAGGGGCATTCAGCCAGCTGAAGATTCCTCACAAGTGGAAGTTAATTATTAACGAAGAAATTGTTGGCGCAATACACTCAACTTTATAAGGATGTTTCAGCAAATTTCAATAGTTTCAAGTACAATGAATAGCTAAAATACATAAATTATTTGATTGTCTTTTCGATCAAATATGTCAAAATTGCACATATTAATAATTTGAACAACGAACAACAAAAATCCTGTTGGCTGTTCTGTTGATAGACGATAGACATAATTTGTCACCGTTATTTGCAAGATATACAGACATCACGTTACTTATATATTACAATTATTTTAACAAAGGATATTTTGAATAGCCCCAAAAATTAATTTTTTAAGTAATACAATAGTTTAAAATTAGCGCCGTTAATCTATGAAATTAGTTACAAAATTATACTTTTTTCACTATCTTTATAGTACTTGAGCTCTAGTTTTTAAACAGACGTAATAAAAGACAATTTATACTTGGTTGGTGGTTTTTGTCAAAAAAAAGGCAGAAGGAAAATTTTATTTCAAGGGAATTTTCAAGGAAAAGGTACATTATTTGTCAAGTGTGTTCTTTTCAGGAGATGAGCGCAACTACACTTAGTCTTTAGTAGCTTTATATAACTTTCTTTAGGATATCGTGTGCCGTTAAATTATTTGTTTACATAAAAAATTTTAGGCGCTAAAATAATAGATGCAATTAAAAAATATAGCTGTAAAATAATCTTGTTTAATGTAAATAAGTTTCCATAGTATGGTCAATTTGCAAATGGAATGTCCTACACAGAAAATGATCTTTTATAGCTATCAACTAGCGCCCGTATTTTATAATCTGAAAGATTAGCTACTTATTTTATTGAATCTTTAACCTCTAGATAACTGTTGAATTAGTTTAACGAAAATTGAATAAAAAAATCATCGAATTACCTGTGTTCCAAAAAAACCACAATTCTATGAGGCAAGTCGGCTTATTTCTTGTTAGTTTTACATCTAAGTGTGGAACTTCATAAGAGCGCATTTTAAGCCAAACCTTCGATATGTCATTATTTTAATCGATTTTATAACTTTTAATTAAAGAAGCCAAGAATAACTAAGGTTCGAAAGAGCTACTAGTTTTTGATTGGCACGAATTGAAAATTTATAACGCTCATCTTGAATTTACAATTTTTCTTTTAAATTGCGGCGCGCAAGTCCATTGTTTCTCTCTGAAGCATAAAACATTAATAAAAAGTGTTCAATATTATTGCTCAGCTTGGTTAAATTCATGCATTCTGAAATGTTAATCACCGGTTCTTTCAGACCTTATTCAATCTATTGAAAATTGCAAAAAATTGGATTTTCGGTACATTTCTTATTGTTTGGTTGTTGGTTTGTTTAATGTTGGGAAACTTTGAACTACAAATTCTTGGCGAATTAATACAGCTACTATGGCAAATAAATCATTGTTTTGATAACTCATTTTACTTTAAAGGGGTTGACTTAAAGTTTGAAAAGTTTTTTTTTTTAAGTTGAAATCAGTTTGAATTTCTATTATGAAGCAGTTTGTTGAAAAACAAACAGTTTAGCTCTAGTAGAGTTTGAATCCTTCAAAATAGTGTTTCGTTTTCTAATTCTCTCTCTTTGAGAAAATTTGTTTCGGAGCAAAAAAGTAGATTGCGGTGAGGATTGAAACTTCAAAAACGATTAAAACGTTTTAGTTGATGATACATTCCGAGCGATTAATTCCATTGTATTTTCTATGGAAATGTTTGGCTGAGAGCAATATAACTCTCTTTTAGTCTAAAAACATCTACCCCCTGTTGTTCATTTGCTTTATATTCTATAGAATTAAAAATAAATACGTGACATCCATTAGCGACACATTCATTCGCAAAGTATCTAGTTGAAAATGTAATTTAGCGCTTTGCCAGGAACGTACTTTAAATTTAGAGTAGTTATGCGAAATATGCGATTTGAATACAAACAGTTGGCAATTGGTTTGTATGCCATTAATCAAGCGGAAAATCTGCATTCCGATGAAACACAATTTTATTTAAATTTTTTTCTGCTTCATTTATGTTGGATTGAAACCATGATATATCACTTTAATTTTTCTTATACACTATAAATGTAATTTTTGTAATGTAATGTTTTCTGTATTTTTCATTTACTTTCATTTAGTTGTCATTTAATAAACACCATTTTATGTATATAAATACTATATTACCCATTTATATAAGTACATAGATTTTCATGAATACACGATCATTTGAGTGTTAGTTAGCAAGCGTTATAAATAAATAAGAGCATAATTTAAGCAGCATTATACACTTTAAAATATGTCGTCTATTTGCTAGCAATAATAAACGTAATGTAACAAATTATTTGAACAATAAAATAAATAATTTATCTTTCACGCAAAAGTACTCAGCATGAAACAAAATTTACGATATAGGAAAATAAATCCAATCCATCTGTGGGCAGCCACACATTGCAACCAAAGCGCGAAGAATTCCAAATGTTCGAATTGCTTGATGCTTTAAAACTATAATAAATAAATCTCAATTACAAAATTTGTGATTCGTATTTAAGAAAATAGTTTAGGATTCCACATAAAAAATGTTTTATGTGACTCTCAACTGACATTAAGCCTTTAAATATTAATGCTCCAAAATCGGAAATAATGCCTAGTTCGTGTGAACGTTTAATCGATTTTTTTGAAGATGTCAGGTGTCCATGATAACGAAACGTAAGAATTTCTTTACAACTGCGAGAATTCAGCTCTATGGCATTACTATATTTAGCATGGAAGTCTCGATATTAAGTTTTTTGCTTCAATATGTTTTACAGATATTTTTATTGCAGGTTTGGTCTGAGCACACCTTGATAAGAGGCTTAAGAGATTAGCTGGACCTGCAAATGCTCAGCACCGGTAAGTAAATATTTTACACATGATTTGTGAAAAAGATTGATTGATTTGATTATTTCAACATCAGTTTTGCAATAATCGAGATATGAAGTTGTGTAAAACTGAACTTTGCGCCCAGTATTTTAATAACAACTAATTAGATGTTTTCGTTTTCCTTGATAATAAATCGTTTTCTCATAGTTTTTTGTTAATCAGGAGATAGGTACCCGTTGAAAGCGATTTTAGTTTCAATAACGAAATTAAATTTGCAAATATTGCCGTCGTTTTGTAAAAAGTTTTATGCGAAGCGGCCATGCAAGCAGAACCTGCAAAATGTGGGAGTTTCCGGCAATTTTGCTTAATTATAAGAACGGCAACAGGAAATTGGAAACATTCCGAACAAATTTGTCCGTGAATTTCATCAACTGTTCTAAAACAATTAATGTAGGTTTATATATTGCTTTGCACTGGATGGAATCGGCAAAATTAGCAAAGGCGCAATAACAATTGTTTACTTTTATAGCAAAGTGTATTCAGTAAAACAAAAATTACAATTTTTCCTATAATTTAGATATTAGCATACTAAAAACTGTCCTGAACAGTTCGACACCTTTTACATTAATACCATAATAAGGCAGCTGCCTCATTTTCGCATACCACGCATCGATTCTTGGATATTCTTTTTCCATGGGCACAACCACCTCAGTAGTGGACAATGTTGCCACAATATTAAAGTCAGCAATAGTCATACTATCGCCGGCAACAAATTTTCTTTTGTTCAAAATCAGCTCCAGAAGGCCGTATGCTTCTTGGAGATCTGCTTTCAATTGGTCCAGGTTTACTGAGTTGTCTTGGGTTAATACTGCTTTCTGAAAGTTAATAAATATTTTTTGTAGTGAAATAATGCTTTTGCGACATTCAGAGTGTAACAGAGGGAGCCTAATTGTGGAACATTTTAAGGAAAACACTTTAAGGAAAACACAAGCTAAACGCGATTATTTGGGGTAGCTGGAAGTGGAAATCTTAATTATTGGATGTTCAAAGGTTGGTGCTTCTACCATTCACAGAGGTTTTAGTGGAGACTCTCGGTATTTCGGTATTTTAGAGCAGAATGCCTTATTAGCTACGAATAGAATCGAATTAAACATTTGGAATAATTTGTTTATATGAACAATCGAATTAAATTGATTAATTGGGAGAAACATCTCGAATGTGTTTTGTAATTTCATAAAGGTCTTCATCTTCGAATTCACGTTTACGAGACGGTTTGTCGGCACGGATTAATTCAGTAAAACTTAAAAAAACTTAATGCAGCAAATGTATTTTAATTTAAAAAAATAAAATTGTGAAACACATTTTGTCATTTCATCAAGAGTTAGCTATATTTAATTCTATTAAATAAATCGAATTATTATTTCCATTGGGTTCAACTTACGTACTCTTTTAAATATTCTGCATTTATTTAGATAAAGAATATACTTGAAATATCGCACTAGAAAGCTGCGAAATACAGAAAATTTCATATAAATAAAACATTAACAGGTTTGTTTTGAGTTTCCAAGATTATGAAAATAATTTTTAAATATAAATTTTAGTGGAAAACATTTAGTAAGTATTCTGTTCGTAAGACCGTAGGTATCATGCATTGAATAAATTTTTTCGCGATATTAATAGAAATCCAATACGAAAATGTATACAGAATATGTCCGATAATAATATCGATGTAATTCGGGAGGAAATTTCGGATGTTTAAAGTAAAACGTTTCTTTATAAGCTCTTTATTTCTTTAATGTTCTTTAATCCTTATTTTTTTATTTATAATTTCTCTATTGGGGGCTCTTGAAGAGAAACGCGCTATTTTGAAATATAATCTAAACTATGATTTTGTAACTATTTTTATCAATAACTAGGTTTTTTTAAAGCGAATATTAGCTACTAGTTACGCTGAATTAGGTTATTTTTGGCGACATTGATTGTTTTCAATCTTCCAAGAACTGCAAAGAGCAATTTTACCCAAAATTCATAAAATCGAAAATTTTTTGAAAACTTCGCTTTTGCCAAACTTTTGCGAAACAGCCAAATGAGCCGTCAGTAACCGGTTTATTAAAGATTTTATAAGAAACGTGCATGCCAAATTTTTTATACACTCTTTCGCTCCTTCCCGTGACAAGCTAAAATAATTCCAATTGGTTTTAGTTTTGGAAATACATAGTTGAGATTTTTATACAACTTTTTTCACATTTCCCCCATACCTTTCATCGAAGGCGTCTAAAAAGTTCCGCGTAAAAAAAGTGATTTGAGAAATATTTATCTGCAATTATTATCACACAAATTTGCCTGTTATTTGACAATCCCGAATTTCATAGTTTAACTCAAACCGTTTAGAAAACAGTGCGGAAGAGCCATTTTCAGTGTTCTCCTTTCAGCATTTTTGTTTAATTTGGTTGGGATGGTTTTAATACCTTCTATTTGCATCTCTCTAGAATCAATCTACAATCGTTTCTGAGGATTTGGCTGTAATTTCAGACACCGTGTATACTGTATAGGATGAATAAATAAAATATGTCGCGCTAAAGTTCTTATCGCCTACGTCTAGCTTACTATTTCTGATAAACTCTTTAAATATGAAACTGCCAATTAAACTTAAACTTCTCAGCAAATTTTCCTCCAGCAGGAAAGGTGGATTATTATTCTTACTTACAATAATTCGCACTCCTCTTCCGAATAAATAGCCTGTGTCAAAATGCGCCATGGAATCCACTAAGGCTCTTTTCTGGATGTCTTTTGGATATAAAGCATCATCCGTTGCATATTTATTAACCAAATAGGAGTTGATGGCGTGACTATCCCAGAGCGTAAAATTGCCATCCTCTAAAACTGGAACTGTATGAAGTGGATTTTTCTATAAAAAATGAAACAAAATAAATCTGTTTAAACAGCAGGTCTTCTTCGAATGTAGAAACGTTGCATGTACTTACAGCAACAAATTCCGGCTTTAAATGGTCTTGAAAGTTGAATAAATCCACAGGAATTAACTTCACTTTATCCTTTAATCCCAACGCTGCAATTGTCAGTAACGTACTTCGAACTGGTGGACTTCCGAGTGTTGCGTACAATTTTAAAGACATGATTTTCCAGTATTTTACTGCAAACCGTAACTTTTGGAATGATCAACACTCATCCCATAAATTATTTACAACTATGTTCCAAGGTAGCGCCGATTATTGACCTTTGGAACACGTGTTGTACAATATCTGTTCGGATATTTTGATATGATATGTAAATACACATGGATATAAAAACGTGTTAAAATTGTACCTGTTTTAGTACAATAAAGAGCTGTGTGTGCGCATTTGACTGGTACCACTTCTCTAGAAGCGAAAGTACCTTTTTCTACTAGATCCAAATAGTATGTAGTCTGTGACTAAATCAGACATCGGTTCAGTGCTTTCGATATTGTTCAGTTTTCTTTAAGCGTCGGTATTTTTCCTGCCGAATAACAATCTAACTAGGATTAATGGAGTTATCTGCAATAGATTGTTATTCTGAAGCAAAAATACCGACTCTTAAAGGAAACCTCAGATATAAGAGTTGAACTGAGTTTCTTGAATCTGGTATTTCATAGAGTAGATTAGTTAATAAACATTTTTTTGCAATTTAATCAGTTTGATAACAGCAATTGGAAAACGATTTGTAATTATTCAGTTCATATTTTTGTTTGTAATTCTTCCATTGTTTCAACTGGGATTACAAAGTTTTTTATTAGTAGGTTTACTTGCCATATTAGAAAAATATAGAACTTTTCAAGCCATAAGAATTCTTAAGATTAAGGCCAATGTAAAATATAGCTGTCCACTAATCGAGTAACAAAAGCAATATAAATGCAGGACAATTTTAGAGATTTCGATAATAAATAATAGTAACAAAGTCCAACGGAATGCTAACAGCTGAGTCAATTCAAGGTTTCCTATATCCTATATATAAAACACTGATTAGATTAAGAGCGGTTAATGCTTTTGGAACGATTAAAAAATCGTCGACCGCCTATTATTGTATAGATAATATTTATCAAATTTAATTTTTTTTATTTTTCTAGTTCTGAAGACTTACGCGTTACCCTCATAGCTTCCTAAAAATTATTTCCTTTTTTAATGTATCTTATTTTTCGTATTTTTGCCAATCTATTTCTTTTTATTCTTTCAAAATAACACTTTAATTCAAGTAACACTTGTATTAATCCAATGCCTCTCTAACTTGAAACAATTTCAATAAATCAAATGCAATATTTTTTTGGAAAATTATTGGACACGCGATCAGCACGTTAAATTATGTTCCTTTTTTATGTAAAATCATTCAATACTACTTGTTCCAAATTTGAGATATGAAATATGACGCAAACCTGGCTTTTGATCATGATGGTGAAAGATCTTAAACAAACAATAATTAGGTAGTTTAAAAATGGAGATTCGACACTCAGCATGATAAGCAAATAAGTTAAATAAAATTCGTATGGAGCGATATTTTTTAGCTTGTGGGTTTCTCAGAAACACGTTTTACTAAAATCGACCAAAATCCCGAACTTAACTGAAACCCACAAGAGTAAAAATTTAAGGCTGATTGACTACGGAGATGGAACCAGAATGCAGAATGGCGATTTATTCAGAGGGATCTACCTTGATTTACCGCAAATATCGTACTCATAAGAGTGAATGAAATTCAATTTCGGGAAAATGGTCAGTTTAAAAAAATAATAATATAATAATAAGATATAAAAATTAATGCTCTTCTTTCCGTTCAAGAAAATCCTCGGGTTCCCATTTAGGCCGATCTCTAGGAAACTCGAAATGAGCCAATTTTCAGTGAGGAAAAGTCTAAATACCTCAAAATTTCTACCAAATAAAATCACAATTCTCCAAGAAAACCGAAGATGGTCTGGATGGAAGACCTGGATGGTCATTTAACTCTTCTACCAATTCATCTGCCCTGAAAATACATCATCCAGACACTAATGGACAGGTTTTGGCAGGTGCTACTATTTGGGACATCTGTTTTATCCGGATACGAAAACAGAATAGCCAAATTCAGTAACTAAAATCCCGCTCCATGAATTTTTTTTTTCTCACCACAAGTCTGAATCTTACAAATCTACGAATCTTTCAAATTTTGGTATATACGAGGAATTCGATCAAGTTCCAGACGCTCCAGTTTAAATATATTTTTAAATTCACATTAATAAAATTTGTTATGCAAAAGAAATATGTAGTTAATCATTTTGTTGTTAGCACGTATAACGTGTTAACGCATTACGTGATTTATTATCTCAGCTAATTCGTCTTCGCCTACACTTCGCACATTTAAAACACGTCTTGTACCCATATTTTTTGACCTTTTTTGACTTTTTATGACTATGATAATAATTTCTGTATAAATTTAAACAACTTCCATTTGTCCTTTTCATACTTTAAAACTCCTGTATAATTTATGAAACATGTAAAAACATATTTTTTGTTTTAAATTTTATCGCGAAATTGAATCGTCAAGTCTGGACTAAAAAATGATGAACACTTTATTAAAGGCGTTTCTTAAATTAATATGACCTTTATTTATTTGGAAACTGAAAAATACGTATTTAGAAGATACGCTTTGACCGAGTTATTTTATGTTAGTATAGGCAGATTTTCTGAAGAATAGTTGACAATTACTACGCTTTATAAAATTGATTCAGATACCAGAAATTTTCAAATGCCACATATTGGCAGTCCTGGAAGACCCAGTTTGGGTAGAAGTTACTAACTTTTTTTAAATTACATTGATTAAATAATTCTGAGATCATTTTTCTTTATTGCATTATGAAATATAATTTTTATTAATTCGTTATACGTTTTGAACCGCGGTAGATAAAGCGTGTTAAACTTTAAAATCGAAATTACTGCAATTGTTTATAAAATGACTGTACGCTTTTTCCTGTGCCTACTCTTGATTTGTGGACAGCTTTTTGAAACACATAAGATTTACAAACTTTCAAGTTCCCAAGCGAGACATTTTTCAAATAATCTAAGTAGTAGAAGCTAACAATTTTCAGTGCCATGTGGCACAGATAATTTGTCTGTCGTAACTTCAGATTCACCTTGTACTAGTGCAAGCAATTTATTAAATAAAACTCCAATAAGCGCTGATTTTGAATGCATTTACTTTGAGAAAACATTTTCAAACCCATATGCACTTAGGCAAGTTTCTTGCTTAAAACCTCCTTGACTTGCTTTAACCCAGCAGCATTTACTTTCGCAAAATACGGCAGGGATTTAATCGTTTGGTACCATGCCAGGACTTTGTCATGTTTGCCGGGTGTTAGCGGTAAATAACTCGTCGATGACGATAAAGTCGTAGCTATGCTAAAGTCAGCGATAGTGAGCTGAGAGCCAGCGACGTAGGCACGTTTTTCTAAAATTGTATTCAAGTAAGCATATGCCTCTTCAAGGGGTTTCGCTATCTGGGAGTCTACACTAGTGGGTGTTGGTGAAGTAACAATTGATTTCTAAAAAAAACTGAAAATTAAAGACCCATTTTACAAAATATAACTGTGGAAGCCTTACTATAGCAACGTCGTGTCCTGCAAATAAAAATCCAGTATCAAAGAAGTTCATTGCATCAACTAAAGCCCGCTTTTTGGGATCTTTCGGATAGAGACTGTCAGTTTTTCCATATTTGCTCACTATGTAGGCGTTGATGGCGTGACTGTCCCACAATATTAAGTCTCCATCTTGTATTGTTGGCACTTTTTGAAGCGGGTTAATCTGATGTAATAATGAAGCAAATTATTGTATATCAGGAGAAGCAAAAGTGAAAAGGTGCAGAAGTTTTTCCAAATGATTAGTAGCAAACATTCAAAATTGTAGAAATTATCTAACTAACTAACTGAACCATAAATAGTTTAATAAATAAATAGATGAGGTGTGCCGAAATCTTAATATATTCAACATATTAGCACTTTGGTCTGATGGTAATTTGCAGACTGATTCAAGTTTCATATTGAAAATTCAGGAATTGGTAGAACATGTTAGAATCAATTTTCTATATTATGATATATAACTTTTCTCTAAATCACGACGTTTCGGAGATCGAGAACGTTAAAATATTATACGATCTTTTTTCGGTTTTCTATTATACGTTTTGAAGCACTAATCCGATTTAAGTGAAATTCGGAACACAATTGCTTCTATTGATCTTTGTTCAAATACTAGCTTTTACATTGGCGGCTTTGGCTTCTAGTTTTCCATTATTGTCACAAAAAGAAAATATTAAAAATTAAGTTCATTGGCGTTTCAAAACACCAAAAGAAAAGTTTTTCTTTGATCATTCACTTTTTATAGCAAAACAACGGTTTTTTTCCATAAGAAAACCGCCTTAAAAATTCTTCTAAACTTCACGAGGATTACAAAAACTTTTTACACGAGTATATTCGCTTTGGTCATACTCAATCTATTCCGCTATCTTTAACACCAGATAATAAAATATTGTGTTGTTCGTGACGCGAGCAAATCAATTGAGAATTGTATTGTATTGAATGGAAGCGTCATCCGGTTTTTCCTTGAATTATATCGTCCTCAACCGCTAGACTCTTTCTAAGAAGATTTAAATTCACTTTAGCGTATGATATAGAGAAGATGTATCGTAAGTAACAGCTTTGAATCAAAATCACAATTATCGGGTCGCATCAGGAGCTATGTTATATCACCAATTATTGGAAATGTGTAAATCAGAAAATTTCAATTTACCCAAATGGTCCTCTATCTCACATCATTTTTTTCTAATTGAGGATGTCAACTAACTACGACATAAAAGTTGAAGTTGCAGCAATTAAAGTTATTGGCATAATTTGGAAATTAAATGTATTTGCAGTATCATTGCCTGCTGATTTTGAGCATATTTCCTATCCAAAAGCGAGGTATCAAAAATAGCACTCATCCTTTAGGTCTGATCGGCGCTGCAGAAATTTTTAGGCGAGAAAATTGAAAGTCTACCATCAACGGGAGTGATTTCCTCGCTGGTTCTCTTTTTTCCCAATAGAACAGTTATTTCAATAAATTCCCAGAAATGCGATTATTTAACATTCGAAGACATTTTCTTCATTCTTCCAATGGATCTGCTTGTATTTTTCAACTACGTGGATTTTGTGATGCTAGTAGAAAAGCTTACGGGGCTTGAGTTTACATTAGGGCAATTCATTAAATTAATTCGGCTTCATTTCGACTAGTAGCTTCAAGAAACTGAGTTTCATCTCTAAACGAGTTATGAATTCCGCTTTCAGAGTTATGCGAAGCTTTGTTCCTCTTCAATATTATCTTTTTGATGGCAATTTGTGACAAATTCTGAAATTTTCGATTCAATACATTTGTGCCAAAATGCATCACTGAAATTCATGGTATAACAAAACGTTTTTAATTATATCATATTGATTCTAAAATGAATGCAGCACGAAGGACCACAAATTGTAGTGGGATTGTTAATTTCTCACTACATATCTTTTTAGTGTAGTATTTGAGCGATATTACACATGTTCGTTCAGTTTTAACTACCTACTTTTACAGGTGTATTTTGTGTGCCATCCCTTTTCTTTTGTTGCTAAAACCTCTAGAACAAACAAATATTTCAATAAAGCACCTACACAGGTCTACCAACTGGTTCAATTTGAAACTTTTTTATCTCCTATTTTTTTAAATTTTATCTGGTTTCTGAATGTTTTGATTACATTTGATACAAGCGGCCTACTCACGTAAATTTGATTTAACATTACAGCAAACCATGAAAACTCACAACTATTTCTATAAACTGACTTTTGTGCACAATATTTATAATCCATTTATTGGACCAGAGGTCCAAATGGATTCGAAAAATGCGGGAAAAACTTATTTCAACACTTTCTACCTACGAAACAATTCTAACATGGTTTTTCGATTCCTGACGTTATCAAGATTAAACCTAAAGCACATTGGAATTGTATCCAACTTTTTCTTTACTTACGGCTGAAAAAGCTGCAGTTTGCGTGCCTCCATTAAGCAAGTCCACATCTACAAACTCCACACCCTTCAATTCTAGAGCTTCGATAGTTAGCAACACGGCCCTAACACAAGGGCTGATTTCAGCTCCGTAAAGTTTAAGGCCCATTTTATCCCCTAACGTTTTTAGGTTTCTATTGCTACTAGATTTTTACTAGAATGAACTTCAATTTATACTCTTGTCAACCACGTTCAGGAGCGTGGTCATGCGAAACCCCTAGTCTATCTATTGCCTAGAATTTGAATAGTTTAGGTGCAAACTGGTATTTTAATGGGCTTGAAAAAGAATAAATTATAGATAAGCGGCTTTTTTTACCAGTTACGTATTAGGCGATAACGTAAAAATTAGGCGTAGTAACTAGTACAGGAGAGTCGCAAATGCGTCCTTATTTAACTCAATTGCATTAATGAGTATTCAAAAACGGGCAAATTATTAATAAACTCTCTTATCTTCGAAATGGAAGTTTTTCAAASCTCCAAAGTTTCTGAAGTTCGAATYGGCATGGAAAATTGAACGCTGTTGCAGACGCAACTTGGAATTCTGCGAATYAAKCGGGTTCTATACTGATTGTCCGGAAATTATCGTTTGTTGACTGAGAATATTTAATAGTTTGCAGCCTCCAGTTCGAAAACTCCAGGCAAATTGAGCTTTTGACTTGCTTACTAGAAAATACACTGAATTTTTCACTTAGAAGTTTGCTGTTTTTATATCACAATTCAACGATTTTTCATGCTAAGATGAGATCTTTTTAAAATAAAGCTCCTCCAGTACTTGCAAGGAAATTACAATTACTTTCCGGTTTAAGATGTTTCTCCATATTTTAAGCGATTTCATGATACTTTAAAGGATCGGGATCAACACATTTTTGCCCCTTTTGAAAATTTTAAATTTCTCTTTAAAATGCAACTCCCAACATTGTTGTGCATCAAACTTGAGAAGCTCTGKAAAATCAGACCATGCACTAATAGCAAGGAAATTTGAACATCGTTCACTTTTCAACTCGTTCTAAGAGCTGAAAGCTTKCACGTTTTTCAGTAAAACAGGGCTGAAAAGTTCTTCAGTCTAAGACTATATCAAAACCGATTGCAGGTAGTGGTGGATTAAAAGTTTTTTTTCAGAACTACTGTGTTTTAGTGTTGTTGCATATTGGTTTTTGATTGATTTGTTTCCTTGGTTTGGAAACTTTGATTTTTTTCATAACGTGTTAAATATTTTCAATTGTGACATTTTAAAGGTTCACCAATTGCAAAAAAACGGCAGGCTTATATCTCAACACATTTTTTAACATATCAAATTTTTGAGTTTGAAAACTGACTTTAAAACTCGCCCAAGTTCAACTTGCACAAGGATCATTTTACTATTTTCCTAAATGGCTTCAAAAGAAAGCAATTAGGGATGTCAGGCAATGATGCAGAAGTATGAATGAAACTCTGGATCATTGTTGCAATAAAGAAACTTTATTTAATGCCATGCTGTATATTATACAATGGTTTATAAATATCTGATCGTTTCAAGAATATTCATAATTATATACGTTTAAATATAATAAACAAAGTATTTAACGTATGTTGTGGTTGATTAGTGACCGTGATGATAATCAGTAATAAATTTTTCAATAGTGGGATTTTCGGTCAACGGATGGTGTCAAAATAAAACACTACTTTTTTATGGGCCAACGTTTCGACTTTATTCAAGTCATCCTCAGGGCTCTAAAATGGAGAACAGAGACTCTGTTTTATATCATGAAAAAGTAGTGTGTTATTTTGCCACCATCCGTTAACCGAAAATCCCACTATAGAAAAATTAATTACAAAGTATTTAACTACCTAAATATTTTATGATTTCCCCAAGAGTAATAAATCCAAATAATTTCTTTTCTGTTTCAACGCCTAAGAAATGAGGCTATCAATGCATTGCACTCAGCAAGTCCTTCTCTGTTGGCTTCGTAAAACGGAAGTTTTTGAATTCGCTCAATGTAGGATTTGATATTCGGAAAATCGGCATAGGGAACAAATATATTCCATTGTGTAATTGTGGATGTAAAGCTAAAGTCTGCAATGCTTAATTCGTTGCCTGCAATGTAGAGGCTTTTGCATTGTTCAAGCATTCGCTCGACTACAAGAAACACTTCCTTTAAAGTTTCCAATTTGGTTTTATCTGGTTGCACACCTCCACCAAAAACCAGCGGTTTCTAAAACAAACACGGATTCAATGAGTTACAGTTGCTTGTTCGATTTGGATAATCACTAGATTTAATTGTGGCAAATGCGTTGTTGCTAAACTGTTTTTTTGTGTGTTTTCTTCCTTCTCTCGAAGATTATTTATATAAGATAAGTGGCTCTGCACGTAAATTAAGCAAGAAACGAATTCTCTTCTGCTATAGTAAGCGTGACGGAATATTTGTATATTCAGTTGGCTACGCCATTGCTTATCTACTTAATGTAAGTTTTGGATATGGATCGGTTTAACAACGCTAATATTGTCAGAAGAAAACGGTTGACTGAAATGTACTGATGCTCTACTTAAAAAGAAAGCTAGATTCAAGTATGAGAATTTTTAAATGGATATTTTTGTGGTTTGTGCTAACTTTGGTTCGTTCGAATTCATTTGAGTTACTTAGAATTTTCATCAAGCAGTGGCAAATATTGGAAAACGGTTTGTCAGAAGAAGTTTTCTGCTCATCATAAAAAAATACTGTACAGGGTTGCGAACCTTAGATCCCTTGTTTTATTAGATTTGACACATTTTGAATTTTTTTTTCACACAGAGGTAGTAAATTTATTAAAGTACGTTAAACCATCAACCTTCAGTCATTTATTACTAGTACTTGAAAATATACCAATAATAAACTGCTTTTTCTTCCCTAACTGATTTTATGGGAACTATCAAGCCAATCGGAAAAGGTTTTAGAGCTATACATTGAAAATGAGTATTAACTAGTGGTCGAAATACCATGGAAAACAACAGTTTCATTAAAGATTAAATAACATTAAAGCATCTTGCACATTTTTCGATCGTCCTCTGTGTCAAATTCTTTTCTTTCACTTTCCAAAAATATATGGTGTACCTTTTATAATAATGAGGATTTCTGTTTTTTTTCGGGAATAAAGTTACATGTGTTTTTGGTGGTCTATCGTTAATAGTCCAAAAGTTGTATACATTTGACCACACCGTGTATCAATACTTACAACTATGTTCACTCCTTTTACGAAAAATACACTAGAATCGAAGTGTAGTCGATGATTAATTGTAGCTCTAACTTTACGATCTTTGGGATTTAACGAATCATTCTTTCCATACTTATCAACTAAATATTCATTTATGACATGACTGTCGGTTACAATAAATCCATCGTCGTCTTCGAGTACTGGTATGGTATGGCAAGGATTTATCTGCAAATGTATTTACGTGTAGTGTTTTTTTATAAACTGGCTCTGAACTTAGCTGATTAAGATATATACACAAATAAAATATTTACTGTATCCAATAACCTATGCCCCGAATGGAAATGATAAGAAGGTATTCTTTATTGATTTAACACACTTTTAATACAGTTTTTTTTTAAAACAAATTGATATATTTATTTAAATTACTTCAGAACAGAAATAATAGCTGATGTGTATAAGTTGCGCCTTAAAAACGCACATAAATGGAGAAGAAATTAATAATTATCTTCGTTTGATATAAAAGTTCAATCTTTTTCAATTTTCATCAATTTGTTCAAAATCCGTAAATACGAATTATGCAATCACAAGATTTTTTTAATTCCCAGTAATTCTACGTGACACTGATCTATTCTAAATATTCTGATTAATTCTACTATTGAAAATATCTAAAACATTCAGATATTTTCAATAAAGTGATGCACAATAAAAACAATAATTTACTTTAAATTTAGAAGAAAATTAGAATTATTAACATCCATGAGAATTTCCAAAGTCTTGATTGAATAAACAGAATTGAAGATGCAGACTTAAATATTTTTGGTGTCATTTTTGCAGTTAAATTCATTAAATTGCAGGTTGTTGAGAATTTTTTAATATCATAAAAATCATACTTATTAACATGGAATACAAAAAGCCGCGATTCTTAAATTCAAAGCTTCAATATTTTGGAAAAAAACATATTTGCTTCAAAAATAAACATCTTATTTAAATAATTTGCCTACACGTGAAACAAACCTTTTATTGTTTTATACAAAAAAAAATTGTTATATTTGAAGAAAACACTTAAAAAATGAATTTTCACCCAAGGTAGTCTCGGCTCAGATGGGCTACTTTGTACATTATGAGTTTTCTATGTACCAAGTATTAACTATTAGGTTTGAGAGGCCTAAATAAGTGAATAAAAATTGCCAAATGTTGAGCATTGTAACCCATACATATTCTCACTTACCTTCATGAAATCTTCTGAAATTTGTTCACTAGCCACTAAATCGATAGGAATCAATTTTAGATCCACCCCCAATGCTTTTGCACACATTAAAACTGCCCTTGTTGGGGGACTGATGATGCTACCGTATAATTTTACTGCCATTTTTTAGCACTACTTTTACACGTGAAGTATTGAGAATAATATTCTTGAAAGTTCCTGGTAGCGCATTTATAAGCCCTGTACTGCGTAAGATGGACTTGTCATCAGTGTAAAAACTAATATAAATTTTGTGATAACATTTGATAACCAATCAATAACATAGTTTAAAACAAACTGCTTTTTTTCTGGATAATATAAACTATAGCGAAGCGTGCACTTTAATCGATAATAATAATTTATAAATTTTAATCTAATTGGATTTCCTAACAATAAGCCATGTGTAGGATTGTTGAAGTGATTAATATAGAAAAACGCATAATTAAGGTTATTTCGTTAAATTAATAGCGACATAAAAGATAAATGGTTGAAAAACGCATCAGGATATACGATATAATTAAATTATTTAGAATCAGCTGAAAATTCATTTTTATGGATGAACGTTTAGATTAAATATGACTTGTTCTAAAATATGATTTTAATAATGGCAATAATCAGCAATAGGAAAATTAAAACCATTAAATCTTTTCCTTAATAATGTTACGAAAATAGGGTTTATGCTCAAAAACAGGTTAGTTTAGGTGGTTACTTAAAGTAACTAACTAGTGAAAAGGTATAATTAATCAGATTTAGTACTCAGCCAATCAGTATTTCGTTAGCTTCTATAATTTAATTATTGTCCATTTTGTGACTGATTCTTGCTGTTCATGTAACTTTATTGTTAGATTATTTTAAAACTGAGTGTAAAAAATATCACGTATTTTACCTCACAAATAAGACATAGTCTGATCAGCTCGACTGATAAGAATATTAAAATATAATCTGATACCATTTCAATTGTTTTTCCATATCTTTTCTCTTTGGTGAGCGTTTATATTTTCTGTAAAATCAAGTAATTTGAGCCGCCATCCTTAAGTGCTAAAAAATCCTTTAGGCAGTAGATGAAACAACAATCTTTCTAGCTAAGAACAACTTTTTTCTTACCAAGTGTTAGACAATAGTATTAGCCAGAAAAAAAACAGATTACGGTTTTTGACTTAAAGCTAAGCCCAACGAACGGGACCTAATAGAATCGAAAAATAATAGTTGTTCTACATATTGATTATCTAATATACCGGCCCTTTGGTAGGCAGATGCACTCCTTGCAGTGGGTGATAGTGCAAATAATTTTCGATATATTTCGTTAATAAATGTTCCGAAAACACATAGTTTCCGATATACAGGGTGTTAACATTTTAATTATTATTTTTTATTTATTAATATTGCGGAAACCCTCTTGGTATATTTTCATGAAATTTTATAGCCTTATGCACTTAACAGCAATACATGTTTTGTGATAAAAAATTTGTTTCAACCTTTTCCAGTGGCGTGGGTACAGGCACGTCTGTAGATAATTTTAAATACTAAAATATTACGCCACTGATTTTTTAAACAACAAACATCTTGATTCAAATTGCTATTCATATTGGAAGAGAAAACGTATCTTGGCTTATTTTTCTACAACGCACCGTGTTTGAGTAAAAAAATTAAAATCGATTTATTGCACAGCGTAATCGGGTTTTTATTAAAAAGTTGGCTCTGCACTAGTTTTTGTCACTGATTGACAAAATTTACAATTTCTGCCATTTCGAGTGTCTAAGTAACTTCACTTTCAACTTCCTTCCTTTTTGCGCTTTACATAATTTCGAGTAAGTTCACATTAGTTGAAAACTTTATTTGTTGAAATGGCTGATTTTTCAAATGCTGAATACGCAGATATTCTTTACATTTAAAACATATACTCTGGGAAAGACATTTTAACAAAGCTCGATAATAACATTTTCATGAACACCATAATAGACAGTCTATTGTTAGTACATTTAATGTAAACATTATCGTAGATGTTGTGCATGTTCACTAATTCTTCAGAGAACTTTTCAGATGTGTTTTTCAGAGTTTTTTAAGCCTCTGTATTCGTGTATTTGTCACAATTTA
The DNA here is from genome assembly GCF_020466585.1 of Dendroctonus ponderosae. NCBI lineage: Eukaryota > Metazoa > Arthropoda > Insecta > Coleoptera > Curculionidae > Dendroctonus > Dendroctonus ponderosae. The sequence goes on along the minus strand of NW_026018460.1, from coordinate 2,241 downwards.
AAATTAATACCAATAAAAGATATTGAATTCTACACAATTTAAGTGCGTAACTGATATACAGTTTTTTGAATATATTTGTCGTTTTATATAACTAACTACTTATATACTTATATATAACTAACTTTTTCAAAAGCTTTTGCGTTTGTATATCCTGATGTACGAGACGTGGTCGCATATAGGCCTGGGTAACACTGTGTTGAGTTGCGATATTGAGTTGTTGCCGCTCTTAGTTCACGCGTTATAACTCATTGGTTAATGAGTTATAAGTCATTTATTACTTACGAGACCCGAGACTGGAATTTTCACATCTAAAGAAAGGTCATCAACATTTTTTCTGAGCAACGTTTTACTACTTTGTTCAAACAACTGACAAAGAGTCACATAGATTTTCCCAGTAACAGAACTGAGTCCAAAGAAAGTCGACGAGTTTTCTTATAAAATAGATCTCTCGCAACTTTTGGCTGAAAAGACCCCGTTATTGTAAGAAAAGATGAAAATCATCAAAAAATAATGTTTTTTGCGTTCTCGCGATTAAAAACTTTTCGTTTTGTGATCGGTTTTGGAGAAAACCAATGGTTTTCGGGGAAAACGGGAGGAATTTATTTTCGTTTATATCGCGAATTTGACGCTGAAAAATGTTTGTAAAATTTTTACAAAGTTATACATTTATCAGATCGTCAGTATTTTTAAGTGAAATTCGAGAACGTTTTTGAGTAGAAGGTAAAACAAAAAAAATCAGTCAAAACTAAAAAACATTTTTTTTAACAAACTCTGCAGAGGTATGGAGGTGACGAGATTTTCAAATAATCTATTATAAACTTTCGCGTATTGTGTGCGTTTTTTGATAGAAAATTATTTCATTTTTGTTACAAATTCGAAGCCGGAAAGGGATTTCAAAACTTTTTACAAAGCGAAAATACTTTAAGATTTTCAGCATTTTTAAGTGAAACTTTAGAAGATTGAGCATTTAGCAGAAAGAATAACCTGGCTAAAACTGGAACATTCTGAAATTTTGAAGAAATTTTAAAATATTCTTCATAAATGGCCCTTAAAAATAAATCTAAAAAGGAGTAAAAATAGTCATCAGCCTCTTCCCAGCAACGGAACTGAGTTACTGCGCCGTTTCGTTGGGTTGGCGCATCAAGCCATTTAGGTAGCTCTGCGCCAATTCCTAAAAATTCACTGTGTTTCCCAGGCCTAGTCGAATATAATTATGAAACCTCGAAAATTTCGACAAAAAAAGCCAGACGTAGATGTTAACTAAAACTTATTGAATTTATGTTCCATTTGTATAATAAACATCTAAACATTCTGTAAATAATTATTACTTGACACAGCAGACAGACTAAATTGGCCTAATCTATTTGAAAGACACCTTAGGAGTGGACTAGTTAAAAATAGAAGAATCACCTAATATCAACAAAAAAATATTTTTATAATGCTGAAGCAAACGAAGAAAGTAAAGTTAAAAATCGCCGCTCAACAGAATGTTTTCGTAACTCTGCTATGACATTTTTTATATTTAAACATCTGCCTGCAGACTAAAATATATTTGATGGACAAACATGTTGAAGGAGACTATGCCGGGAAGGGTTCAGCGTTGTCACAAGGGAAAATATAATTTTTTATGCCTCATAAAACAATGTTTTAACACCTTGAGAGTAGTCGGAGAAGAATATAGATATATTTTTGTTAGGTAACAAAGTATAAAACTTCTTTTCTAATATATGCGTAACGCAATCGTTTTACAACATTCATATTTAATTAATTTTGCTAGTTTTTTTCATATATAACTAAGACACATGAGAATGTTTTTCTATACCATTCACCCTTTTAGTGATTTCAATATAAAAACAATCTTTTGAGAGCTCCAGAACTGCTGGCTATTGTTTTATAAAGTTAAAATAATTCACCAAATTTTTTTTTCTAAGTAGTATCACTGCTCACTTTTGGTACAAATAACTTGGACAACCTGGTATATTAACACTGCCGGCTGTAGTATTTTATCCTTATCATTTGTTAGGCTTGGTCTAATTGTTGCGAAACCGCGTTTATCAACAAATTTGCTGAAATATTTCAGTTTTATAGAAATTCTCAGTTTTGGAACGTACTTTCCGAAAAAGTACGTTGTTGAAATAACTTTATTACATAGGTCGATGTTTTTCAAGTAATATCTAAATTGTTTTTAGTTCATTTATTACAATTAAATTTTATATGTTTAGGATTTTTGACAAAATCAAA
>NW_026018459.1:0-27804 GCF_020466585.1 Dendroctonus ponderosae | reverse complement strand
GAGGGTGAATAATTACGGGTTGGGTTTTGAGGCACTTCTCTGCCAGAGTCTGCGATGTGTATTGCTTTGAGGCGAAACACTCCCGATTTGTACGACTTGGGGAGAAACAACTAACTGTGTACGATTTGAGGTGAAATTACAAACTATCTACGACTTGAGGAGACTCAACAAACTGTGTTCGAGTGAAAATACAAACTGTGTTCGACTTGAGGAGACACAACAAACTGTGTTCGAGTGAAAATACAATCTGTGGCCGACTTGAAGTGCGAATACAAAACTGATGTTCGACTTCAGGTGAGAATACAAACTGTGATCGACTTGAGGTGTGAATACGAACTGATGATCTCTGGTCACTTTTTCGAGATAAAGAGGAAATCAGAAGTGCCGGGTGAGGGAAACAGGATATTTCCCACGCTCTGTGCTCGGCTCTGTTGGGTGGTCGCTTCAAAGACTTAAACTTTCAACAGTGAAAAAAGTAGCCGAGCACAGTTATGTTTTGCTTTTTGCTCAATAGTCAATTGTTGCCCTACTGATTTAACAATGCTCTTTGTAGTAGACATTTGGTATATAGTGCATTCTGTTAAGTGAACTGCTTGGAAACGAAAACAATCACCAATTGCATCAAGGCTTTCACGCTTGTCATGAAATTCGAGCAGTTGTACCGCTTAGCGGGGTGTCTAAGATTCCCAATTGGCTCGACAGACACGGCTGATTTGAGACCTTAACGGGAATCTTTAACATCTTATCAGGAATTCAGCATTGAAACGTAAACTTGGGCAATAACTGTATCCATTGTTTAAATGTTATTTGAACAGTATGAATAGACTTTACTAGAATCTAATTGGAAACTAAGTTAAGCTGGACGCTTCGAAAGCTGACCAAAAGATAAATACTTTTCATCAACTTACTATGTTCTCTCACTAGGAACTAGCTTATCGAGTTGCTTAAAGTTTCTTGCTACCAACGTTGTGTCTTCGTAATTTTCACTAGTGAACAATCCATGTTTCATTATTTCGTCGGGGTATTGATGCATCACTTGCAGGGCCTGTATGTGTTAATATGCTTAAGCTCAGTCATTTTTACGTTAAATTTTGTTCAGTGCTGTGAAAGAGTGATCAACCAGTTATTGTTTACCTCATCTTTTTTGTTCAATGGAAATATAATGGTTAAATGTTCGGGTTCAGGGGCGGGTTCCGGAATAGTAAAATCGCCGGAAACCTTGGGGAAAAACATTCTGAGAACAGTGGCTCGAACTGATGCATCTGGTGGAACCCAAATTCCAACGTTGCCTGATTCTTTTTTAACTGAAATATTTTCCCCAATCTGCGTGTACTGAGTTCACATCCTCGAAACTTCGTAGACATGTGTGATTTACTACTACCTTTGTCTTTTTCTTCAGTCTGTGTTTCCTGCTCTTGTTCTTCTTCAGTAATTAGCTTCTGAGCAATACTTTCCTTGGTTCCAGGAGGTTTTCTTATAGCACCGTAAATCATATTGAGAATTGTATCATCAATGTCCTCAATTTCGGTTCTTGCACTTTCTTTGAACAAAAGCATTAAAGATTCGTCGTTGTACAGCTCTTCTAGTGATTCCTCGGTAAACTCCTTTGATATGTCCGTAAAGTAGCACATTTCGTTAATGATATCTTCGTTAAATTGAACCTAAATTTTCACTGTCGTCAGTTAATCCATCTATTTTCTCATTCAATTAATACATTGTCGGAATGTTTTTCCAATTTTTTTCAAAAATTATCATTACTTACTCAAGTACTTCTGAACGCAGGAAAATATATTGAACGTTTCGCGCAATACATCGTCAAAATAATGTAAATTTAATTATGGTTTAGACAATTTAAGAAATTAACTAATTGGCTGATTGATTGACACAACTGAAACTATGTCTCTTGAAGAAGTTGACTAAGTTTAATTCATATAAATGTAAATTTCAGAATTGTCCATTACTAACCTTTTCTGTTTGGTAAATATCCAATCCTGCTTCGTCTAAAATCTCACCGAGAATTTCTTTGTACTTGTCTTTAGCAGACGGAAAAATTAAAGCAGCGCCATAATTTGGTAGATTTGTTACAATATTTGCACACTCTTTTGTTCGTCGCTCTAAAAGCTCCTTGGCCTTCTTAGTGTCTTCTTTTGCTCTAAATTTTTGCAGCTTTTACTTTAAATCCCAATGAGCACTTTCATAAACATTACGTATTTGCTATACTTACTGGCTTTCCTTTTCTTTACTTTCAGCAACTTCAAATCGCACTTTTTCTTCCTCTGCCATTTCCGTTATTTCCAAAGGCATTCTATCTGTCGGCTGGCCCGCTTGTTCGCTTTGTTCCTTTTTCAATTCATCCAATATTAACCTTGTCAGTTTCGGCGCATCGGCGCCAAACATTAAATTTATCATTTTTCCTTTCTGGACAAAAATTGAAAATTACTGATGCCGCTGAAAAATTTGTTTAAAAAACATTCCTACCGAAACAAACATCCAAGTTGGTTCACTCTTATTTCTAAATCTTTGCAGGCTTGTTATACCATCCGACTTAGCCTGAAGAACGAGAGGGTTAAAGCGATGAGGCTTAGAAATCGAGTACATCTTACCACTGCTAATAGTAACATATCACCACCGACTTCTAATTTAATTTTTTTCAGGTTTGCCTGCATACCTAAACATGGTCCGCACCATTCAGAATACACATCCACAACTGAAAACTCATTTTCAATTAAAATCGTTGCTGCTATAACAATAATTTAACCGGGTAAACTTGGGTAGTTACAGGCAAGTAACTACCCAAGCTAGTCGCCAAACCCTTTCAGTGCCCTTTAAATACGTTCAAATTTAATTTAACTGAGGAATCTTCCATTTCGATAACAATGTTTATTTATTAGTTTTTAAGCATCTGATAATTTGGTCAGGACTTTGCAGGGTTGAAAAAAGGAGAGAATCTCCTTCTTAGCTGTTCCTGCCCTAGCTTTTTCAGACTGCTCGCCGTACTGATAGGGCCGACCAGTAAAGTTCTTTATTTTATTTTAATTGTTTCTGTTTTTATTTTAATTTTAACTTTAGTCTGTTTTCTTATACAAGTTTGTCAAATACAATTTTAACCATTTTAGACCGTCTTAAACATTTTTTGACCATTGCTTGGCATGTTTTGTTCGGTGCTCGTTTCCTTTTGCTTGGTTTTGTCTGCATAATATTCTCCAGGGTATTTACCGTTACTTGTAGCGGCCCTGATGATAACGTAATTGTCGAAAGAGCTTGGCCTTAATTAATAATTACATACACACTTTCTTACAAAAAAACTTGTTTTATTGAATTTTTCCCAGTGTGTACACATAAACTTCTTCTAGTACAAATACTGTACTTATAAATCCATTTAAAAATTAAATTTGTGCTTAAAAATATTTCTGCTCTGATAGGTAGGATATATTAAACATGAAGGCAGTTGAAATGAACGATTGCTTAAATTACCAAGATGTATTTTATTAGTAGTAATAAGGTAATAATTAAGTTCTTAATGCAAATGAACCTCTGGCACTAAAATCAATGTAAAAATATCTATATTATAGCTACATTTGAAGAAAACGGTTAATGTATAAGGAAATAATTATTCTACTTTAATGAAGTTTATATGTATGGTTTTTTGTTGTGTATAATTGGTTCAACTTTATTTCTAACAGCTTAAAGGCATATTACGTTATTTTAAAACATTTTTCTGTTGAAGCCTTTGGAAAACGCATAATAATTTAGAGCAATCACTATCTTCAACCTTAGGCAAATTAGATTAAGCAAGTTAAGATTATAAGCAAAGAAAGGGCTCAATAAAATATGAGTCACCCAAACAAATTTCGACTAATTTTGGAATTGGATTGGATTTGATTTCTGTTTGAACTGTTATTTAGGCAACTATTTTTTGTTTAGTGCTAGTCTTAGCAAAAAAATGTTCTTGAAATAACATTTCTATAGGGTAGCAAGTGAAACAATGCACCATCGCTGGAAGCTCCATGTTATCTCAGTTGCATATATTTTTTTGGATTTCAACACAACAGATAGGCATTAAGAAAAACCTCGCATCTCGAAAAAGTTTTTCAATTACTTATTTGTTATTATAATTATTCGTACTTATATTATAATTATTCAATCAAACAAGTTTCTGTAATGAATTGTGTATGTGTATAATTAACGCCTTAATTATACGCATACACACTTTATCACATAAACATGTTTGATTGAATTTCATCCAGTGTGTACACACTAACTTCTTCTTCTTGTTATAATCATTCGTCGATCTAAAAAAATCAACGTTTTGTTATTGCAAGGATATTTTTTTTTCTTTTGAGCTGATTAACAAAATTTAAGGCTCATGTTGAAGCTAAAACGTCACAGTAGGTAGTCCAAAGTCTACTAGAATTACAGATCTAGCGGGCATTTCAGGTTTGGGTCATTTTTTATGCAACCCCGTATATTGATTTTTGTCCTAAATTGTCCATGAAGGATTACCTTCAACATGAGAGCTAGACCGTAAAAATCGGACCAAAAGCAGAAAACTATCGCTGCAAGACCAGAAAGTTGATTTTTTGAAACCACCCTGTCCCTGAATTTTGCTCAATCAGGAGCATGTCGAACTTTACGCTTTTTCATTTGCTACCCTGCAGAAAATTTATTTGCGGTGCTTAATTTTTACCACAACATAGACTCACAGAACGCAAATCGTGCTGAATAACACTGCAAGCAGAGCCAAATCGCTTGAAGCAATCAGAATTTATCCAGTTCCAAAGTCAGGGCGAATTTGGCTGTGTAACGTGCATTTTGTTGAGCAGTTTAGATCAAATTACATATGTAGCAAGTTGAATTGGTCATTTATTGACGAAAAATAGGGTATTTTACTTACTGATCAGCCCATCTTTCTGTAACAGCTTATCCCATTCTTCGTCGTTTGCAACTTCAATTTGCAATTGAACTGCCTGGCCTTTCTTTGCCATCTTTCTGCCACTAAATATTCACTTTTGCGATATCTATCAAATAATTTCAGCGTTGCTAAGACAACAAATCACCGGTTTACTATGGGTGTAATCAGAAAACTGCAGAAAAACCCGGAAGCAGCTAAGAGGATTTAAATAGAAGCTATGATTTTACCATTTATATGGTATTTAAGGCCATAGTTAGAGCAAAAGAGTAGAGGTAAGTTCTACAATTCTACGAACACATACACACAATATGCGATATTGTTTGAGAATTTTAAAGCGTCTTCCAGTAAGTCTTTCACTTTCTCTGTAATAATTGCAGGCCGTAACTGAATTAACATCATTATTTCTTTTTCAAAAAAATGTTATTGAAACCTTGCAAAATAAGGTGTTGTTGAGATGTAATTTTAATTTATAACCTATAAAATAGGTTGCTCTCCAGTATTTCTATGCCGATGTTAACCGAATCATTTAAAAGTGTATCTTGGAGATATTTCAATTCAAAAGTGCTTAATCGTGTTTAGAACTCGTACATACACCAATGTGTCACGGAATAAACAGAATTAAAATAAGACTCAAATTGTGCCAAGCGTAAAGAGTGCACAAATAACGGCAGGCACAAACTAGCAGTTAGTGGCAAACTTGTTAGTTTGATCAATTGTGGAAGACCGTTCATTTTTAGTTGCGAATTCAGGTGCAATCTAGTTTTAAAATTTCTGAATGCTTGGATGTCGTGGCCTGTCCTGACCTGTTATAGTGTTTCTTAAGTTCTGTTAATCTGTAATAGTGTTTCTCAAGCTTTTGAAATGTTTGTTTTCCTCAGTTCTCTTTCTTCGATTTTTGGTAGTTCTATTGAGCCCTCATGACTAATTTATGTAATTAACTTTTTCATTTTCTTAAATATTTCCTTTGGTGCAATGAATTGCAACTCTCAGAGCAATTATGCTGCTTTAAGAGTTCTGTTCCTCCATACAACGTTTGACCAAAACAGACAACTAAAATGTATACAAAAATGAATTTAAAATGTTTTGTCTATTCTCACATTTCACAGCAGGCAATAATTTTCCGCGAATAAAGTCTGCTGATTCATGAAGGTAGCAAATGTAGAAGTAAAATAATATTGGAATTTTATATTATAACCATCTTATAAAAATAGAATTACATACAAATAAATATCATTTCATATAGATTTGAACTTATAATTGTTTTATCACAATTCCATGAAAGGAAGTGAATTTTGTGTAGGTAGAAACATAATTGTCTACTTGGATAGTTTTTCAGATCTGGTCGTCCCCAGTCTATAATATGAGGTTTTTCTCAATGTCGTCATTACCCACTAGCTTTTCAAAAAGCTGAAACGGCAATATTTTGCTTCTAACCTTTTCTAAATTTCCTTGGAGCAAGTGAATGAGGTTGTCCAGGAAATTTGTTTCTCGTAATTCATATTCCAGGGATGTCGCTGCGACCATTAGGGAATTTAGTTTTTGGTCACAATCCTAAAACAAACAACAATATGAAAATTATATTACTGCAACATTGCTTACGATGCCTATTCTACTTTAACCATAAAGTTTCTTTAGTCTAATTGCAAAAATGTCTTACTGCGATTTAAAAGTACTCCCATGCAGAAAATTAGGTAAAGTTAAAACATAAAATACAATGCAGACAAAACTTATGATTATTAATAACATGGAACATGGGAACTTATGTCAAGGTCGAAGCCGCCAAAGAAGTAGAATAAAATTAATTTTCTAAACAACTGAAAACATTTCCAATGAATGTGAAAAAGATGAAAATTTGTTCAAATCAGCATTTAAAACACAAAGGTAAAAATGCCGGATTTTTTTAAAAAGGAGTGAAAAAATATTACTCAAAATTTAAACAGACAGAAAGCGTTTCTAAATAGCCAACAATAAAAACTTAGATTTTTTGATTTTTTAGTCCACCACCTCCAACCGAATTCGAGGATGACAACGAAGAGATCGCTTTACCGCAATATATGCTGAAATACGGGTTAGCCTGAGGAATTGCTTCACTTTATTGAAAGCTTTTAGATAAACAGTCTTGTGAAACGTCCACAAAAATCTTTTTCGCGAAGACCCAAGTTGTAAGCACAAATTCCTAACTCTTTTTATTGAATATTCTAATGCTACTTTTATCAAACCTCAAATATGATTCTAATGTCATTCATTTGCCTCCGCATTTCCAACTTCTCGTTTACGACATATTCTATACTCCTGTCTATTTCATCGCCCAACCCAATGCTGCTTAATATACTGGACCTAAAAATAATGCATAGGTATCGGAATTTATTAGTTTCTATATTGCATAAAATTCATTTTATAATGGAAGCTCTTTATCAGCTACTATTTCAAGCCTGTAATCAGCCTTACGGCGTACCGTCTTTAATAGGTTAAACTTCAAAATATAAATATTTTTTTTATAAACATTCAAATTTAAATGTAACATTACTAGAGAAATTATGGGTACCTGTTTGGTATATCCACATAACTGTTCTGAATAGTCTTCTCTCGGCTGCCGCTACCCTCTTTACTCACAATGCTACTGTGAATACTGGTACCTAAATCGCTTGTATCAATAACTCCGGATGCAGGGTCAACATCATTCACTAAATTATTCAGTTCGGACATATCTCCAATACTACTGTTTAAATCTACAAGAACAAATATCTGTGAGTATTATAGATTCTCTACAGAAGCAACCTAGCAGTTTACCAGTTATTACTAACTCCATCATTAGCGACAACATATGATCTTCCTTGGTTTCATGATAGTTTCGAATTTCAGATGCAAGTTGCTTATCACTATTCTCAGCCTCACTCTCAGTTAACAGAAAGTTCAAACGAGGACATCTAGCTTCGTTCGGGCTTTCATTTCTCGATGGAGAATTATGACTGATAAAATGGCGCGCATTAGTTGTTTTGAAATTCAGAGTTCTAAAGACTTTCTCGTTGGTTTCCTTTTCACTGAGTCGTTTATATTTGGAATAGCTTACAACGCTTAGTAATGCTTTTGATTCAGGATTCACTGGGTTTATTAAAGCCATCAGCTTTTCCTTGGATGGAATATCGGAATTTTCAGCATATCTAAGAAGTCTACAGTGTCGACACCTGAAACCTTCCACAGTTTCTGGAGGTATTGTTAAAGTCCTTGGCGTTTCTTCTTTTATATCGGTGTTAACTTTTAGAATTTTGATAGGTTTGCGACTCTGAAAATATAATTATTTATTATGACGAGTGTTCATGAAGTAACAGCACAACTCTTAACCATAAATTTCTATTGTTAGAAAATAAGTTTTTCTAAATAAACTTAGCTTAGTGCTAATTTTCATTTAAATGAAGCATTGCTTTGGCACAATATGTGTCATATATCTGGAAATTTCTACCGTTCTCGAGAAATAATTAATAAACATGTTTATCTTATGTTATGGGTTATAACAGATGTAGTGCCGTCAGTGAAATGATGCTTAGGTCTTGTTGATATATGAACCATCGTTTACGGGGAAGTCAAAAACCTTCTAGGCAATTGTCTGATCAAATTTTTTTATCTGAAAACGTCTCAGACTACACCTAGAGAGAAATGACTCCATTTTGGAATCACTAAGTATTCTTAAAACATTGTCAAATTAAAAAAGGTATTTACCTCGCAATTTAATCCGTCATACGAATCTCTTAAGTCACTTCCATAACCATTGTCCGAGTCGTTAGTTTTGGAACTGGAAATGCTCGACAGGCCGTTTATGCTCAAGTCTTTGTTTGATGTTCGAGCTGCAAGTCGTTCTGCTCTGGAAATATCTCGTAAATTTGTATTGTTTGCTTCTAATTCGGGACATGCTTCATCGATAATTATATTTTCAAAAGTCCAGCCAAATTTGTTGTCCAGCGGATAATCCTCATATGTACCATCTAAATTGTAGTAACGCATTGTCGACAGAAAATTAACATTAATTTTTCGTCGCTTCTGAAAGAAATACGAAATATTAAGTTTTCGTCTATTGAAATGTATTCGAGTTGTGATTTAATCTGAAATTGTTTAAAACCGATCATCAGTCCAGCTTTTTTCTGTCTAAAGCTTTAGATATCTTTACCTATGCACTTAGGAAAAGTCTTCATAGCACTATTAAATAATTTGTCTCAGTGTCCGATGAAAATTCAACAATTTATCAATACTATGTTGTCAACATATTGTGCTTCAGGTAAATTGTTTTCAATGTTTGCTTACAAATCAAGCAATGTATGATTCAGATCACAAATCCTACATCATTACTTATGGATGCAGGCAGCAGAATAGCTAAGCGCTTTAGAAGTTACAACAACCGAATTTATTATAAAACCCAATTAAAACACATGTAACAATTGTTGATTGCATCAATTATTTGATATTTTGCTTATTAACATAAAAAAACATTTGAATTTAGAAATGTATTTTAACTCCAGAATATCTTTATATCTCAGTGTATCTACATTTTATGGAAACGCACTTTTATTTAGCTTATAAAAATATTTCCTGCACATTTAAGTAAAGACTGATTTGCTTCATATCGATTTCTATCGGAAATATATATCTTTCTGATTGAACGTAAAGTATGCCAGTCAAACAATGCAATATTTAAAAAAACGATTCGTGTAGTCATGATGGCATCAAACTAAGCAATTTAACTTGGATATGTTAATGTTCGAAAATAATCAAATACATTTTATAAACAGAATTTGGTTAGTACTTACAAAATTAGCTGAATTAGCCCTTAGGCGGATGATAATTTGCAGATCCCACTTGCATGAAAACCGCACAAAAAATATGTACAAAGAACTGGCGTGAACCAAAAAGCGTCCAAGAAACATGACAAGATCTTGTTCTGTTTAATTCAATTATTTATCAATAATGTCATCGACTTTTAAAACAATAGCAAGTTTTAAGTCAATTATCTTCACCTCGCGCTTGCCATATCGCAGCTGTTTATTGCTGACGAAAAAACGATAAGTGAGTTATTGAAGAAAAAAATCGATGCAAGAAATAATTTTTATTCAAAGTGTAATTTTTAATATTTTTGTTTATTTCTATTGGGGCAAAAGTAGATGCGTAAATAAACGTACCAAATAAAAAATAACGTATTATACAGAGTGCCCAGAAGCGATGCCCAAAAAATTATGGGGATGATTTTACTTTCAAGATTATCTACTCTAAAAAGAGCCATTGATAGCTTATCTGTGTAATTATTTTCATTTATTYGGGGMSTTCCAGCATTAAAAATTATTCAATTAAGCTTCTTTTAACATTAGTATTTTGTCTTTTTGTACGACAATCGCTCATCCTTTGTTGGTCCTTTTGCTAAGGGCCACTATTGCTATTTTCTAAACCGAAAGTGTTGCAAGTTCGGTTAAATCGAACAAAAGCTGCCAAATTTCATTCGGTCCATTTTAGAAATATTAAAAATTTATAGATATAGTTTGTAACCTTAACTAATCAAAATATCTCTCTTGGTATCGACCCTATTTAAAAAATTTTAAATTCGCGCATAAGTACATTATTTTCTGGTTTTTTAACTGCATATTTTATCCCGATTACCATGATGCTTAGATAGCTTTCCAAAAAATAGCAAGGTTTATTTCTAGAAAAATACAAGCTTGACTTCAGATATCAGTTTCAAATTGCGTGGTTCGGGTTTCTATACTTTTAGGTATGCTTTATGCAAAAACCATCAATTTTACGTCTTTCTACATTAGACTTTTAAGTTTACAAATCCGGAAGCGATGTTTCAATGTGAAAACATGAAGGAATATACTTTTTTACTACCAATCTGAGAAATCACCCTTATTTACTCCATGAGTAAGTCTCGTAATGAAGAGTCATATTTCTCTCCACAGATAAATAATAACAATAAACAAAAACATAGGAAAACAATGAGAAATTGTGAAGTCTTTCCGTATTTAAATATTTTCTATCTCTGTGAGTTCAGGTTAAATCTATTTTCACCTCATAATGCGAAACTTGAGAAAACTACTAAGGAATTGCAAAAAATAACTAAATCAATTTGGACAATAAATCTGTGGTAGTAGTAAAAAATGTGCCCTTGGGTTGCCCTACGGGTGAGTCTCAAGATATAAAAATGCCCAGTAAATAATAACTTACTTTTCAATCTATGTATATAATAAACTAATCTTTGGCTAAAGCTAGTTCATGGTGATTAATGAAATTAATATTATTTAGTTGTTTACAGATGGCGCCGAAATATATCAGTGACAGCAAAGGCTCTAATAGCTACTCCAAATAACCACAAATGTTGAAAAAGTCCTCCATTGAAGTGCAAACATTTGAGATCGTTTTTTATATCCCTTTTTCATAAGTTTTTTAAGGAAAAAATGATCCATGTTTATAGAAGATGTTTGATAGATGATACCTGATCTTTAATAAAACCGCACACAAAAAGTCCTTGGGCCTCATATCGGGCGGTGGTCACTTTATAGGACCAATGTTTCCAATCTAAGTATTGCTTTTCCAGATATTTAGGTATCATCTAAATGTGTGTAAAGTGTTTTGCAAAAACTCTAAATATCTAGCTCCAGTTAGATAACGATACAAAATCCCTTACTTTTGGATTAGATAAGTGCAATAATATTGATGTAAGCAGTAATATTGGTGCTAAGCAGAAATAAAAACTTTCAAAAATTTAATATTTGAATGTTCAAGAAGAATCCATAGAGGCCCACCATGTACCATAGTGTTGCGACTCCAAGATACGTAACGGCTGGAGGGAAATTAAGAAGACAGAACTTTATGGATAATCATCAAATATTCATGATTCTGTTTGGGCACTCACACAACAAACATTTAGCGAAACTGATGATGCGGATCATGTCAGGCAGAACTCAGTGTTGTGATAGATTCCATACTCTGTCGTCAGAGAGGCCCTCGCTGACGATATTGAGGGTATCAGGGTCAACAGCACCCTCGTCGTTAAACAGTCGTTAAACAGCCTCGTCAACAGAATTCTAGTAGAACGAGTACCATCCATAAAATAGCTTGGGATTCTTATCAACGAAACAAGCGACCCAAAGAAAGAGATCCTGTCAAGAATTAACAGGGGCACATTCGCAGAGATGAGGCGCCTCTTTATCAGCCGTGATGAGCCTGCAGCTCCGAGTCAGAATGCTGCGGTGTTATATTTTCTTTGTACTTCTTTATGGCTCCGAATGCTGGACTCTTAGCTCGACATTGGACGCTCGTGTGGAAGAATTTTAAATGTTTTTACCCAGACGCATTCTCCGAATATCCTGGGTTAAAAAAAAGAATGCTGAGGTAGTTGATCGGATGGGCAAGGGGAAGGAGTTGCTGCAGACCATCAAAGAGCGCAAACTGGAATACATCGGACAGATATATCATGACCGATAATTAGCCTGAGAAGTCGATACGAACTACTCAGGCTAATTATTGGTCATGGATGAAAGATCTGCGACGAAAGTCATGGATGAAAGATCTGCGCCGATAGTTCGGGAGAACCTCTACTGAAATCTTCCGAGCAGCAGTTTGCAGAATTGTTGAGAATTGAGAGAAGATGATAGGGAAAGCTTCATTTCTCTTATGACTATTTGGGAGCCGCAACAATAAGCAACATGGTTGGGCCTCTACTGATTCTGCTTGACAACTTGCGCAAGAGCGACAGCAACTGTTTCCGCCCCGAAGTAAATATGTACTTTCTCCCAAGCTATTTGGCGGTGACGTCATTATTAGTGGCAGTGGCGTCCTAAACGCCTCATTAAAATTTACTCGGGTCCGAGATTCGTTCGCCAGATTTTCTTCCATACTGCCTGGTTGCCGGCTTGAGCGTTTGGTCCCAGTGATGTGAAAAGATTTCACCGAAAATATCACACATACAAATAGGACTATATCGGTAAAATGAACGCGCCAATAACTCAAATCAATAATTTTAAAAGTCTTCCATACTTTCGCAAATTGCAACAATTCCATGAAAGACATATGTTAATAGCAATTCCTCCAATTCCTAGTTCAAAATTAAACCACAATGCTATACCATGTTTAGCTTACCAAAATTGAATATAACAAATTGTAAAAAATTACAATCAATATATTGTCACGAATAACACAATTTTTCCAAATCTGGGGACTGAAACGTAAGTATTTGTGCGGAGAAAAGTTGCAAACAGATGCAGCGATAATAGCGATATACTGAAGTTGTCCAATGCGAGGGTGGCTTCTAATAGTAGGCACCCCCTCCTAATCATATTAGTATTCTTACTCTCGCAGCAAACAAATCCGGCCTTCGAAAGGTTTCTATATCGACTCTAGAAGCGAAAAAGTTATGAAACTAACGAGGGCTTGTTTATGCGTTTCGTAGATTTTCCTATATACCGGGTGGTACATTTAATTTGACAATGTTTTATATTTCTAAAACAAGACATTCTATGAAACAGTGTCTCAAACAGATGTTAGTTAGTGCATGAGGGCAAATTATACGAGGGCAGTAGGTATCTGAGTAAGGAGGCATTAAGTCCAAAAATTAGTTAACTATAAATGTTCAAAATTATGTTCATTAAATTAAATTAACTTGTCAACTGGCAACACTAAAGGTTCATTCATAACTTCGTAAAATAGGTTTTCTGACAAACTCTGCAAATATGCATTTTAGACGTAAAAAATGTGCACGCAAATTAGTCTCTGCACTTATGTATTTATTAGATTTTTGTTCAGCGCTTACACCAACATTTTAATGTAATTGAGTTGTTGTTCTTTATATTATTGAATAAATCAAAATTTATGTTTCATTCGCATTTATCACGCAGCTTCACGGAAAACGGAATTGTTAATAGGTGAATTAACAATTAAAATTATTTTTTATTATGGAGAATATCGAAAAAGTATTCCCAACCAGCAAACTTATTTAATAAGATTTTGATTATAAGATAGTTGTGTTTCAATATGAGTCTGAAGTTGCTCTCAAAAAACATTTTTTATAATTTATAAATATTTCTTATAAAATTGTTTTATATACGTTTTGCCTACTAAATTAAGTACTGTACTAATAATAAGTACTAATAATTATTTTATAATGCACTTATATCATTTTTTTTTACAATAACTGATATACATTACAACAGTTTAATTATAATTGTCAGCTTTATTGCACAATCTTTTTGCTGTTGGAAGCGGAATCGGTTATTAAAAGGAGTAATAAAACCATTTTTATCTTACTTTATTGTGTTTAATTTAATTTTAATTCGATTATTATGAAAGAAAAATTTTTGCGTGTCACTAAAATATTGCCAATTTAATTATTAACTATAAAATTCACTTTAAAATAAATGGTATACTGCAACCCCGTGAAATTACAATGGTTCTGTACAAATCTTAAGAAAAGCTATAACATGCTAATCTTATGTATAGTGCAGAGCGTGTTGGTGTTTTTTGGGCTTTGTTCAATTCCAGATGGGTTATCGCTCTTTGCTTCTAATTTTGCTCTCCTTTCTAAAATTTAAACAATTTTTCGGCGCTACAAATACTGAAATTACATTCATATCATTTTTGGGCTTCTACTGCTTTTAGAAGTTCTTGTAATAGCACTTTTGCCTTTTTTGAGTTTCTAATTACTTTTTGGAAAAATTGTCAAATGCTTCAATAAAAATATTGTGTCTAACTGGGACCAACGTCAAATCAAAACAAGTTGGTTCGATTGCTTCTTTCATTTTAGTAATCGATTCTTAAGATGTTGATAACTATGGCTGATTATTTTTGAGACTTGTGTTTACCCGACTTTCCTAATGATTAATAATTTGTATTTCTATTATCATATGAGAAGGGCTGTTGTCAACGCGTATTCAAGTCGGTTAACTGTGATATAAATTAGGTATTTTAAGTTCTGAGTTTCGTAAATTAGCTGGCTGTTTTTTGTTGTAATATATGCGTACTATTCAAGTTATCTGTCAAGGCAAAGAGTGGATGTATGATGCTAGTGAAATGTTCTTCTTTGAAGCTGAATTGGTACGTTGGAATAGGTTTTCTCATGTTATGAGTTCAAAAAGTTTTGTAATATCTTCGGCACTACATACAGCACCAAGACGATTTTCACATTGAAGTAATCATAATAAAATAAATTAGTCGCACATTTATATGACTTTTTCCAATTTTTTCTCAGACTCACAAATAACCCACTTAAATCAAACCATAAAAATTACTTTGATAAAATTTTGAGCCTGCATAAACGTGCGGAAGTAGATTGTGATAAGTCCAATTTGACTTTGAAAAAATATAATTTAATTCGAACAGTAAACGTACAATAGGCTATCGAAAACAGTATACTTACAGACTCAGTCTCCGCTAAAAACTAACTCAGTTGAACGATTTATTTGTGTGCAAACTCAGCGTCGGTAACTCTTGCACATGGAACTAAAGATAACTTAATTTAGTAACAATCGAATGAAAATATAAGTTGTATATAATCATTGGCTAAATTATTTCCGTTAATAAGTAATTAAAAGAAAGTTATTGCTTCTATGCGCTTGAATAATACAGAACTAACTCAGAACTGTTGGCGTAAATCAAACATCATTATGAAATAATTAAGACGAATGCCATTATTTAAGTACGTACTAAGTCGTTTATAAATTTAACGAATTAAATATTGAACTTAAAGAATGCTGTTATGGCAGCCGTAAGTTTGTGTTCTTCATTTAATTAATTATTTTTATGGAATTTTTGCTATTAGTTGCTTATTATTTTGCTACTTATATAGGGTGTTCCAAATTCAGGGTATTAGCATTGAGTTCTCGAAAACCATAAGAGATGTGAAGTAGGATAACTGACGGCAACGTTGCGTATTTTACGTACAACAACAAGTACAATCTTGATTTAAACGAATTTAGTTTTGAGAAAATTGTTCCTTTGCTGTCGGGCGCAAAAATGCGGATTCAAAACCGTGGTAATTGGGAAACGGGGACCACTAGGAGCCCGTATTTATATAGTGTTTTGCAACGCATGTCGTTTTAAAAAATTGAGCTCTGTATTGCACAAAACGAGTTTTTTCGAATTTGATGACAGCTAAAAATTAGCGCATTTTAGCGAACGATGATTCGTTTTTATGAAATAACGTAATAACGATGACCGCTGCAGCCATAAGAATGGAAACAAGTAACGCACTTTGTGTCGACTTTTGTAACATAAACCAACGGGTTCGATCATCGCCAAATACAAAAATCCGGGTATTGCCGAAATGTGTTATTCGAGAATTTAACATTCAAACTTAAAACAAACATTATTTGAGAACTCAAGAGGCACTTCACGTTGGAAGCTAATACGCGGTCAAATAACCAAAGAAACTTCGTTCAATATTTTTTCTAAATGATCTTCTAAAAAATGAGGCAACATTCTCGTTTCGTTTGCACGCCAAAAAAAAACGTTCGAAACTTTTGACTATTATATATATTAATGTTAGTGAGGCAGATTACCTTGAAAAACAGTGTTGCATAATTTATTATCTAGTTTTTTACAAATATCTCAGTTTTTAATAAAAAATATTTTTTTACTAGTTTTTCTGTACTACCTAAACGTCAATATTTAATCACCCTTATTGAATTCTCACTTCAAATTCAAATGGTAGAGAAATTGCATTCAATCAGATAAAACTCACTCTGTCCTAGATATCAACGGTTCCATAATTTCGTGGACATTTTTCAGATAACACTAATAAAGCTAATTTAGTAAAACCCCGAAATCAGTAGACTAACCGAACTTTAAAATTTTATTAACTTGAAAAAAGTGTAAATTAGAAACGATCTAAACAATACACTAACAAAGACCAACATGTCGGACCAAGGCCCACATGTAATATTACAGACTTTGCTAATTGAAGAGCGAAATTATTAGATACCATCAATAACTGCAGTAAATACAAACGCTTGGGTTACTAATTATAATCTGAATTGAATGTATGAGTGAATACGATTAGAAAAAATCACCTGAATATCTATCATCAGATTAATGGTGAAACTTGGTATAAAATCGAAGTGGATAAGCAAAAATGGCTTAATCAACATTGAATGAAGATCGGAAATCTAAAAATCAAACACATGTTGAATGTGCACAAATATTAAATTTGGAAACTTACCTTATAATAGTTCCGCGATAGGAAAAGTGTATAGCTACAGCTTTGCAATACGTCATACTATTTTCAGTTTTCCGAATAATTATGTAGAATATTGCACAATTTTGCGATATCACCAGCACGTAATGTGCGGGTAGAAAAAGTTTTCCAACTAAAAGATTGAATACTAACGCATGAACTAATCGACGATTCTCGGTGCGTCTTGATTAATACTGACAAGTGTAAAGCCGCTGATAGATAAAAATAATACATTAATTTGATCTGATAAGATAAATAAGCAAGTTTTGTAGACAATTTAGAAATCGAATTATTACTGATGATTGGTCTCGAAATCCAAATCGTACAAAAGGTGTTTTTCGCTTGAAAACTCCTTTGGAATTCGAGACCTCAATCAGTTAGTTATCCCTTTTTCCTTATCGTAAGGGTGTTTTTGATTTTTTTTCAAAGTTCAATTTTTTTACGCAGTTTTGTGGACATTCTGATCGATATCTGCGTTATCGGTGACTTTATATAATTTTTCGATGATTTAGCCCGATAAATAATGGTATTGTTCGCCATTTTGATGTTTAGATCATACATCAATTTATACTGCTCGTCCTCGCTTCTTGATATTTATCATTTTATCTGGTGCATTTTATAGCAATTTCTTTTATTTAAGTTTCATATTAATGCTCTACGAAGGTCTTTAATGTTATATTGTTATATTTGGTACAAGTGAAAAAAAAAAAGAAAATATAAATATTATTAATCCCGATTCATTCATGCTATTAATGATATTTTTTCTACATGCCAAATTCCTTCCAGCTTAATTTAAATGGATTACTGCACTGGGTCTTATTTACACATAAAATCGCATACACAAATGTTTCAAAATTAACGCTCATTTAAAATACCTAAATTTATAAAACGCAAATGTTCCATTATTACAAACTCTAAGTAGTTTGATCAATTCTAAATGTTCTTAAATACAGTGTCCCCTGGGCGTTATTAAGATGAAAATTTAATTGTTTATGACTGTTCGGCAGGTTAAAATTGCTACATTTTACAGTGAAAAATTTCACAGATTTTTGTATTCTGTTTTTAAAGCATCAATTAATTACAAATAATATTGCTTCACAAAACTGAGTTTTCAGCACAGTATTTATTTTATGTCGGTAAGCACAAATCTCACTACCTACGAAACTGTTAATATGGGTTTTATCATCGGAGAATGCCAAAAAACAAATCATTATTAGCATTCAATATTTTAGCCCAGAAAGAAAACCGAGACTCGAAGCATTAAAAAGTTTATTTGATAGATTTTCTATTAAAACAGTCACAAAGAACAACAATAAACTCACACTATTATCAGTAGGTAGACGAAGAAAACCCCAGAGCAGCACATTAAATTCTATTGCGCTACTTCCTTATTAATTATTTAAACTTAATAGATGATTAAGTATTCTGACAACAATTAACTACAAGTTAATGAAACAGTGACAAATAAGGACAATCAAAATTACAGCCTAAAAATAAAGTTAACTAATATTTTTAATAGGAGCTGTTTTCACAGTCCCCCTCAATATGCACACACATTTTAGCTTTATTCGTAAAATACTTTTTTACCGTTTCTAAAGATTGTATTGAAAAATTTCGAAAATTTTGCCTTAATCTTGTTGTCATGTCTTGAGCTAATGTTGGAACTTGTAAAATTGTGCATTAATATGACCCCAACAGGAAAGTTAATTGATCTCAAGTCAGGTGATCTAGGTGACCCTTCAAGTGCACCACTGCGTCTAAATAATTGCCTACATTCGTATAAGAGTGCCTTAGTATTAAACTATTTTGCAGCCGATTTGTTGTCACGCTGTTCCTGGATCCCTCGATAAATGATTTCTTTTGTACACTGCTGTTCCAAATGCGACGCTGTTTTCACCTTTAAGTGTCTATATCTGGAAAACTATGTTTTAACCATAGCGTGGCATATCGAAAGTATCTAGGTTTGTGCTTAAAAATGTAAAAAAATACTCGCACCCTTATTGATTTGCTCGCATGTTCTGATATTTCTTTAAATCAAATAAAATCAAAACATGCTTTTGATCGCTCTAACTTTTACCATATGGCGATTGTTGTGTCAGCCCCAATTTTTTAAAACTTCTTATCCATTTAGAGCCTCTCTAAGAAAGTTAAACTTTCAATTTTGTAACAATGTAATGTGTGACCGTCTATTGGTCCCCCTGTGTATTTCATATCTATTTTTAAAAAAAACTGACAGGTTTCGAAAGTAGGCTACATTAATCTGGTCAAAGAAAACTAACAAATATTTCGTTCGCAATTAAACAAAATATCTGCACTATCGGATTCTCAAGCTGCTTGCGATCTATATTTTAATACATTCCCTCAAAGAGGTCATCCGGATCACAGAAGCTTTAATAAGTCAAAATCGAAATATTACTATCTCAATCGAGACAATGATATTGAGAAGCTAAATGTAATTGGAAAAGTCTTAAGATTATCCGAAAACTTCATATCGAATGGTGAATATAACACGCTTTCCAAAAATCTGAATAAGATTATTAAAAAGTAAAAATTTTAAACCATAGATAACAAAAAGTGTTCATCAACTCCGTGAAAGGGGAGCTTCTAGAAGATTACGATTTTGCAAGTAGTATGTAATGCGATGCAGACAGAACGAGCATTTTTCAATAAATGGTATTTGTACTGATGAAGTCAATACCTCTGTAATATAATTTGTATGAATATTTACTACTGCTAATAGCTTATATTGTCACCTTGATGAAAAGCGTGCTTCTCTGAGGAAGAATGTGAGGGTTACAACCGATTTTTTAACCGAGGAGACAAAACTGGATTGGCACGAGGGTCCTCATATCTTGGCTTGCTAGGTCAATGGATCTAATGCGCAAAGACTTATTCATGCGGGGCAAATTAAAGAACCTTTATTTAAAGCAACAATAATTCAGACAGTAAAAGTTTACTAGAAGATACTGTGCAAGCTTTTGCAGTAATCCCCCAGTCGAACTAATTAATAGCTCTAACTCTGTGAGTAGAAGATGCTTATTATCTATTCAACAGAAAGGCGTTCAATTTGAACATTTACATAGCGTCATATAATTTTAAGCGGTAGTAGACCACAATTATCACACCCCTATAATCGTGCACACTTAAGTCACAATGGGTGCTAGACTATGTAGGAAAACTAAGGGCCAAAACGAGTGCTAGTGACTGGCGAGAACCAGCATGAAACTTTTCATGCCCAAGAACGGATGATGGAAGGGTGGATTTCGAGGGATGAACCTCGCAAGAACAGTAAGTACTGGGAGGAGGTCGCAAAGCAGTTTGTAGAAACTCCACAAGCAATACAGAGCTAATAATAGCGCAGCTAATCAGCCTTCCTGAAGATGATGCAAGTTAGCAAATGATAAAAATCTACAAATAATGTGCATCTGCACGGCATATGCAACAGAAAGGTAAAGCGGAAGAATACCAGCTTTGGTAGGTGGCGTGCAGTGTAAGACAGCATTTTCCAAACCTAATTGGCAAAAAATATAAAATATTCTTTTTCCTCGACTTGAATTTTTTTCTCATTAATCTATTGTCGTAAATAATTCGTTATCATCATCAAGAAATTTAACAGTAACAAGACATTAAAATGTATTTCTTTGTTTTCTGTCTGGTTTTGAACTGAATATTTTACGATGCTTTTATACAGCCTTCTCTATTAGGCACAGTTTAAAGTCAGGCTAAACTGACTAGGCTTTATATTTTTATCATTTTTGCCCATTTCCCCTTATTGCCCTGATATTTTCTGACCGTATAAGAAAAACAAAACCTAATGTATTTCTATAAAAGTCAACATATAGTCTCGAACATACTTATTTTCCCAGTTGGTTTTTATTACATTTACGAACTGGATAAATAAATTGCGGTAGTTTTGTTCTAGCTATTGTCGACGATTTTATCAGGTGTTATTTAAATATGCATCTTGCAACGCCTTCCAATAGAAATATTTATCCTTATGATAGTACTGATTAGCATTTACGTACCTAATTCGTGATTAAAAACATTTCCTAGAACCAGTTATTGAAAGGTTATGTGCATGGGATTGTAATTGAGTTTTAAATATAATTTTATCTTTGATAAGCTGTAGGTACAATGTTGATTGTCGATTTGCCTTCGAAACTACCTTTGTAAGCAGCTTTAGCCTCGTGAGGAAGGACCCAAGAATTTGGTAAAATTTAGGAGCTACGGATAAACGAAGATAAACTGCCTTTCAAACTATAAAAAAAAAATAATATTATGTTCCATTAATTGTTGCAGAAATCTGACATAGCCAATCTAACCTACCTTATTTAATAATTTTAAATATATATTAACATTAACAAAGCAATATGATCAAATATGTAATCAAGGTGAGTGCTTAAGAGTTTACTTCATTTTACTTAATTGTAAAGATTTCCAAAAATTCAACTTCCAAAAACTTTTAAGCAAGAAATGTATGTCAAGGAAGAATTGTAATTTTATATATGAAATAAAATTATATTTGTGGAATTATATTGAAATGCATCGTTTTCGGCTAAAATAAAAATTCATATTTATTTTCTTTCTTTCAATTTTTTTTTTTTACTTTTAACAAACACTTTTTATTGCAAAAAACTATAAACCACATCAGTTTGTCACAAAATAATCAGATAGCCACAAAATAATCTCAATCGTATAAAATTATTTTCCTTTTATACTTTAAAATGGTTTTGTAACGAGCTGCCAATAACGTTAATTTTAAATAATTCAAAATCCAATGGATTTAACGAGACAAGCTTTGTCGTCAATCGTGGAAGGGCTAAAAAGGAAATACGACTTAAAACGTCAAGAAGGGCTGAAACATTATTCAGCAGTTATTGTGCACAACATTACGAGTCTTTTTATTGTGATTTTCAGAGCACAAAGTCGTCAGCAAACAAACGATGATTGCCAATTTCCTGGAAAATGGAAATCGTCTTTTCGCTTTTCCGGGCTGTTTTCTCAGGTTTACTGCTGTTTAAGCTTTATGAGAACGAATTTTCCTAAGTAGATATATTTTTGCTCAAATCGGTGTTTTTTGTAACTCATAACTCATTGTTGTGTGCACTTATAAGAATTGCACAACCTAGCGATTAATTTTCAGAATTTATACTGAATATTGAAAAATCATAAATTTTTTCATATTTAAAAAATCGACGCGGGGTCTCGAACAAACCTACCTATTACACCGTTTAGTTAGTTTAATTTATCCTAATCGTTACAATAGTTTACTATGTTCTAACCATCGTCGACCTATTTTATCTAATGCATTTGCACTATATACCTGATAAATTTGCAGGAGAAAAAGCTAAATTGAAATATTATCCTTATCTTCAAATAGTATTTTTAGTTTATTTATAATGCTATGTTTCCGCATGGAAACTAACTATTTACCTTGACAATGTAATTCTAATTGGGGAAATTGTACACTTAATTCTTACTTAAGGGTGCTGAGAATGTAAAGAAAGTGTGAGCGGCCTTCTGCAAGAGGAAACTTTTGTGTGCATTAATCCTTTATTGTTACTGCTTTAGAGTTTAAAAGTAAAAAAAAACATTTTCGCAAATGCGATACACCAAAGAACCGTTTTCTATAAACAAATGACGTTGACTCGAAAAATTGAATGAATTATAATTACCTACTATTAGGGAACGATTACGACCGTTTCATATTTGTGCATTCCAGGGCAAACATCAAGGCAACCATGAAATTTTGGTCTTAGTTGATTGCGTGCTTTGTGGCTGATAGAACTTTTGTAAGAATCCGAGTGTCCACTAATAATTGAAGGAGGACCACATCTATATCGTCCTATCACGGGCTATAAATCCAAGGAAAACGACTGTAGGTCGATTCTCAAGAAAAGGAAAGTTGACGCACTTCAATGATCCAAAACAATTCAGGTTTTCTGGCAATAACACTTATGCACACATTAAGAAGAAGTTCAACTTCCGGCAATAACATTAGATTGCAAACTCCCTTGAAACAGGCACATTCAGGAGGCTGTCAATAAACTACGAAATCCTTAAAGGTGTGTAGGACCCTAGATCAGGAACAACTTGGGGTTTTAACAAGGTATTTTCAGATGGATGCAAATGGCCAACCGGGTGTTGGTGAGAGAATGCTATTGGAGAGCGTTTCGCATCTGACATGGACGAAAAATGTAAAGCAGCAGGAAATGTAGCTTTGCGAGAACAACTTTCACGCAAAAATCCACGGAAAATGAGGTCATCTTGCTTTGGGTTCCCGCACACAGGAATTGAGGGTAGTGGAGAGCCAATAATTTGACTAAAAAGAGTACCAAAACTTCTATTACATAACAAATTATTGAATATATGAAACTCTTGAAGTTTAAATATCGAATTGGGCCAAAAACCGTCGAACTCATGTTATTGGTAGAGAATGTGGAAGCTCTTAGATATAGACGCACTAAATCATAATCGGAAAACCGTAGTTAGTTGTAAACTTCCAATGGACAACCAAGCAGTTAATCATTTATGGAAATTTTGCTAAAAAATCGTGATTGATAAAGAAAAAAGATAGCAAGTAAATCAGAACGTCCAAATAAAATTCATATGAAAAAAACCCAAACTCCGCTCCGCATATGTCAGACATGTAACAGTAACTTATTCTTAACTACTCCAGAGAAACATCAGCCGAAGCATTTAAAGCTAAGCTAATACTTAGAACAATAGAAATAAAAGTGCGTAATAATGCAATACGCGGAGTAACATTGAGAGATAGATAGGAAGTCACGACCGCAGAGAAACTTGAAGTACAGAATATTTATATGGGCTTGATTAAGAAGGTGTAATGCTGCAAATTCCATCTTGAAATAATGGATTCCTACTAAATAGCCAAATGGGGACGAACGGAAAAACTCAACACATTCCAACTACCCGGTAGGTTACCGCAATGATGGTCAGAGAGTCGTGGTCACAATCGGGCGTCTGGGTCACAAGAGGTTTCAATTTCCGTTTTGTCAAGGACACACTCTAATGAAAAATATGGAAAAGTTTATTAAAATTTTTATTTGAATATTATTAAGGATGTGGACACAAAATGGCGAGAAATTAGACATAGGTACAGTGAGTCTAAATGCTTATAGTTAGGTCTGGCTATGTAGGAGGGCATTTAATAAGACCCTTTCTTCCTATTCGCGAATTGGTAAGGTTTCATCCAAAAATTTACGTGTAGGAGGAGCATCATCTGGCTGCAAAATCAGTTTTGCCTCAAAAGAGTCTGCATCTAATGGATGTTGGAATAAACACACCAATCATTAATGAATGACTCAATTCAAACTGTTAAAAGAAAAATGGTAAATGGTTCTATCATTCTTCCGCAGACATTTATTTTTTGGGGATAATGGCTGTGAACCGACAATTTTGTCGGTTAACATAATCGTCCAAAGAGCCAGAATAGTTTTAACGGAGAAATAATTTCTATATTACGGTATAAGAGACGAAAGTCGAAGTTCCGCCACTGCTTCGACTTTCGTCTCGAGTACCGTATACTATTTTTCTTTATCCTCAAAAAATTTGAAAATCTTGCCGAACAGTCAACTGACAGTCAGTGACTGTTAAACTGTCAGCGTGCGTGGCCAAAGTTATAACTTTCCATACGGGATGAAGAAAATTTGTAATGGGTAAAAGTGATACTCTTGCCATCGAAAAGTGTGGCGAAAAAAACTTTTGTCACTGGAATAACTTTATAGGAATGGTATTTGCGTTTTCGAACTATTCGGTGAACAACAGATTTTCGCATGTGTAAATGGGCCCCCATCTACGAAAGAATGGTAAGTACATGGATTGTCTTCCAAAGAAAGTAAAACCGTCAATTTATTCATGTTCATCTCTAGCACCACGTACCTACTTACCAGCTATATAGGATATTACAGGACGATCATGGATTTCATGAAATAATTGAGATGCTTCTCTTGGGGTCTGTGTTCTATCATCAAACCCAACATTGCACAGAATTATATTTTTTTTTGTTTCGTTAACTTTACCATTTTGGAAACCGCCAAAGTAAAATTTTTAAAGTCAGAAATAAACTGACGTACGCATACGAATGTATCTATTGTTTACCCATCGCCCTGGATACGATTCATTTCTAAGGCATGTTGTTATTTTGATAAATATTTATCGAAATAACAGATAGAACAGAACAGATGGACCGATCAACACATTAATGTTAGGATTTTGAAAATTACAAACACTATGTATATCACAAAATATGTTGAGAAATGAGCCTACAGAAGTTTGAGCCCAATCTTAGGTTGCGCACAACATGATTAACCCTGTATTAGGCTACTAAAGAATCCGAAAAGAAAATTCCCGTTTGGACCATTTCCAGTTTCTATCAATTCAAAATTAATTTCAACGTCAACATTACTTGGTATTATTAACTACAAAAATCACGAATACCTTCCTGACATTACTTTATTTTTAAGTCTATAACATAAGACAATACTTACACACGTTTCAATACGTTACTCTTTCTTTAAAGAATTGAAAAAGCTGATACTAAACTAAACTAGAACTAAACAAAATAAGTCACAATGACATTTAATCAAAATAGGTGTCAAATTTTCCTAGTCAAAGTGTAGTTATAATTTAGCCGCCAGTGGGCGTTTGGAGTGTTGAACTCGCTAATTTTGTAAATTACAACATTAATTAACAAAATTCACTCATTGCTCATTCAATCATCGCCCGACGCTGCCGCGTCTTTAGCCTCATGGGTCACTCTCACGTGTCCCTTAAAACTGACAACGGTGCAACGGCGCGACGCCAAAGACGCCGGCTGGGGAATCGATAGACTGCCGTCGCGATGGCTGCGCGAGTTTCCGACGTAAATTTGAAACTACAATTCGCTTGTAGTAGATACTCATATTCTCGTCCATTTTACGGGCCTGTCCGATCTGTAGAGGGCAGATAATTTAATTTTCCGGGTGGAAAATCGGACATTTTGTCTAAACTATGGTTTAGTGCGTATTTCGGATATTAAAGTGTGGAGCAAGAATTCGCGAGTGCAAAAATGAACGAGAAACGATGGTTATGATCTGAGTGGAATGAGACTGAGATACGGGGGCCCAGGTGGCCCCCCGAGACTAGTGACTATTGTGACATTTTTCTTGTGTTTCTTCTCCATTTCTAGCTTGATTGGTTTGGCTGCTGCCGACAAGAGTAAATCATGTGAGTAGCTTCAACATTCAGATCGCGAATGTAGAATTTTAATTTAAAGAATATATCTATACGTGCAGCGGGCGCAAATATGAATAGCATATAACATTTGACATTGACAATTTGATTATTCAGATTTATTCCTATAATGATATACCTATGACATATTTATATACAAACACTTAATATGGAATACAAATACTTAGGTATAAACCTACTCAGTGTATGACTTCAAATTATATTTTTACCGACCTGAAATTAATGAACAATGCGACATCCCCTTAGGATGCATGTAGCTATATGTCTTATCCATCAAAGTAACTTTATTCTTGTAGACCGTGGGCCGATATCATACAGTAAAATGTGTATTTACTATGTAGATAAATTAGCTTGGCATGTAAAAAAACTCGATGAATAATAAACCAAAATTGATTTTTTATCGAAGATATGATTTGTTCCATGTGGTCTATACATATAAAATGAATTCGAATTTGAGTATATGTGCCTATCTTAATACGAGTACAAAGCCATGTTCTACTTGGAAAAATAAGAATTTTAATTCGGATTGGAAACAATATCTTTTCTTTTTAAATGAAAACTGGTAACAAGTGGGTTTATGCTCAATTTCAATATGTTCTTATTCCGTATGTAATTTGCAGAGGGCGCCATTTGACGTTTATGGCTTTCCAAACACCGTACTATATAGCTCTTTTATGGCCTCCATATATCATCAAAAAACCTGCCTGTTTCAATGGCAGATAGAGTGCACTAAAATTATCAATGTTGCCTCAAGAAACATGTTTGAAGCTGGTTGAAGTTTAAATTTGTTATTGGATGGACTCAAAAACTCTGTCATTGCATTTTAATATATTCCAATAAATCGCAGTTCTTGTGCGGAGTGATGGATTAAAAATAACGAAAATCAGACAATTGAAATATTTTTTGATGTTTTGCAAAGCTACTATTATCTCGGCCCGATCACATAATTCTGAGGTCACATTTGTACATGTGAGATTTTCATATAAAAGCCGCCAATAAGACGTGGTTCTTCGTCCTAGTCTTGAGTTAAGTGGCTAAGGTGCAGCAAACCAGCAAAAAACCAAAACAGTATTATAATATAATTATAATAATACAATTTTTCACGGTCGTTTTGAAACATCCGGCACCTTTTCGTTTACTTCGATTGCATCGGCATTAATTCTGCGTCATAGTATGTCATATATGTATATGTATAGTAGTCATATGCACCCTATTTTCGCGACTGGTATAGTTAGCGTTTGGTTAATTATTATGTTGGGCGCTGTAATGGAATTTATGTAGACCCCAAGAATATTGAAACTGTTTAATGCTAATTTCGGCTATTCTTTATTTTAATGTTAATTATTTTGAAGGCATTTGGTTTTTCTGTAAAATATTTTTCACTTATATAAACAACTGTTGTGCAATTTATGTAATAAATATGTGCTTTTTA
>NW_026018458.1:57562-114996 GCF_020466585.1 Dendroctonus ponderosae | reverse complement strand
CACCCGGTATATGCTGCCTTATGTAAATTTATTTGGAAGAAGAAAGTAAATAAGCGGTAAATACAAAATCGATTTTGAAATGGTCCAGTACAACAAAGCCTTATTTCCTTCACATCTGACTACAGAACTTTATCAGTTAGAAACTTAAGGTTTCCTTGAAAGTGTTCCGTTTTTCTGAGCGCAAACATTTTTACGTTCTCTGGTTTTATTGATTCGATCCTCGAGTGACCAAATGGCAGCATCTGCCTTAGCACAAGACCGGAATATAGCGTCGATCAAATACCATTCAGCTCATTTCCACTTTTACATAAGGGACAAAAAAATAAAGCACATTCTGTTCAGAACATTTCTTTCCTAATTCCGTCGAAATATGGAAGTTGAACATTATCAACGTTTAAGTTAAATTAATGGATTTTCATTTACTTGGAGGAAAATTGGGGGTTTTCTTCAATATTGTAATTAAAGAAATTCAGTTGTTTTTGATATAATTAACCCGCTTATTTTTACGTGTCAGTGTTGGAAATGTGCTTCATAGAACAGTAAATAGCCAACTCACAAATCTGATAAACGCATTCAAAATATGAACGAAGTGCAAAAGTAGTTTTTCTATTTATGCAATGCAAAAATGAAATTTTTCCAGGTTTTTTAGCCCTCCAGCTGTTTTAGTCCTCTAGCGATTTTCTTGATTCTTGCATATTTGGTAAACAGCTCGTTAATATAATTTACATTGTTCGATAAGTTGAACAGTTGGGTTGACATTATTACCGTCCACTAAGCCAAGCATATATTCTTGCAAATTAGAAAGTTATATATGATACTAGCTAGAAATAAAGAAAGAAAAGCTAGCTGCTCTCACTCCTTTTCTACTCAAAAGTTTTCCTTATATTTAAGTTGCTTGCGATCAGTTATATTTATTTATACGTTATCTGTCTTGGTCACTATTTCTTCTTTCTTCATCTTTTGCATTAACAAATAGCTTGGAATTCTATTCATGTAACATATTTTGTGAAAGCTTTGATACATCTACATGTCAAACGAATTTAGCGTTATTGTATCTCGGTTTAAGAAAAGCGTAAAAAACATTTCGCATTTTAGCAACATTGCTTCAATTCTGACGTAATCCTCTGTTCTACGCTCATTTTATCTTCATAATATTTGTGCTAGTCTATTTGCATTCTGTCATATGAGAATTGACTTGGTAAATTGGTTTTTCTGGCGCTTAAAGTAAGTATCTCTTCTTTGCGCACTTTGGAAACTTTTTTCGAAAGAAAAAACTAATTATCCAAGAACTGTGCAATCTGAAAATCTTATGTTGCTTATTACATTTTCGTTTACGTTTACTATTCTGTGTTCGTTTTTCTTGCGAATGCAAATGAACCTGCATTCGTGAGTGTCTACACTCCGTTCAACATCTATCTATATGTGTATTTCAGTGGATTGTTGATTTTCGCATTTCCTTTGTGCAAAACGTTGAAATGATTCTCAATTGTTTTGGCTCCTGTCGATTTTCCTCTGTGATGAATAAAATTTGTTATAGGTACTTTGTGAACTGCATTAAACACGTCAAATGAAACATTTATATGTTCTTGTTTGATAACCCCTTCTTTGGAACTCTAGCGCTTCTCAGAGATTTGAGTGCATCTGATGGCAGTTTATTTTAGGTGGGTTGTTTGGAGAAAAGTCCTCAGCATCATAACTATTATCTTTTATATAAATGCAACCTAAATTGCTATTTTTTCATCTACGTATCGCCTTATGCAAATGTTCCATTCTTTTTTCTGTTCGATTCAAGTCTTCGATTTTTTATGAACTGAAAACTTCCGAAAATAGTTTTAATTTTTTAATTGCAAGTCCTATATATTCTCAAATTGCTGCTCGTATCATTCCTACTTTGCTTTCATTTTCGGTCCGAATCATCTCTCTGCATAACTTTAGTATTTATTTTTTGATAATATTTAAGTCGGTTCTTTAATCCTATGTCATGTAACTTTAAGCCACTTTCGTGCTAAGCAAATTAACTGCCCAAGTCGCGTTTTAATATCAAAAGTAAATTATACCACTATTCTTTGTAACATGTTTTTATTTACTTCCTGGTATCAGGTATCAGGCATGTGACTTAGCACTATAACTCCAAAAACAGGAAGGAATGAGAGAACAAGAGATACTTAACTTTTAACTACTAATAAAACACTTTTCATAAAGAGATAAAGTAAGTAAAAAGATAAAGAGTAAAAAAAGAGATAAAATAAGTCAACAAACATCTAATAGCAGAAAGTATAAGCCTCTGATCTATTCGTAATGACTTTATTTTCAGAACAAATAAAACATGCAAAAATCTAAGCTTGCCTAAAATAGATACGCCTAAAACATTACAATTTTTGGTTGTTTGTGTTTCGTGGCTGATATTGGCAGACGAAGGGCTCCGCCAACTTTTCAAACTATAATAAACCGCAATCCTGAACAGGAAGAAATGTAAAGGACCGTGAGCAAAGTATGTTTTTTTCTGCTAAAAAACCTTCATTTATATTATTAGTATTGTCCAAGATTAGCACAATAATTGCTGTGGTCTTACTAAGACGGTTAAATTTTGGAAGGATATTAATTTAATTTTTGTTTATTAAGTGAAGGAAAAGTAACGAAGAGTAAACGAATTGGACAGTCAAGTGAACAGCGCAAAGAAATTGGCTAAATATTAAATTAGAAGCAGAAATCGACACCGGGGGTGACTTATTGGGGTGAAAATTCGGAATTAATTTATTCGTCTTCGATGTCTGATATATTGACGATCAAGAGGGGGCATTTCAGGGCTTTTACCTAAATTAACGCAGTTTGCAGAATGTGATTTTCTTTCAATTTATGGATGTATAGCTAATATTTACTCTACAAGGCACTGTAACAATTACATTACAAGAAAATCGTAAGACAACATGTCATGTGTTACTTCTGTAGTTTAAAGCAGGTTTACATGTGTGTAGTATGTTGGTCAGTTATTTTTCCTTCAGTGTATGTTTGATCGTTTTTGTGAAAAATTTGAATTGTAATTTCGGGAACAATTGCATTCGATCAGTATTCTGTAAGCGGTGAAATCATCAAAGTGCAATTCAAAACCGTCAACTTTATTACACCTTTCTGAAAGCCATAATTTCTTTAAAGCAGACATTAATCGAAAAGCGATCTTGCTCAATATTGCCAAATCAAGCCAAGTGTTAGCTTTGGCCTAATTTAAAAGCCATTCAGAACTTCCTTATCCAGAGTTTATTATGGACAGGTTCGGCGTGTCTCTTACCAAGCCATCTGACGCCAGTTCTCAATAAACCATTGTCGGTGTTTTACAACTTGAAGCATAATATTAATGCTGAAACCTCAACTGAATGCAATAAACAGGGAGTTCACATTAACTGCCGTACTTAAACTTCTCGCCTTAAAATTAGTCATTAACTTTTTTAACTGCATGTCCGACCTTTGCTGCCAATCGAAAATCGCTATGCCTCCGTCTATGTCGTTTCCTAATGTAGCAGCACAAATAAGATTCTTAATATTTGAAGTTATTACTCAATGGTGGAAAGCGAAAAATTTGGTTTGCCTACAGGCTAAAGCGATAAAACTTGTAAAGAACATAATTGCATAAGTTGCAAAAAGACTGATTTACTGCAGAAATTGTCTAGATAGCTGATTGGTATTTTTTAACCAATAAACTTTTTTGTTAATAAGCGTCTATTAGCGAATCATTTTTGAAGATATTATTTCTGTTTCTTATATACATTTTTATATATTGGACAAAATCGTTCACAATTTAAAGCTCAATATTTAAATGAGACTGCAAATTTTTGTGTGTTGTACTGAGTCAAATATTATATTTATTGCTCTATTGGGCGAACGGTGAAAATCATACAGAGAACCAATACATTGTCTCACATTTAACAACTTTAAATCAATTTACTTATTGGATAAAAATAGTGTTGGCAATTGGCAAGAGGAAAATTTTTGATTCTGCAAAGGTAAACCATATTTTCAAGTGGGAATATATGTTAATTATTTGTTCAAAATACAACATAAAATCATATAAAACAATATTAAATCAGGTTAATTCTCTGCTCCAATTAGACTGAATTTGGATAAATCGATTCACTGCCAACGTACTTAAACGACGTTATAATGCTGTAACTCTCAAGCAATTTCTGGACGTTTTTGACTGGGAAGCTTCTGAACATCTAACCATTTTTAGCATAGCAGTTTATTGAGTAAATAATCCATGATTGTGCCAACCAAGCAAAAAAATGCATTGAATCACAACTTTTTTTATAACCCATTAAAACTGGGTTTTATATGAAGAGTTTATGCTTGCACTCGATTTAACTTGTCCTCCATCAAACAATTAGCAAAGAAAAAACATTTATCTATAATACCGCATAGCCTTCGGAGAAAATTAATAAACCGATTCCTAAACGTAAAGTTTTTCGTTGTAGCTCATCTACGACTCTAGCTTATTTGGAGCTATAAATGGTATTCCACTTTTCCAAAAATCTTCATCAAAGTTTGTGGAGTGCCTGTGAATTATTTGTTCCAACCTCTGGAAAAGTTCAAAACTGATCTCCATTTTAAATGAAGGTCTATTGCTAAGATTTGAAACGTCGATCTTCATTTTACTAATGCGTCAATGACCAACATTTTAAATCCTTATTCCCGAGTAGTCGGGGAATTTGATATCTGGTGACCCTTGTAATACCAAATGATCAAAGGAGTAAAAATCATTTAACCAAGAAAAGACGGTCCAATTAAAAAATCAATAACGTCTAAATAAATTAACCTCATTTTGTGACCTGATTTCATTTTTTTGAACACTTATATTTATATTTATAATTATGTTCTCAGGTTTCTAGATGAAAATTAACTGCATTACCAATTAAAAAACAGCGAAAGTTTAGACACTCATATTGTTTTCTTGTGCTGCTTACCGTTTCAGAAAGAAACAATCAATCGAGAAGCTCTACATAAATCCAAAAAATATAAGTAGGTACACATTTTTGAGCGATATTTTATATGTTGCCAAACACAGCTTTATTTTTTAGAATTTTTCGTTTGTGTATACCAAACGTTTTCGAATAAAAACACTTTTTATACAGTAATTTTTTTTGAATAAAATCCATAGATGTGCAGATATTGTGAAGAGTTTTAGTTAAATGTGGGATGATGTAAATTTATTTTCAAATAACAGCAGTGTGTTAACGAGTTTTAAATATTTAACGTTCAAATAATTTTACTCTGGTTATTAAGGGTTTTGTGTATGTAGAATAGAATTATAGGGTGGCAATATGAAGTTTTTAATTTTGATAAATATAGATACGTTCGAGATATGTTTCCCAAAACGCTGATAAAATAATGTCGGTGCTTTTACAGAAAGTTCCGGACAGTAGATACGAATTTCCTTCCCGTTCAGGATTAATTTATAACTCTAACTTCGTTCAAAACCATATTAAAATATCACTTGATATTGTAGTTAATCACTTTTAACCTCAATCTGCAGGATAAAATAATCAAATTATTAAAAATTTCTTCAAGAAGCGCCTATCAAAAGTCCCTATATCATGCTTTCAACCATTAAAATTTACAACTCATTAACTCATTAGTATGAAATAAGGTGCGAATTGCGTATATATTCAATTGAAATTTTCTCACTTTTCATACTTTTTTAATACTTGTTTCGTTTGAAAAGCATTTATATATTTACAGTTTAAAACACGTTAAATACGCAACATAAAACAACTACTATTACGATAATATTAACAAGCCCACCAAACGTTCGAAAATCCAGGCTATTTACAGTTGAACTTGTTTACTAAACCGATAAATGTTTGAACATATTTCGCAATTTTTTATTCGCATAAAAATAGCTAGTTGGAATAATTGTAACATACCTGCGGATTTAAATCATACCTTGACCAACCGCAGAATAAATTAACTTTCAAATAGGAAATAATGGAGTTGGCCACGCGAGAGCAGTCTTATAAGATGTATTATGTGTCATTTACCTGCTTTTGTTATTAGCCATCATAATAGTGCTTTTTTACTTACTATCTAACGGGTTAATAATTACTTGTTATCGATTGCCTTTCTTTTCAATTGCTGATACATTAGCACCGGAAAGACACGTAACTTTGAGCTATATGGCAGATGGAAATAACATATTAGTCAGTTAAGAACATCAGAAAGTGCTAAGAGAATATAGGAACTAAGTATAATTAATAATTTATTTCACAGTATATATTATATAGACTATCCATCCATATCCAACTATCTTCTTGTTGGATGTAATTGCGGATATCAACTTGTAGGATGCAATTCCGGTTTCAGTTTGCAGTAACGGTGAAGACGACAACAGGAGTGAATAAACAAAACAAACCCTGTTAATTTTAAATTTGTAAATGTTTTGTTTTTAGTACAATCCTAAATGGACTATTCAACATGAACAAATATGCAGATTATTGCATTGTAACTAAAACATAGCTGAAAGCCGCAGAAGAAAAACCTAATCATCTATAATGAAAAATGTGGAAGACTAGCCAATTTGTTCAAATTCGTTTCGCCTGCAGGTACCGCTGTTGACCACCACCCATCTTCAATGGAGCATCAAGCTTTAACCTGCCTTTCATAATGAATAGCTTAATAACTAAAACGAAGCATCACTGTTTTTCTGTTTGTTCTATTAAAACTAGTTTTCTATTAATTTTAAATCAAATAAATTTTCTTTGCTTCAATATAATTAATCTGCTAACTATACAGATATGTTCTGAGAAGCATATAACAAAAAATGTCTGGTAAATAAATGTTACTACTTATTTTGGAATATAATTATTGACAACATTTCAAATTAACAGCGTGATTCATCAAAAACAAATGAAGATACAAGCATAAATAATAAATAAAAAAAACGAATGTAAATTTAGCTGCATCGTGAACGCTAGTATTACTTTGCTGGGAATGATCAAGTTAGGTGCAAGTTAACTAAGCAAAGGTATTCAGCTAGAAAGTTCACAGGAAACAATAAATTATTTTTTTAATTTGATTTGAAATTGCATATTCATTGACTCCAAAATTTGATTTCCATTTTATATTTATAACGAACATACTCAGTCAGTTTGTAGGTTTTAAAACTGTTTTTTTAATGGAAAGTGTCAACAATAAAATAACGAGAAAACGTTCTCAGTTTATTTGTGTATGACCTGAAAATGTTGTCATATATTTTACACTTTATCAAAGTTACATCAATTACAGGTGTACGCAATTTGTCTGTGTATGAACACGTATTTTGTGCTAATTTCGAATTGGCATTCCATAGATAAACTACTAAATTACGAAATAAACACCTTGGCCGGAGAACTACGTGTCGACCGAAATTGGATGCGTTTATAAAATTTCAGAAGGTTTATTGGTTCTGTAATTTTAAGATTTTTCTTCTCGAATATTTGCATAATCCCTTTTCAACTAATCATTATTTGAACTCTAATTTACTACTGTACGTCTATCTTTTTTCATCTGTGCCGGGTTAAGTCGTCAATTTCGCCTTGCATTATCAATTTTATTTGCAAAAATATAGATCAAATTTATGTACTTATGTAAAAATATCAATCAAAAACCATGTCTCAGGGAAGCATCATGTGTATTTTGCAGCTGATTTGAAGCAAAAATATACAGGGTGATTSAAAATTGGCGTCATTCCTTTTAAGGGTTGAAAATCGAATTTCAACTTTGTTATTAAGCATTATTTTGAAAGTGTTCCATGTTTAATTGGAAGCATATTGGAATACTTAAGCATTCAAAAATAAAAATTACAATCTTTGCTTCAAATTACGAMAAAATTTTATATTAAAAAAGTTCTCTCCTACAATTTTTTGATAAAAAGTCAAAGCGRCAATGATGTTTTCAATGTGTGACAWTRWCAKATARMAGGGGGATAGCCCTTGTCAATGATAACAATAATTTATCAAACTGTGACTTACTTTGAATTGCCTTTCACGAATTTGCGGATATGCGATTATTTCAAGGGAAACACTACAGGAACATAACAGAAGCTGAAAGAACTCACGCCAACAAAGGGCGAGGTGAGCGGTTCCAGGAAGATAGTGGACGACAATAGTATTGGACATAATTGCAGAAGAGCCTTTCAGGGGCACTCAGAACATAGCACAACAACTGACACTTTCCCAAGCACCAAATAAATACCGGCTACATTCCTACCACGTATGTAAGATATACATTAAATGGATAAGGTGATTACACAGGCACTTGTTTGGAGTACCTCAAATGCATGTTTTTGTAATTTATAAACAAATTAATAATTCGAGGTTATGAGTTTCGAAATAGGTTCCGTCATTCAACGATTCAACGATTTCCTTGTCCGTCTTATTGTCACTTTCTGTATAATTCCGTGGTTACTGGAGTTATAAATAATTACGAAGCAACAGGTATTTACGTAATGTTAATTAAGCAGATTGCCTTGAAAACATTGTTGCCGTTTTTCTAATTAATTTTTTTAAATTTTTGGCAAATTTCTCAGTTTTAATAACAACTAATTTTTTTACTATTTTTGCTATACTGCTAAAACACAGGCGCCAGACAACACCTGCAGAGGAATGACGCCAATTTTGAATCACCCTGTATACAGATGCAGAGAATAGATTATAGGGGGATGTTCTATGCATAGATGTCAACATCACAAACAACAACAACAACAGCAACAAATAAAATACAATTACGTTGTTAAATCACATGAACTGTTTGAAGTTCATCCCGTTTAACTCCAAATATGTTTGTGCCCCATCACTTTATTGTACACTTTTGACTGCAGTCTGGGCTCACAGTTTGAGCAGTTTCTCGTAATCAGTTAACTAACTCGTGCTCAATTTGTACTGGTGGTGAGTAAATCAGAGATTTTTTGTGTGTATGTATCCTGCTTATATTACATACGTGGTAGGAATGTAGCCTTTCCTCGGTATTTGGTGCTTGGGAAAGTGTTAGATTTTGTGCAGTAACGCAGATAATAATGCAAGACTCCTGGAAGGATCACCTGCTATTATCTCCAATAGCTCTTTGTCCGGAACCCAAACATCTATTGTCGTCCACTATCTTCCCGGAGCCAATCTTCCAATATATTGCCTATTTTGTTTTGTCTTTACTTAATTATTGTTTTCGGACAGAGGCATTCACCTGTTGTACTACATTACAAAAACTAAAATCGGCATAGCAGTGTTTTTGTGACAATAAATGTTTCTAAATGTATAATATGTTTGATGAAATAAAAATTATTTACTGCGGCGAAAAATAAGTATTAACAACACTAGAATAGGGGGTAATAAGCAATTTAAATACATTGAGGATGAACTGAAAGTAGAATTAACACCACAAGCGCATGCAGATTATTGTACGAGACAATGTACAGGGATGTTGAGTTTTATCGCCCAAATAGAAGAAGATTCTTGGAATACAAAAAGCAATTGTTGAACAGCGCATTAATCAGAAGTCTGCAGGTCTTCTTGCTCTTAATGGCAGGTCTCTTTGCTGTTAATGAATTCAAATTCCTACAAAATAGAACAATTCTTATAATTCTCCTTGAGTGTTAAACTCCACAACGAGTCTGTGATTTCAACAAGCTTCCAATGGAAATTAAGAAATGCAATGTTTCTTCCACACCTTTATTTTAGTAGATAGTAATAATAGTTGTTATTGTTTTTCTGTGTAATGTTTCCGCATTTTCTATTTGGGTTCATTCCACTATTTTTCTACTACTTACTACCTACTTGTATTTTGTAGGCACATTGCCAAATAAATACAATATAATTATTATCATTTGCTCCCTGTGAACCTTTTATGTCCCACTGAAATGTCACCTCTTTCATAATCCCTACAAATCAGTTTGGTTCATCCACGCAAGATTCTAAATCCTGATTAAGCATATTAAATTTTAATAAGATCTACATTTATTTCACGAATTGTATAAAGTTGGTATGGCCATAAGTGCTTTGAAATAGAACATTCTCCATTTTTTTTGATAAATGTTGCAAGAAGAGAGACACGTTTTGCTTAAAGTATTACAGTGTTTCAAGGTACAAAAGTCCCGAATCTAGATTTTGTCTAATATTTAATGTCACCATTCAATGTGAAATTTTCAGTATTATGTTTATGATGGAAAGGAAAGGCGTTAATTAGAATTTTTTCTTTTTTCTTATGCTTTTTAATAGGTAGGTAGGTAATCCTGGAAATATAAGACAGCTTCAATATCACTGCTGGTCCGTATTATTATTTAAATTTGCAGATTATGGAAAACCGTTTTTTGAAATATCATTTCCTTATAAATAATGTAACGAACAAAAGTTTCGTTTGGTTCGGTTTTATTAGCATCGTCTTTATCTGATGTTATGTTTTCCAATGAACGCGTAAGATCATATTTTTGGGAAAGTACTCGAATGAAACATAGGTACGTTCAAAGATTTCAACTCAGGCACCTTTTCAGGCTCCAAAAAATAACAATTTATGATGTGAAAGTAAAAACAGATTAAAGGGCTCAGCACAATGTATCAATGTATCACAATGTATGAACGGCAAATAAAAATGTAAACAAAGCATCGGACCACATAGTGATCTTTTTGCTGTAGGTGACGAACTGGACCTCTCCAACAAAACTTGCTTTTGGAGAAGCTCCCGACCGCGCGAACGTCCGTCGATCGTGCAGAACGCGCGTCGGCTCAACGCCTAGATACCGACCAATCACGCGTCGTCTCAGGCATATCCTGCTTCCGCATTGGCCGGTGCTCAAACTCGCAAATACGTTCCTACCTTGAAAAACAAACCACGCCCAAGGCTCAAATGTTATGTTTAATGCATTTACAGTTGCAAAAAAGAGCTCTTTTGTCTGGGCTCGAGCCCCGGCCATACATCAAAAGCTGACTGCCTGGGCCTTGGCGTGCAGGCCTGCTACTCTGCAAGAGGTAGTAGAGATAAGCTCTAGTAGACGGGGATGGGACCGAGATATCAGACATCTAACGATCGCTTTTAATTAATTTAAAAGCTGCCTCAGCCTAGAGGTGTGTAGGTGGGGAACGAGTCTCACATGTCAGAAATACTTTAAGTTCTTTGATTTTACTGGCTTGCATGCCAATCACAAAAACTCATATTTAGAATCTCGCCCAGATGAAAATCGAACTGAAGCTAAAAATAACAAAAAGTTTTTCAGTAGTTTTTCATTTTTAAACAGATTATGATGTTAACGAAACTGGGTAATTAAGCGTGTCTTAAAACGGTTGCGTATTAGTTTACTGAAGTTCCTTACATTTTGAGTGACCTAGTAATAGACTGCTGTACATTTTTCTATGTCTAAATGGTTTGAGGGCGTGGTTTTTAACAAAAAAAATCCGTTTTAAGTCAGAATGTTGGTTTTCAAAAGTTTATAGGTATTCGTAGGTACACTAGATGCCTATTAAAATAATAATAAACCGAAAAGAATATCCGTTTAATGAAAAGAGTTATTATTTGCTTCAAAAATATCCGTAACAGTTGCCTTACAAATTCCACAAAACTAATAATGGCGTGCTAAAAATCAAGAATTTTTATGAGATTTAAAGGGATAATCACATCTTCGAAGTCCTCATAAGAAATTACCAAACATTAACATTTATTTTCTTTATCGAAGCTCTACTTATACCTATTCAATATTTTCCACTGTAATTAGAGATCTTGATCCATCGCTTTGAATTCATTTAAAAGCTGCCTCAGCCTACAAGTGTGTAGGCAGGGAATGAATCTCAGATGTCGGAGAGTCTTTAAAATTAGTTAATTTAACTGGTTTGCATCCCGATCACAAAACCTAATATTAGCCCAGATTAACATATGTCCTGAACAAAAAATAACAAATGGCTTTACAGTCGTTTTTCATTTTTAAACAGGTTCTGAATAATAAATGTATGAAGCAAAGAGCTTGTCCTAAGACTGTTGAGTTTTAGTTCAGAAAAATTAGTTAGGTACATTTAAGTGAGATTGACGATATTTTTATTAATTAGGGTATTATGCTTATATGTTTATGCTTATATATTTTGTCAATAAACCAACCGACAATGAAAACCGGCAAAAGCAAATACAAACAATTTCTTAAACGCGTAGTAATAGACTGTCTATTTTCTCATATTCAAAAAGGATTTAGGGAATTTTTTTATGAAGTTCCGTTCAAAATCCAAATGTTGGGCTTTGAAAATGCATATAAACTAGATGTCTATTAAAATAAGAATAAACAGATGCTTTTAATGGATTTCGAAGGAATTAAGACAACAATTTCAGGATAAATATCAAGAACGTGCATCCATGAAAAAAGATTGCTTTCAAAATATAGTTATCTACTATCTGTTTGATCAATTACAAAGAAATTAAGTGTTTATTTATAAGAGTCAAAGACAAAAATCGGAAGTCAAATATATATTTCATACACAGGGTGATTCAAATTTGGCGTCGTTCCTTTGGATTTACAGTCTGGGGGTGTTTAGGGAGAACTGGCAAAAAAGCAAAACCGAGATATTTGCAACAAACTCGATAAGAAAGTCGGCAACAATGTTTTCAAGGTAATCTGCCTCATTTATATTACTTACGAAAATACATGTTGCTTCTTAAATATCAAAAGCTCAAGTAACTATAGATAAACACAGAAGGGGCGGTTGACGTGCAATGAAAAATGTTAGAGTGACCCGTATATCCAAAGAATGTCAAAATTAATTACCTTCTATAAAAAGATAGACCATTTCAAAATAATATTTAATAACAAAGTTGAAATTAAATTCTCCACTGTTAACCTCTTCCACAAATTTTCGAAAAAAATATACAATCTTTTTCTCGTACTCTCCAAGTGAGCCGCTATAACCCTTTAAAAGCAATAACGCCCTCGATAGCAAATTTTCAGATGTCTATGTGTCCAGAAAATGTTTTAGTTTTATTTAATTGAGGCATTCAGGCTCAGATTTCCATTGCTGTCCTTAAAGATATCTTTACAATTTTCTGGGCTGATGTACGGGATATTCTCACTCTTTCCACCTCAATCCTTCAAAACTTCGCGAAAATTAACGGTCCAAGTAAAATTCATATCTTATTGAATTAAACCATTAAATATATTGTGTTTAGTTACTTCCAAGCATGCATTTGACTTGGTGCATTGAAAAGCCCAAGCACTTCAAGCATTTGCAAAAAACATTCTTTTCAATTTGCTGGATGATGTATTCTGCATAAATATTAAATTAATCATGGAAATTATTTATACCTGACGCAAATTGAATAATATTAAAACTTCTAACATATCCTGCAATTTTATACCAATTCAATTGTATCTATATGTTTGTATAATTCATTTTGAGTTATTTATGGGATTATGTGGTATTAGAATTCTTATTAGGAAAATTTAGTTTATTTTTTATACAAAGGTCCGATTGGCCCATATGAGCCTTTCTGCCTTATAAAAGATGTGTCTGAAAATAAAATTATGACCAAATGGACTTGAGTCTAAGTCGAGGTGCTAAATTTGTGTAACTTGTACAAAAACCTTTGACCCACATGCTACCAAGGCGAATATATTGACGATTAAAATGGCGATTCTCGTTTGATTAGGTATATTGATTTAAAAACAACTGTTCTGAGGAGTCTAAAGTTTATTAAAACCAAAACATTTTAAAGAGGTGCATTTCGAACGCATAGCACTCGTGTCTTATCTGGAAAATATCAAGTGCATTGAAACAACTCATAATTAATAGCAGAGGTTTATTGCATCTCTTATGCAAGTCTCAAATCGTTAAAAAAATCGTTTGGATTAAAATAAATTTTACTGGGGTTTGTACTTTATTTTTTCTCTGCGATTGTCTACTTGAAATTAATGCGATGCCAATTATTTTTCATCAAACCTTCTAACAACTTTTAGGTTCAATATTAATTTAAAAATAATTGAGGTGTGGAAAGTACTTTTTAGCA
Source organism: Dendroctonus ponderosae (assembly GCF_020466585.1). Lineage (NCBI taxonomy): Eukaryota > Metazoa > Arthropoda > Insecta > Coleoptera > Curculionidae > Dendroctonus > Dendroctonus ponderosae. Next base: position 101,004 of record NW_026018458.1, on the reverse strand, counting down.
AATTTTAATATTCCCATATATCCTGGGTACTTTTTAATGTAACGGATAACTTTTAGTTTTATTATTTTTCACACAATTAGTAATAACTATTCTCATAAACTGTTATTGACCATTTTTAAAGACTACGTTTTGGCAAATGTAAGCAAATATTTCCGATGTATTTAATTCTGGAGTGCTTCTAAATGTCAGCGTGAAGAATTTAAATTTGTTGGCAGCACATTTTCGATTCGGGGATTGCATCAGATATTTAAAAAACAAACGTTTCTTATTGCACTTTGAATGAACTTTCAAAACAGGAAAATTCAATTCGGTTTGTCATTATTTATTTGAAATGCTAAATTTTCTATTTTTGACCAAAAAAAAAAAATTTTGAAAAACAACTTAATTTATACTACTAGTAAGTAATAATATCAACTTATGAGCAGGTCTAAAAAAATCAATTTTTTTTAACGCAATTTAAAGAAAATACACATTCAATAGCGTCAATTACCCTTTAATCAATTTGTAATATTACTTAACGTACTAAATAGCTTTTGCTAAAATAGCCTTTGAAACAAAAGCTGCATCATCTGCATTTTTCGAGAATCTGAAGTTAAAAAGATAATATACCTACAGAGCATAATATTCCTCCATGAGAAAATGGAATTAATTTAAGATCTATAACTAAAAGCGAGATTTTTAGAAGCATTTTTTTGGCCCTAATGGCTATTAAGTATTAAGCAACTGCTAATGAAGAGGAGTTTGAAAAAATGAAATAGTTTACAAATAATAAGCTTCCTGGCAAACCATATCCTCTCCCAGGGCCATTTATTGCTTACATTATTTAAGTGTAATTGTTCAGGATACATATATGCAAGGATGTTCTCGAATTATAACCACATTCTAGCAGTTCCTGTGTAACTAAAAAAACTGAAAAATATCTAATTATATGGGTTCGTTGGTCGGTTGGAAGTTGAAATCGGTATCGGAAATGATCGAATGGCAAAAATGGGCCACCAGTTCAGTATCGTCAGTCAAAGGGAGAAAATGGCAGTTTTTGCCACATCAAACCCCCGACCTACATCAAGGCCATCGTCGTCGGGACGAAGCACCCTGCAAAAAGGTGAACGTCGCCGTTTTGGTAAAATATGTCGGTGCTTTTTGCGGGGGGCTCCGTTTTTCCGCGGCTTTTTCTTTGGCGGGGGCGGCGTCTTAAACGAACCCAAATAGAACGTTTTTGCATCCATAAACGGTCGTTGCCAATTTCGACCTTCCGTCTTGCTTTTTATCGCGTTGCGAACTTGCATCACCGAGACGATTTCAATTGTTGGCAAGCATATCAACATTGATATTGATCTAGAATTCCACACAAGAGCGAATGCCTCATAAACCCAATTCTCTGAAATAATTGGGAGGAATAAACTAGGTCTTGACTCCTACAATTCCACTAAATTGAGTGAAATATGTAAGCAGGTACTTTCTTTTTCTATTTATGAATTTAATATTTACAATTATTGAACACATAATGTTACCATATTATTTCTGTAGCCAATTCATCCAAATTAACTGAAAATTAATTTTTGTATACACAATATTAGGAAACATCAGTTCATACTTCGATTTACTAGGATATCAAAGGACCGCAAGTGTAGTACCTACCTACAACAAATGTAACTTGTTATTACTTAACTTCTGCTATATTTAGCAAGAACTCCACTTATAACAATTTCTACATAAATATTGTAAATTCTATGCTACTTGACAGTTATTGAGCTACTAGTATATTTTATTCAAGTGACGCCTGAGTGTTGAAAATTAATTTAAATTATTTCGAAGCAGTGAAGACCAATGAAACTTAGCTATCGTGGGTTCCAGAAAGAAAAGCGGTTTCAGGACATAAGTTACAAATTTAATATTTTTGTCCCAACATGATTTTATTAATTTCTTGAAGCCGTATTGTTTTAAACTGCTTTAGATTGCAGCAACCGATATTTCGTGCACGTTAAACAAACAGATGATCATTTTTTCCAAATGTTTATTCACGATATAGTTGGGCCTATTTTAAAATTCCTATGAATACAAATTCTGTCTTCTAGTCGATATATTTACAGCACTGTTGGTTCTTTAATGTTTATATAAAAAATATCACTTCTGTGTGCAATTGATTGCCAGCCGCAAACAAAAAATCTGTTTCAAAAGTGAGAAAAGTTTCCTAAGAATGACTGGTGAAGTTCACTGTAACAAATAACGATGATGGTTATTCATTATACATATAAATGTCATTTTTCGAATGATGAAGATGCTTTCATGCTTCCAAGTTTACTAGGCTTAAAAGTCTTACTGGTACTGTAAGAACTGTGAGAAACTTAACGCTATTTTGGAAATTACTAGAGGTTTAATGTTTAGAGCAAGACTGTAATACCAATACCAGTCTCGCTCATCACTAGCTACGAAACATTACGAATTACACATTGAGAAACTTGCCTAGATTTTATTAATTTTCTCTGAAAGGCTCATGCCGTGCATCCACGGAGAGTTATTTGCAGATAAACGTCAGCGTTACGGTGCATTTGTGGTTAAGTTTTAAATTGTGCTCTTCAAAAAGTAAAACATACACCGCTGTTTAAAACCCGTATAAGTAGTTTGCCATAAGTATTTACTTAATGTTGGAGAGTTCTTGGACATCGTTTGGAGGTTTCTAAGATGTTAGTGTGCAGAATTTGTAAACCATTCTTTCTGCCCGATTTAAATATAGGTACCCATGCATGTTTGGATTTGATAAAGAATGATGCCATTTATCTTTATGTTGTGGCAAATATAAATCATGTATAAAGCCATCAAATTCATTTTGAAACTGGAATCATTCATATATGAATACTTATTCTATTTCTTGTGGACATTTATTTAAAAGTAGCTAACTTAAACTTAGGGATTGTTTCGGCCTCCAATGGTGCTTCGAAGGTTTCGATGGTGCTGCGAAGCTTCCAATGGTGCTCGGTGCAATTGAAATTGAAAAATGTGCCAGTGCAGCTATTCACAGCAGATTCACTCCACGGATAATGGATAAGTACATTTGAAACTTAAAGTTTCAAAGTATGCTTGATTGAAACAACCAATAGCTTAAAAGAATAGTTCATCAAATCTCAGCGGGTATAGAAAATATAAAATGAACGAGGCAAAAATATTTAACAATTTAATGTTACTTCGCAAATGATTAAAAAAGAAAGGGACTTCGTATAGTCAACTTGCATAGCAGTTTGTTTCTTTATACTACATCAAGTGCAAGTACAATTCAAATTACCATGGAATGTACAACGGATCTGAAACTGTTTCTTGATCATTGGATTTATTAAAGATGCAAACCGTTGCAAACGTACACTTGAAACGTATTTATAATAATATCTTGCAAAAATGTAAGACACTTTGAATAAAACTGTTCAGGTAAGAAAACACTTTTCACTACTCATGTATTATGAGAAAGTATTGTATTAAGTGCTGTACCTGAGTGATATGATTATTAAAGTACTACCTACTAAAACTGTATAGGTTCTGCGAGGCGAATTTTCTTTAAAGAATAAAGTCTGAACACTTTAAGAGTTAAGCAGACTGCAATCACAGGCAATCCCTGAAGAAAAACAGATAAAATCTTCTAGCTCGCAAATGTAAAATCTTCTAGCCCGCAAATGTTTTATTATAATAAATTCATTCAGCTCTGTTAATGTATACATTCCTTTACTAAAAATAGAAAATACTCCCTGTTTAATTCTTAAAGAAAACCAGTTTTCCAGGTAACATAAAAATAACAAAAGCAACATTTTATCGCCGTTATATTTACTGTAAACATTTGATATTAACGTTTTCGATATATTGGTCATTCAAACGAATCATCGAACCCGACATGGTATACCTACATTATTGCATTTTCTAAATATAAACAAGTGTTCAATTGGAAATTAGTTTCTTCGTGATGTTTTGAAGCTTGAAGTCTTGCATCTTAAGTGGTAGTCCAATTCAAGTTTTTGAACGGAACACTTCTGACGGTGAAAGCTACTCGTACTTGCGCAACGTAAGTACTAAATTCTTTGACGGGGCAAAATTCCGAAAAACTAGTTTCAAGCAATGTTTTTAATTTATTTGACTAAACAATTGTGCTTTCACATCAACCATTCGCTTTTATTGGTTTGTGCATTGTTATTCTCAGTTGAATGTTTGCTTCTTCTTTTTTTTGTAGATTGATGAAATTGTCAGAGAACACTGAGGAAATTTCTTAATAAATTGCTTTAAAAAGATATTGAAAATGCGCAATAGTATTTCGCAAACATAAAACAATCGGTAGAATCGAATAGAATAAAATAGATAATGTATGTATATAGTTTCAGAACACTCTTTGCTGGGGGCGCACTCTACACGTAGTGATCTATGCATCAGCCAGTGATTAAAAAAGTTATAGGTATTCAATAAATAATCCGATAAGTTACGATTGGATTTAAAAATCATGCTTCTATCGACACCCACAAAAATAACAGAAATGCGCCAATTTTCATATTAATGAAATTATTAAAGAATTTTTTTTTAACTTGTCAGTAACAAACTAAATTGTGGCGTATAGCATTATTGACTTGAAGATTTAATGAACTTCTTAATATCTTTTTTATCTGCTTCGGCAGACTTATTGCCTTCTGCAAGTTGGACTAAGCCACATCGCACGTAAAATAAGTAGACATTTTCACTATTAGCTAGATATAAATGGAGTGATTTTGCTCTATAACTATATATATCCAACTATTCAAAATTATTATTAAAACGAGGGCTAAATAAGTGTTATTAGGTTAAATCAGCCAGTGTTATTCTAAGAAAAATTAGTCACAATACTTAAATTAGCCAGTTTTGTTCTAAGCAAAATGGGCTTTAGCTATAAAGAATTTATTTTGTCTTTCTTCAGTTTCTAATTGACAGTTCTTATGTGGTATATATTTTTGATTCTTGAAAGAATCTGCCGCCCGAAATAATATTTCATTTTGTATGTTTTAAAACTAAAGCGATTGTAAAAATGTGGCCGAGGTGTCATGCTGCCTCGGTTCAAGAAATATGAAATTAGGTTCTACTTAAATTTATTAAAAAGTGTTCATGAAAATTTTACTCCACAATATAATTCTTTTAAAATTGTTTGTATTCGCTTCAGTTTGACAAATAACTATATCATTTTTAGGTCTATTAAGTATTTGCAGCTAACAGTTTACTGTATGTGATTTGAGCAAGGACTTTCTACTGAAAGCAGCAAAATTAGTTTGTCTAGAAAAGTAATTTCAAGCGTTCTGTTTCGAAATACAGTTGCATAAAGAGCGACTGATTTGGCAACCAAGTTTAGAGACCAAATCAATTTGATTGAACAAAATATTTACTGGTTCTTGTGACGAAAGTACGAACAGGGGAGGCATAGCTCGAGAATAGCTCTGTTTCTTTTTTTGGAAGAAAACTAGAATTTACAACATGCATTTCCACATTTTTGAAGAATTATTGGCAATGGTTCAAAAATAAAATTGGCCTTTGTCAAAATTAAAATCTGCAGCTGCAGATGGCGGGAACAACAAGAGCTTCGAAGTTTTTCTGTAGAGAAAAGAAACGAGACCAACATTCATCATAACTCTGTATCATACCTAGGTCTTACCCATAGGTAGATGTAAAAGGTATTTTTTGGGTGAAAGTTTTTGGTAAAAGGAAATTTTTCCTCAACTTTACAAATCTTTGAGGCATAAATTAGCGAAAAATACCTTCTTTTTTAAGTGAAGTATAAATCAATGTTTATGTTTAACTGTTCATTAATTATCATGCTGTAAGATTCCAAAATAATTTCGGAATTTAAATGCAAGAAATATGTCAGCTTTTAGCAACCAAAAAATAAGACATAGGCAGAAAAGGGGCAAAAGATGCCCTGGTGCACTTACCGATATGAACCAGCATTAAATCAGTTTAGGAAAGTTTAGATAAAACTGTGTTGTGTTACAAAAATTATTTAGAAAAAGTTTTCAGTTTTGTTTGTAGATTTTAAATCCTTGGAACACTAATCTCTTTCATTCTACTGTAAAATATACAGAATATCCACTATGCACATGATCAAAGATCATATACCCTAACTTCCATTAAGAGAAAATGTCGGATTCTCTGTTATTGATGGTAAAGATTCTTCAAACAAATCATGTTTTTGAAACTCGCTGTGAATTTGTTCCTATGTCAGACTCATGTTTTGACGAAGCAACCGAGTTCATCCGTTTTGAGCAAGTGCGGAATTCTTAAGTCTCTTCGTACAAAAACTTCCAGTACTTTTTGTTTAGTGGCTGAAATGCATTAAAGCTATTTGAACATTAAAGGGCTTTTTGTAAAATCTTGTCGTATCCACCTAGGAACAAATCCACAGCAAGTTTCATTTAAATCCACCTGAGCACTTTCGCGATAGGTATAGCAAATAACTTAATTAGTTTTGTTAATGTAAAAATTAATTAATAGGCATCTAAAATTATCCGTTGGCCAAAGAAGAGAAATATTTTTTTTTGCGCAAAATCTATTAATGACACAGAACTTTTCAAGGAGGAAAAAAATGTCAGAAGAGGCTTAGTTTATTAACTCAAAAAAAATTAGATGATTTCATAGTGCCAATAAAAAGTTCTGGCAGTTTTTGCACCAAGACGCTCAAGAATTAGGTAGGTACTCACTTGCCCACAGCAGATAAACTCGGTTGCTCCATTAAAAAAAATCGAGGAACCAGACATTTTTTCTTAGTAAAAGTTACGTAGTAGTAATAGGTACCTACCCTTTTAAACATGTGCTTACGGGACACCCGTATTATTAATATTCAGTGCAATTTCTATTTGAAGCATGCGTGCCTTAGTTTTACAGATAATCACCTTTCAAATTGGAAAAGAAAAGAACATTCGCATATGAAGTGATTTCCATGGCTTGGGAAAAAGATTAATTTATGAAAGGAAATAAATCGGATTCAGAATTAGCGATATTCAGACTGATTCAGTGTTAAACACTGCCTTGAAAGCAGTTGTTTACGCTAAAATTCCACAAGAAATATTTCTCCCGACATACAGAATATGGTAGCAAATACACGATGCCCAGTGTAAGGCAGAAAACGTGAAATTATATATTTAGATGTATTTCTATAGTGCGATTCAATAAATATGTAAGTTTTTGCCACACACCTAAAATCGACCAATTTTCTTTTGGATCAGATCAGTTTCAGTTTGACCCGCCGAAAGGGTATCAGGTGGGCAAAGTTGATATTCATGCGGAGTTTTCCATCATTTTTTCGTGATTTTCAACCCATCTTATTTCGATCCAGCAGACTATCCATAAATCGTCGTTTATCGAGTTTGCAAAAAACCGGCAATTCACTTTCCTTGTCTCGCTCGCGCCACGCGTTTCTTTGGTGCATTGTTTCGATGGCAGTAGGCGGCGTTACGCTGCGAAGACGCCCGAAGCAATCGCGAAGTTGCTTTTGCCTCGTTTCGACAATGCTGCCACAGTCGGCAATCGCGGTCCCTGCTACGAGTAGCAAGCGATGTTTTCCGGGCGTTGAAAAAACCGCACAAGACATCGGCCCAGATATAAGCAAAAAAAGTTTCTCTTTTTACCGCGTGCTGAGTGTGAAAGGGCTTTTTGTGCGTCAATATACCCCGTTTTTGTGCATCGGCAAATAATGGATCGTTTCTTGCGACTTAAAAGTGTCAATGCGTCCGGCAGTTAAGTGATTTTGCCTGTGGAAAAGCTGCAGTTGAACGCCTGCTGACTTTTGCTACCAACCCAGACATTCCAAAACTTGTTCCTCGGCCTTCAGTACCCTAAAGTACAAATTGGTCGTAGCACCTGTATTTAGATATTAATCCTGCAAGTTTTGCGATTTTACCATTGTGGAATTTGAATAACGTTGCCAAAAATTCAAGAAAAACCTCGAGAATATCCTTACAGCTGATAAAAGAAACGACCAAATCTAGGCAGGTGATAAGAAAGGAGTTTCATCAAATTCTGCAGGAGTAAGATCGACGGCCGTAGCCGGTCGTTTACGGCTCTCAACTTCGGGGTGCTTAACTGATTTGTTTGTGCGTTTTGGATTTTAGTTTTTGTCAAAGTGAGTGACAAAAGTAGAGACCAAGGTAAAAACCCAATGCTAATTAAATAGTTGTTTTTTTTATCAATTTATAACCAATCGTTTTGAAAGCGTTCTAAAGTCGATGGAAAAAACTTGTTAAATTTTGCTGATACCCTAGAAAATTGATAATGTTTGCTATTAACCTGACAACCGGGTATTTAACAATGAATATATGGGCTTTTTTCAACAAACTTTGCAATTAGCACGCTCTGACCGATAGGGCAAAGCCTACTAAGCGATTAAAAAGTCGAACGCTTATTGGTGAAACCGAACTACGAATGTAAAACAATGGAGGCGTACAGTAATTAAATGTAATTAGCTACTTCAATTAACCGTAAAAACTGATATGTACTTCTGTTTATTTTTTGTTTCTTTAATGACTGGGTTTAAGTACTGCTAGTAGGTTACTATCTGGTAGAAATTTACAACGCATTTTCCCGTGTCTGATTAACAGCTGGGTTACAAGTGTCGACTAGTAACAAAGATTTATTCATTTCTATAAAACAAAAACATGCATCACAATGCATTAAGAGCCTATAAATGGATTGCATCAGAGTTTTGTTCTTTGTTTAGGCTTTCCTTTTAACTTTCAAGCAGCAGAGTCAAAAACTCCAGTTTAATGCAAGGCATTTAAGTTCAAGGTATCGAAAAGATTTTTTTCGTTTTCAAAACATTTTAGAAGTTGTTTCTAAACCAATTTTTTGCTCTTCCTGATTCTTATAGCAGTAAATATGTATAAATAAAGTGTTACTTAATTCCTCTCCAAAACAATAATTCACAAATAATTAACCACTTCATTTATATTTATTTATTGAACGCATCAATTTGAGTTGATACATAGGTAATATTGCTTTAATGTGATTTTTTGATTAGAAAGTGTCACTAAAGTATGGATCTTAGCGTAAAGCTATAACAACTATTTACTATAGGATTTATTTTCTTACTCGAGGGTTTGATACATTTTCAAATTAATAAAGGTTTTTTCGTCATTTAAAAAAAATTAAGGCAATTGTGAATATGGATAGAGAATAGCAAGAAAATAGAACTGTGGCGACAGTTTCGAAAAGTCATATGAGCCAATGAGCGTTGAAGGAAAGATAAAGAACCCTAACCAATAAAGGAAGTATAAAACACTTAGTAAACTTGTTGGTTTAAAAGGCAAAATATTTTGACTAAAAGAAAAATAGGAATACTATTTGCTCATGCTTGTCAGGTCGTCTTGTAAAGTTTCCTAAACACGAAAACTAAAATCACAATGACGAAATCGTTGTTAGGAAAATTACTTTTTTTAATTAAAAATGTTTTTAAAAGTAGAGGAATAGAATAGAACATGCATTTTTACATTAATACGTTATTATAATACAGTACTGGAGAAATTTCTTTGTCTGCTAAACAGTACCTACGTACCTACTTCTTAGAAACTCAACTAAATCCCAAATTGCGTTTTATGAATTATTCAGTGGAAGTTAGGAAGTGGACGTCTGCCTCTATTCTTTATAAATTTTTCATCTTTTTGTTGCCTATTATCTTTTTCTTCTACCCATATTCTTGACTCAAATTGATCCAAACCTCTATTCTTTATAAGCAAAGTTATTTGAATTTTTTTCTCTTCTTGTTGCCTCTTATCTTTTTCTTCTACCGATCTTCTTGGCTCAAATTGCTCCAAACCTGAGCGTATGTATAAAAGTGAGAAATGGAAACGCCAACATTCGTTTGACACAAATTTTAATTCATGGGCGTCTTTAAGTTCAAGGGCCCAAACAATTATGGATCTGATTTGAAATGTTTTTATTGTGGAAGTACCTACATAAGTATGTGCTTAATGAGGAAAATGGCTCAAAATACAGAGCTTCTCATTCATTTAGGCTGGTTTTTCTCCAAGTTTCTTACAATATAACGTCACCATCATAATCGTTAAACATGAACGGATTTTAAAACTCGGATCAAGACAATATTTTCAGTCGAAAATCGTATATGAGCGCTCGACATATTTGTAGATATTTGTTTTATTTTCGCTGTATACTAAATACCTATGCAGACTCGGATAGATTTAAAAATTGGTAGAAATTTAGCTCTATTTATATACAATATGGCAGTTCAATTTTTTCTCACTATCAGTAAAATAATACTGAAGTCGCTAACAGCAAACTGCAAACTTTTTGATTTTAGTAGATTTGGCTCCGATTTCTGTGCCTTGTTGCTTCAATATATTGTCTTGAAAACGACCAATTAACTTGCAATAATTTTTAAACTATGCTGCTGCAGTGCAAATATTTAATAATTAAGTTATTCAATTTTTGGTAGTTTGGAAATGTAATATCGTGTAAACGTGTATCTGTAAAAGTTAAAGATTTTTTGTTATCATTTTTTAGCTAATTTATAAAAGATAGCATTTCAGGATAAGTCGCGAGTCTAATCTAAGTCTAAGAACCATGTAATCATGTTGATTTGCAGTTTTCCTAAACTAACTAACTTTTAATAAGATTTTTTTCCGAATATTCTTAGATTCATTCGGAATAATGTTAAAAAGTATGAGAAATATTTGCCTTATGTAAAGAAAAAGTTGATTAACATTGGTTATTAGGATATGTGATCAATTGTCCTGATTTTTTCTATATCAGTGTTTGTTCCTGGGCATTCCGGGCATTTTAGTAACGTAAAGTTACTTCGCTCGTTACATGAAACCAGTCGGTACTTGTCCTAATTTGGAAGCACTGTCTAGGTTATAGTTCACATTCATGCCACAGCTTATTCTTCAAATTTTGATGGGGAATATCGAAAATTGTGCTTGATTTCATAACTGATAAAACGGTTTTTATTAGGTTTTGAAAAGGTTTAGCTAGAGTTTGATAGTAGTAAGGTCTTATAGTTATTTAATCCAAAGAGAACGAATTAGATTAGTTTTGGTTTCGTTGTATAGTAATTATATTTGATTAAATCAATTTGCAGTTTAGAAAAAACAGCAAAGCTTTTCATTAACATTTTTAATTAAGTTCGTATCATGTGTAATTGGAAATCAAGAAAATTGCTTTTATTAAGTTTACAAGATCTTATTGATAATAGAAAGGAAATTAACTAAAATAGAAGTTTTATCTAAAATTTAAGCAAATTGGCAATGCCATTCGCAAAAGTAATACGACTCTCATGAACCATCAAGAACGGCTTCAGTAAACGAGAAAATATCTATTAATATCATAAGCCGATAAAGTCAGCATTTTATTGTGTATTTCATCAAGTCTGTATTTTCAAATTTTCTGGTGTCTTGAAAGATCTGCCACATTAATTTATTCTTGAATACACTTGAGCAAACGTGATATTTTCGTTAGGTTTCCCATTCTCATGTCTGCTCATTTTCAGATATTGAGTACCGAACTCACTTTGGTTTATAATTTGCTGTGTGGTATACTACCTGCTCCAATGTATCTAGTTTTAGTTCACTTTTAGATTAATTATCACAGTTATATTGGTTTTGTTTTTCTGCTTTTATCACGATAGATAATGAAAGGGAAGGAATATTAAATCAGTAATGTAGGTATCTACTGTTGTTGCTCTGAAACAGTTATCATTGTGTCTGTGTTTCATACTTATGCTATTCGTTTCACGTAATTTGGTGTTAGGTAGCAGACGGATTGAATTATACTAATAGGTATGTTCACTAAACGCCACATGTTTCATTTACAAGCTTATGAATGACGTGATTTTTGTCTTTTGATTTAATTTGTGATAGCGAATTGTGTGTATTTATGCAAAATTCGCCCTGAAATTTTTAGTATACTTTTATTCCCTTATTATATTATATATGAATTTTTGCAAGGCGAAGTTTAAATTTTAAATAGTAATCACTTTTTTCCGCCTAACTGTATCAACCAGAATTTAATATAAAATAATTTTCCGTTCAAATTTACGTAAGAAAGGTATTATTGTTTGAAGTCGCCAAAACGCCGACGTTGTCGATATTTTTTCAAAAAACTTTTTAATTGCAAGTTAATGACAACAAAGTCGCAAATTTAAATTAAACATTTTATATTTCTAAAGTAAATTTTCAATGATTGGATATAGCATTGCTATAAGTCCCATAATTTAGAATGTTAAATTTGCCGTTAAATTTAATTAAAACTCCGTGTCTCAAAAACGAAGCCCTCTGCAATATATACTTTTATGTTTTTATCTTAAAATTGGACTAACCCTGTATATATCCGGTCGTGCCTGAATAGCTCAATATTTATATTCCTGCAAGTTTTTCTATAGCTGGGATAATTTTTTCAATTTTTTTGTTTACCAGATCGATCTTATTTTGCTCAATGAAGCAGATAGTTCTTAGCGAGAAGAATAGTTCTTAGCGAGTAAGAACTCCTAAGTAGCATATCTGGTGTGGAATACATACTTACATATGTACAAATCAGTTTGACTGAAATTTATTGCTTTTATGATTTACTTACGTATAGGACGTGACGGTAATCATAAATGCGAACTTCAGTTGCTTTGCAAAATTTTATAATTAAAGGAGATTAAGAATTTGAATAGAATATACCTATCTAATACTCCGGTGCATTTAATTACAGTTAATATGAATACGATAAAACGTATATATTATATCTAACAGGACAGAACAATATCATAAATCTAAATTTATAATTTTACTTATATTGCCAAACATACATACATAAATAAATATCTGCACGTAAGAGGTTATCTAACGGGTAGGCTACCTTGACAATCCGTGCAAGTTCAAAGCTAATGTCTATTTAACCCAAGCACTATATATTTTCGGTATTGATTATTGCTATTAATAGGCGATCAATTTATCTGATTGGTATATGAAATGTGATTTAAAAGGGCGGGTTTTCAGCTTGTTTGATCAAACCGAACTCTGCAATATTTTATGCAAAAATAATATGTTTTAAATTGTAAAGCATCTAAAATATTATCAATGATTTCTATGAACAGTTTGGCTAATTTATATAATAACTGACTTTCAAAAGATGACTTTACGGTTTGTTCTCGTTCGAAAATAGTCCTTTTAGTAGATATAATAGTCTTTTAAACCAATTGAAATATACCTACATACAAGGTGTTTCATGAGGAAGGGGCATATAAACGATAACCGCAAAATGCGTCTTAACGGATTTTCAGGGTTTCGTAATTGTTCTAAATTGTGTAATTTTAATTTAAAAAATGCAAAACGATGGGTTTTCGCAAAACGAATGAATACATTTTAACGAAAATTTCCAGCAATGAAGAGCTAGGAAAGAAGCATGTTTCGCAATAAAACAATTTTCTTAATTTTTGCCAGTAACGTGGGTACCTAAATGCTACCGAATTTGTTAAAGGAAAAAAGATACGCCACTGTATTTTTTATTATTACAATTACTGTTCAAATTTCTTATTATGTTCGAAATAAAAAATTATATCTTGTATTTTTTTTGCTTCGACAAGCAGTTACGTTTCTAAAGTCAGTTTGTGGTAGGTGGTTCAAATTGGACACATTTACAGGATGGTAAACTTTAATTTAACAAATGAAAATAATAAATTTATTCAAATTGCATGGAGAAATTTTTACGAAATTTCAGGGTTCAATATACTCTCTCGGCTTGTTTCTCAAAGGTGTTCCCAGTGGCGTGCGTACCTGCACGCTCCCGGAATTGTTAAGGAAAACATTGGTTCTGATGCCTAATTTATGCATCCGTTGACTAGTATTATTTTGTGTTTAAATTGTATTTAATAAAACCATTAATAATTCTCCATAAAATGTTTAAATAATATGCTTCATAATTGTGGTAAACCGCAGAATTCGCTGGTTTAAAACAACCGCCAGGTTGCCAAAAGGAAACCTGTAACAAAGTGATACGCCTAGCAAAAGCAATTTTTTTATTCTTATTAGAATGTTGAACTTATTTTTGTACCAAGAAGCTTACTTGCTAAAGCTTTATTAAGACTAATTAGCAGATGCCAATGTTAATCAAGAAGATGCCTCGATGGACGACCATTCCAGTCTGTTAAAACAATTATTACATGGAATTCAAATTAATGAACTAACGAAACTTAAAAAATCGGGAAGTTTCAGAAATTCTATTCCGTCAGGTTTAATTTTCGCCAAGGCAAATGCTAAATTTTTGTTTCGAAGTTCATCGATTTTTTTGCCATACACATAAAACTATCAATCGTCGTTAGAAAAATTCAAAGAAACATTAAGAATGGTTATATTTTCTTTACAGCTGCTCTGAATTCCGTACTGCTGCACCCAATCTACTCTCTCAGGTTCTTCACATGTGATACTCTACGTCTTCTAGCGCCTCTTTTTCTTCTTATCTATCTCTATATAACATTTCGCAAGAGTTTATATTTTGGACGGCGCATAACGTATCGAGATACTCAAGCTTTATTCTATTGGTAGAAGTTACAACTTCACATTTTGGTAACAGATTGGGGCGTATTTGTGATTAGTATATCCATGCTTCAACCACATATTGTAGTCTGGAGAACACGTGTTCTCCGGGGAAAAGTATTTCCACTCGCAATTCTATTTATATACCCTGTTTGAGAAGAAAGTTAAGTATTTTTCGAACACCGGTGTTGAAAATTCTACTCTTCTCCTGTCTTCCGCCTGATATAACTCCCGTTCCTATATACATAAGACTGTGCACTACTTCAAATTAAATTTTGCTCACATAGAGTTGGAAGTGATGATCATGCACCTTCTGGTCGCCATTTATTTACATAGGTACATTACGGTTTGTCGTAGTTTTACTTCATCGATCACCCATTTTCGAAATTTAAGGTTGCATTTGTTCACAATACCAGCTTGGTAATACTTTGATATTTTATCATATATTTAAAAAAAAATAGTTTTTGCAATTTATCATGTTTGAATCAAATATTTTCCGGAAGTCAGCTTGAATAAAATTAAGGCGTGTGAAAAATACAGTAATCCCCAAGTGCTCATTCGTACTTTTTTTCGGTCCTTTTTAAGAATGACTGAGTCGTACTTAATTCTTCATCTGATCTCGTGTAGGTCTTATTATTTTATTTATTAATCTTTATGTCTGACTTCCGAACATTCCCTATGTTTTCAGGTAAAAGTTCAAGGTAGTCACTGTTGCGGGCTATTGTTTAGCCGATTATCATCGAACACTTCTGCAGGGATCTGGAAGAGTTTAATAGTTTTCTGGGTCGTCATAATTTTAAGAAATAAATATGTGTTTGTTTCAATATTCTGGGCATATTTGCTTCAATTTAAATTATTTTGCAAATTTTCTCCCCCACTGCATTACACATCATGTGATTTGTCTTCGTGTTTTTCTTAATTTCCTTTATTTTTCTTATGGTTTTTTGTATGTGTATCATACGATTAGTGCTACATTTGTATTCTTTCCCATTGTCTGGAAACTCACGCTGCGTTTGCTGTTTCTACCTCTCGCTGAATTGTAGTCTGGGTGCTTGTATGTTGCTGTTTCTTTCTTGTATGCTTATCCATGTATTCATTTTATTCCTTCTTAGTTAAGTTACCTTTATATACCCTTACAATTGCAGATTGGATGCTATACGCTCTGTAATAGTTGTTACATCTGGTTCTGGTGGGTATAGAGTTTATTTGGTTACCTACCATTTTCAGGTTTATATCGGCTGTAGACAGCAAACAATATATTCTATTTGAATGAGAAGTAGGAAGTTCGTGTTTATTATTCTGTCGCTTACAACAAATATGCCTGTAAACTATCTACTTTTGTTTGGGCCACGGTTGCCTAAAAGGTTAATGGAACAAAAATAAGCGAAAAAACATCTAGTTTCTCTATGCTCGCACGCCAAACTAATTCTTTTAGAGTTGAAAACTAGTGTCAATTTGTAAGTGTTCGGAAGCCCAATTTTGAATATATATATGTTTAGGTATTAAATCAGATTTTGATTGATATCCATCAGCCGCTGATTGAAACCGGAAAAGACTCCGAGAATAAGCGAAATTTCTCAATTTTTAACAAGCTTGGAAACCGCAAAAAACTATTTGAAAAATGAACGAACTCGATGAATGAAGTTCAACCATTGATGCATTCCAGCCAGACCAAAAATTACAGTCGATCGTAATGGGGCTACGGTAGCGTGCAACCGCAGCAAATAACCCCTAATCATCGCACTAGTTAGAACAAATGGAAGTTAAGAAGATTACTACTTTAACATAAATCAGTCTTACAAGATCGTCCGAGTGTTATCCCGACATATCTGGGAATTATTGCGCGAAGCGAAAGATTATTTGTTCATTTTTTAAAGCCAGTTATTTCCCTTCAGCTGGAAATCTACAGAGCTACCTGATAATTATTTTTCATGTCATTAATTAACGCCGGTATTTCGTTCATACATAGCTCAGAAAGTTTGCTATGTTTTTAATTAAATTTAGCAATTATTGAGTACTTTTAATCCTTATTAAATTAAAATTATTACCGTCTTCTTAGTTTTAGATCCAAACTAGACTAGAACTTGACTGGTTTGCTCAATCAAATACGTTGTTAATTCACTGGTCGATAATTGTATTCTTTATTAAGCTCAGATTTCTATAAATAAGTTTGGCTAGCTTTTGCACATAAAAACTGACATCTTTTCAGTTGCAAAAAGCTCATCTGTAATAAGTAGAACTACATGTTGGCTAATACAAACTGAATTAAGCAAATGTACTGAAACTCATAATAAATTTAATGTAGAGACAAGTTGTTGGATTTTGAATTCCTCAATAATAATTTTCAAAGTAAAATATCGGTGTTACAAATATAATAAACGTTGTTTATATTGAGAAGATCATCTGACATGGTATGAGATGAGAACGGAAAGTCAAATTCAACCTAACATGAAAGTGTCTCAATATTTAGAGACTTGCTATAAGGAACGATTTACGAAATGAAAGCATTGAAAAATTGAAAAGAATAGAGAGCAGTAATAATAATATGAGCTTGAATGAACTACTTAATTCAAACTGCGATAAGCAAATGTGAAATAAAAGACGATAAGTAATGAAAATAATTTTAAATAGAAACGAGAGTGCAATTTTATATACTCAACATTTAATTTTATAGTCAAAAGAAACATGCTAAATATGCTTAATATTATAGAGGGTGTTTTCAGATTTTTAGCCAGCACTTTAGCATTTGATATACACTTTATTAAAAACCGCTCAGTTTTATGGCCCTTAATCTATCAGTATAGTTTACGGCTTACGTACCAAAAGCGATTTACTGAAACAAAAAATGAAACGAAAACCAGCGTTAAAACCTGATTTTGGAAAACTAATTATTCTGGTTAGTGGTAAATAAACGCGGACACTAACATTTGCATTTTTGGTTTCGTGGCACTCCAACATCATCAATAAGTTTTCATTGACTGCAAATTTTCTTCCAAGTTGAGCAAAATATACAGTGACATATAAATTATTCATATATTATAACTTTTTGGAAAATACTAATGTTTGCCACAACCATCTCAAAATAATGTCAGTAATCTCAGTAGATCCAGGCAGAATAAATCAGAAATAAATCACAGTTGTAGTATTAAATTTGCTCAATCCTTCGTTTTCGAATGTCTGTCACTAAAGTAAATGGTGTCGATTTGACCTAAGCACCTCAGAAAAAATGGAAAGCGTGTATGACAGGTATAAAAACACGAACATAACACACCACACAAAAATGATCTTGTTATAATGCATTCAATAAATCAAATGTTAATTATGTAATTAGAGTTAATTAGATTATTATGGTTCATTTTTCAAATAGTTTTTTGCGGATTCCGAACTTGTTTAAAATTGAGAAATTTTGCTTATTCTCGGAGTGTTTTCCGGTTTCAATCAGCGCTGATGGATATCAATGAAAATTTGATTTAATACCTAAACAAATACAACGAACATACAAAAACTTACAAATTGAAACCAATTTTCAACTCTAAAAGAATTAGTTTGGGATGCGAGCATAGAGTTTTTTCTAGAGCTCGAGGTTTTTTCGCTTATTTTTGTTCCATTAACTTTTGAGGCAACCGTGGGCCAAACAAAAGTAGATAGTTTACAGGCGGATTGGTTGTAAGCGACAGAAATGAGAAGGGCGATAGATTAAGCTGGCTCGTCAGGATGAGAACATTATAGTAATAAACACGAAGTTCCAACTTCTCATTCAATACAATACATGATTTTTGTCCACAGCCGATATAATTCGGAAAATGGTAGGAAAGCAAATAAACTTTCTACCCATCAGAACCAGATGTAACAACCCGGTACTTGCCAGCATGTGAAAAACTGGGAAAAAGCAGCGGAACAATATAGATATCAAACTATTATAGAGATTATGGCATCTAATCTGCAAAAGTGAGGGTATATGAAGGAATAAAAATAATACATGAAGACAGCATACATAAGAAAACTAAGAATAAGAAATACATAATATAAGGAAGATAGAAGAATAATACATAAGGAAACTAAAAGGAATAAAAATAATACATGGATAAGACAATGAGAAAGAATAAAAATGTAGCACGAAACATATGATACCCATACACAAAACCATAAGAGAAATGAGGGAATTTAAGAAGAACACGAAGGCATATCACGTGATGAGTAATGCATTGGGTGAGAAAATATAACGGTTGAAAGACCGGAGCGGATTCTACTGGAAGTTGAAGTTAATACGTCCAGAGTAATGAAACGAAAATTTAGTTATGAATTTTTGAACTATTGAACCCGATCAGATCCCTGAAGAAGTAGTAAAACTGTTCGATGATAATCTGCTAAACAATAGCCCGCAACATTGACTACGATGAACTTTTACCTGAAAACCTAGAGAATGTTCGGAATACAGACACAAAGATTAATAAATAAAACAATAGGACTTACACCAGATCAGATGAGGAATTAAGTAAGACTGAGTGAGTCTTAAAAAGAACCGAAAAATAGTCCGAAAGGAGCACTTGGGGATTAATATAATTTTGACACGCTTTGAGTTTATTCAAGATGTGAATTTGTTCTTTGTCAACTACGAGAAAATTTCAGGGTAATCCCAAGCTGGTATTGTGAACAAACGTAACCTCAAATGTTGCAAATGGGATGATCGATGAAGTAAAACTCCGACGAACCGTAATGTACCTATGTAAATAATTGTGGACAGTCTTATGTATATGTAAGTATAGGAACGGGAGTTATATCAGGTAGACAGGAGAAGAGTAGAATTAGCAAGACCGGTGATTGAAAAATACAAAAAGTTCTTCTCAAACAAGGTATTTATATAGAATTGCGAGTGAGAATACTTCTCAACGGAGAACACGTCTTCTCCAGACTACAATATGCAGTTAAGCACGGATATACTTAGCCGAAATAGGCACCAATATGTGACCAAAATGTGAAGTTGTAACTTCTACGAATAGAAGAAAACTTGAGTGTCGGGATACGTTATGCGCCGTTCAAAATATAAACTCTTGCGAATTGTTATACAGAGATAGATAAGACGAACCTGAGAGAGTAAATTGGCTGCAGCAGTATGGAATTCAGAGCAGCTGTAAAGAAAATAACACCATTCTTAATGTTTCTTTGAATTTTTCTAGCAGCCATTGATAGTTTTATGTCTATGGCAAAAAAATCGATGGACTTTGAAACAAAAATTTGGCATTTGCCTGGGCGAAAATTGAACCTGACAGAATAAACATACACATACTCTATATGTTCCCAGACTCTGGAACTTTGAAATTAAATTTGACAAACGCAATTCACACTCGTAAAATGAAATGTTATTGTGAAATATTCAAATATAGCTACTCCATACCATCATGCAAAAAAAACAGTGTAAAATCCACAAGATACCTAACTTCGTAATTTTATAACTGAAGAAGATATTTCAAACATACTCATTATAAGATACAAACACCCACATAAAAATAATAAGAATGACTTTGTTTCACAATAGTTTTGGGAAAACTGAATCAAGCATCGAATCCATGGAATTTTTTTACAACTAATCAGGAGCACTTATTTTTAAAGCACGTAAGTTTAAATTTGAAAATTCTTATTGGAGCATGGACATGACCACCTAAAAAAGTAGTAATGAGAATAGTGCGAGGAGAAGCTTTATAATGTTTCTAATAAAGCATCAGTTAGGTGTTCTAAACCGCGACGGAAATAACAATAAAACGCTTGCATAACGCATTGTACAAACGCAAGTCACCTGGAGGAATAAAATTCTAAGATTGTAAATTATTAACAACAATTGGCCTCCGGAAACAATGACAGATAAATTACAAATCTAGTAGTACAAATAAATCAGCACCTTAGAAATTACTAGGTGAAAAACACAATAAATCAAACCAAAGAGCACTCGGAACTAACAAAGGCAAAAAGTCAGACAGTGAGCTATAATATCTCTAGATAGACATTAATTTTCTCACAGCCAATGTTTACATTTACGCTTTTTCAGTATTTTATAAAAATCTGTAAAATATTAACGTAATCTTAGACATGTTTGCATTCATTCTTATAAAGGTCGTTGTTATATGATAGTGAAAACATCAAGGCCGTTCTAAACACATAATTAATTTTTTTATGTCAATTATTTGAGTATCTTATAAATAATACTTGTTGGGGAAATCAATTAAAACAATAAATTGCAACTCCGATATCAGGAAAGCAATTGGAAGTAAGCTGTGCGGCTTACCCCACCTGCACACTTTATTTTGTATTTCATACATCAATTAAGCCAACATTGACGAGAAATGGTTAACGATTTGGCAAACAAAAAAAAAATTGCCATTAAAAAAGTAAGTGACATAAAAATATGAAAGGAAATTTTGTGAAGGGTAGGTATCCTATAGTGAATGATATTTTTTTTGTGAAGGGTATCCACCTCAACTTTATATTAACTGTAATAAGCTTTACTAATTAATTTATTTTACTGACAAATTTTTTGGTTTTTAAATACAGTCCTTTTAATTTTTTATTGTATTTTGCGTCGTATATGTTCGATCTTGTTGATATGATGTAATTAATAAACAATAATTGAAAATAGTAATTAATAAACAAAACCAAATCAGCGGCCATCAATCATCAGTCTATGTATTCCAAGAAGGTAAAATTCCTAAGATAAAGTAATCTGCAAAAACACCCCGCAGCCATGATGTCGGGAATATATTCAGGCAATAAAAGCAATACTCAACGATTATTTTCAGCTTATTATTGTTTCTCTCTCTGTATGTAACAGACTTGTTTTTGACCCATTGTATTATTTTTAAAAAATCTAACATTTATTATATTCGTTATAATCCATTTACAATAAATTTATTTTGTGCGTTCAGTTCTGGTTTGCCGATTAGACTAACTGCCGTGCCCCTTAATAAGGAGTTACATAAAATGGAAATATTTGTTTAATATTATTTATTGTTTCTGCATCAGAAAAAACTTATGTTTTATGGTAATCATGCAACCTGCCATATGTTTACCATTCTTAAAATCAATATTTGTTGAATTCGAGTTTCATGCGTGCTTTAGAAGTATTCACGGAAATAAATTCACATTTACTCCGTAATGGTAGCGCAAAATTATAAACCTTCTTTGTGTACCTATACTGTAAGTATTTCATTAAAAGTGTATAGAATTTTTTGTATTACATGGTTTGTTTCGCCTTACCCTTTAATTTAATTTATTGTTCGTGCAATGAAATCTTTTGCAGTAACTGGTCAGCGCATTCAATATTTTCACTTTTTTCTCGTCATTGTCGTAATTTGTCTAACGGAATACAATTATGAGGATGGAGCAACATTTAGAAAAATACGCAATTATTGTTAAATATATGGAAAAGCTCAATTAAAATGATACATTTCGGCTTTTGGTTTGAGTTTTACTTACATCTCCTGAAAATTTTTGCACTTGAACATTTCAAGCTAGACAGGACAGGACAGCTAAATGAGTGCACATCGCTTACTAAATATATGTTTATTGCATACGCACTGCTAATATCAATTGATTACTAACATTTAAGTTGTGGTTCTTGTTAGTCGGTTTAATTGGAGAAATAACTGTTAATTTATTGTCAGGTTTAAGTTAAGAAGTTTCTTAATTAAAAGTGGACCAGATTAAAAACCACCAAACCATACGTGTGCCTGTACAATAGCGCACTGAGAATTGCTGTAACGGAGAAAAGAATGAAAAGATATAACAAAACCACAGGCTAATTGATCATATTGCGTAACCGTTCATCCGATGTATTTGGACGACAAGATATAAATGGAAAGACACTCAGACCACAAAAAACGTTCCTCATTTCGTGGAAAAAAATAATGAACCGTTCTGGCGTGGATTGGTAAACCGAATCCAAATCGAAAGATTTAGGTATCAATTAAGTCCGTATTAAGTACACGATGATTTCTATTCTTACCTATAAGATTTTGTGGTTTGGCTTATTATATGGAAACAGTTTGGCCCTCGGATATACGTGGTTATATGAAACGGCATATTATGAAAGTAGTTTATTAATTTTCAACACCCCAGAACACAACAACAAGAAAGTTCACGGAAAACCTTTCTCTGTCCATGATAAATTAAATATGATATGGATTTGCTATTAGGACTTTGCAAGGTTTTTTCAGTTGAATGATTGTATTGTTAGAAGCAAAAATTGGAATTTTACTTTTACTAAGAAACCAACTGAGAATTTCTTGTTATTGACGATTTGTTGTTATGATACCATATGATCGAATTTGAGGAAAATAAAATGAAATGAAAGGAAACTATTACCTAAACCACACCACAATTTTTTTCTCGGATAGGTCGGACACGCTGTTACAAATAAAGGGTACCAAAATTGTTAAGGATTATCAGAAAGTAATATGAAACGTAATATGTAAAATTTTTAAACATTTCGAACGCACAAAAAAATTGAATAATTAAATGGCCATATGGTTCTGTTTGACTTGTTGTTTTAGGAGAAAATATGAGCTTTTATTAAGGCATTTATAATTCATGTAACAAATCGCATTTATCTGGAAAACGGTTGCATTTAATCAGATTTTAATTAAGGTTCAACGTTTTAATATTTTGCATAAAATAACTTAAGTTACTTAATTTAGAAGATCAATTTTTGGACATTATCTACTGGAAGTCATTTCCTACAGTTGAATTTTGGACTAAAATTTTTCCACAATAATTTAGAAATCGTATACAGTCTCTGTATTATGCCTTCTAGAAACTAACCTTTTTATAATTTATAATGCATTTATCGGTATGGCGGTTAATGGCACTATCAGATAAAAATTATTTTAAAAAGTCATAAGGAAAATTATTAGCATGTTAATTCATAAGTTCAAAATGAGAATGAAGTTAACGACGGCTCGGGCGTCGTTGTTACAGGAACACTGTGGAGCTTTGTTGTTGTAAAGCTGGTCGGAATGCTCAAACTGTGCCAACGTAAACAGTCTTTCTATGGTCACATCGAATAAAATTAAGTAGATGCCATCATGGTGGCAACAATTAGGAAACATTAAGTCCCAATGTTGGTTCTTCGAGCCGGATGTGGTCAGCACTGTTCTTAACTCCTACTTAAAACCCAATATATCACCAAGAGTTAGATTTGAAAAACCAATTTGTTTCGACTAGTCGAGGATATATCCCGAATAATGTGCACCATCATGTATCTTCTTTAGTTAGAGCCTACAAAGTTACAAGTTAACTTCGCTTCTAAAACAAGTTTGTTTCCGCTTCCAGATGAATATGTATCCGTGGTATCGAGACTCAGTAGGTGGTCATCAGCTGAGCCAAATTTGTGCCCCCATGGCGACAGCTATTAAGTCCGAAAATGGCTACAACGATTGCATGCTGGCTTTGGATTATGCTACACAAAGCAAGGTAAGAATGTTTTATTTTTCAAGCAGTATCAATGGAATTGTGTTGCCCATTTTGAGTAAAACGACCGTTTCGTAACCCAATGGGATTAATTCAAATCTGGTAGTAGAATGGACATTGTCGTTTGCTATTTGAACCATTGCTAGCGAGCAAATTGTAGGGTTTTGAAAATTAAAGGGGCAAACTGCAGGTGACCGTATATACTGTACTGTATAATGGCAAAAATGCTAGTTGAGGTGCATATATATTTTGTTCAACAAACATTGGTTATTTATATGGCACGTTTCTAAAGTATTTTGTTATTTAGGACGACGAAAAAGAGTTAACGCCCTCGTCACAACGAAATTTAAAATGACAATCGATTTGTTGGTATCAAGTATAGATTTATTTTCATTAGAGTTTTTTTTTCTTAATGGAAATTATTTAAAAATTGATTTCATATGTGGTTAGAAGACTGTTTTTAATATGTTCTCTGATGTTTTTGGATTTATTGTTAAATAACTCTTATAGAAGGCGTTCCGTAGGCACATAATCAAAGGGGCACTGAGACACTCTTTGACCCCAATGAGGACCAAATGACCTAACTTTTATTAAGATAAAATGTCCGATTCTTTTGCTATTAATGAACATTTTTCAAAAAAATATGTTTTTTGAAATATCGGTAGAACGGAATGATGGATTTTAATGAAACTGGCGATAAATTTGTTTCTATGTAACTCATGTATTATGAAGCAACCGAGTTCATCCGCGTGGGACAAGTGAGAAATTATTAAGTGTCTTGGTACAAAAACCACCAGAACTTTTTATTCCGCACCTGGAGTGAACTGATTTTTTTGAGTTAATGCACATCCTTTTTGAAAATTTTCGGGCTTTTTGCAAAATTTTTAAGCGATCATAGGTTTTGCGCAAATAAATGTTATCCGTTTCCTCGCTATTGAACAATTTCAGACACTAACTGGGACACTACGTCGTAAAAATTGATAATATTCTTTTGTAATAAATTAATTTGAAGCTTTTCATAATTTTTAGCTGATCGAAATCGTCAAAGTCTTTCGGAGGCGTTTTTGTCCGAATTGCGTTTTGAATCATCCGAATCCGAAATGTTACGAAATGAAGAAGCGAGTCTTTAGCAAAATTTGGCGCTGGCGGCAACAAATTCACAGAAAGTTTTATTAAAGCTCGTCTGTGCTCTATCCGCTGAAACAAAAAAGTTTATTTACGCTTTGTTAATGTAAAAAGTTAATGAGTGTCTAAAATTTTCAGTTGGCAAGAGAACAGAAGTATTTTTTGCTTTAAAACGATAAATGCCACAAGATTTTACAAAGAGCCCAAAAATATTTGAAAACGATTCGTGTATCGTTCCAAAAAAATCAATTGATGCCAGCTGACAAATAAAAAAATCTGGTAGCCTTGTACCAAGATAGTGAAGAATTCCTCGCTTGCCCAAAGCGGATGAGCGCGA
This sequence comes from Dendroctonus ponderosae, assembly GCF_020466585.1. NCBI lineage: Eukaryota > Metazoa > Arthropoda > Insecta > Coleoptera > Curculionidae > Dendroctonus > Dendroctonus ponderosae. The sequence continues at coordinate 75,567 of NW_026018458.1, read as the reverse complement.
TTCCTGCATCAAAACCATTTTTCTGATTTATCAAAAAACATGTTTTTTGAAGAACTGACCATCAATAGCAGATTAACCGGACATTTTTTTTCATAATAAGTTTGGTCATATTGGCTTCATTTGATCCTAAGAATATCGCACTACCCCTTTGATCATGTGTTCCCTAAGGAACATTCTATCCTGTATGTGAATGCCGCATAATGTTGTCAATGCCCTCTAATCCAAAACTTCCTGAATTAGAAATTTTGCAGTTACTCAGTAGTGGATTAGAAATAGGACATTTTATAAACAAGTGTTTTTCGATTTTATGTCGGTATTTCGAGAGCTCTTATAAAGAGCTGCTACAACTTTGCAAAATGGTTCCTTTTGGTAAAGAAAACCAGAGCCTTCTGGTAAAGAAGCTACGAGACGTAAAGTCTTTTTTGCGCACATGGATTATGGAAAATAGGTATGAATGCCAATACGGAATTTTGAAACGAATGCCTTACTAAGGTTTTTTTCAATTTGGAGGTTTTTTACATTATTTGATACTTTTGGGCTGAGTATATAGAGTGTTATATACATATACATTATGTTCACAAAAATATAGAATTATTAAAGTATCTCCCAATGCACCCTCTCCCTATTTAAATAAAATTTTGTGCACTTAGGTACCAAAACACGTCCAAAGTAATCGCGAGTATGGCATTGTTGTGAAGTGAGGCGGTTTTCTGAAATTGACTGCAATTAATTATTTTTATACTGGAACCGTAACAATTTTAAGCTATTGTCAAATTCCGCTGGAAATGTTACAAAGTTTTAATACAAAGCATTTTGCCTGGCATCTCATATAACTTATAAGAAATAGAGGTAAAAAAATTACCTGAGGACATGCAGGCCGGAGATTTTCGCCACGTTATCTGTTTGAATTAATTTTTATTCTATTGTTGATTTTTTGAGTTTTGACTTTCAAAAATAGTTGAAAGTAAAAAATTAAACTGAGCATGGGTATAAGTTGTCTAATCTTCAGAATGCATGTAAAAGCAGATATTAGTAGACGAGTAATCTCTGCTTAGTAGTCTCTTAGTAGTGTACTCATCTTTGATGGAAGCGCATTCTGTATAATGTGAATACTTAACGTCCAACGATAATATTATTACACTAGGTATTTGTTGCAAATTTGCTGGAACCAGTTCCAGTTTGTACTGAGAATCACGTATAAAAAGCTGCGTTCGATAAAAGTTAAATCTGATGCCCAGGTTGCTTACTCAGTAGAAAATTATACCCACCAGCTACTTTAAGAACTGTAATTAATTACTATTGTAGATAGTGCTTTTACATTATCCTCTTTACATCTCGGTTTTCATACTGAGCCTTTGTGTGCCTCACTTATCAGCTTAGATTGCTTCTGTTGCTCATCGCATATCATATTTATGCCTTGAGCCCCGGCCATTATTTGCAAATTGTATAGATACGAGTACCTAATTGGCCTTTTGATATGTCGGCAAAATGCACATTTATATCATAGCAAACAGTGTATTCATACATATGCACAACCGCAATGCTAATAACATTGATAACAAGTCACGAAACAAACGTCAAAGTGTCAACCGTCGTCATTAGTTCGACCAATGAGCAAAGGTTCTGGACATGCGGCCACGCCCACGTATGACCATAAACTTACCGGCCAGCAAGACCTAAAATGTAAAATAAAAGCGATTGGAATACGTGATGCGTCCATTAGTAGGAATAATGCATTTGGTGAAGACAAAGCCGGAATAAATAAGCGGCCACTATGCGAGCAATAAAATACGGCGTAATATTGTCTCATTTATTCAGATTTATGTTATGGCATTGTCATGCGAATTGTTTCGAGAGTGATGCTTTTTCACACACTTCACGATATTGTTTCTTTGCCATCGTTGATATCGACTGAAATATGCATCAGATGTTCCTTGTACATATGAAGGACATATACATTAATGCCTCAATCCACTTAATTTCTGACATTCATAATTTTTTGGATAGAAAATTAGTGAAACCATCTCTTGAGAAGAGCTTCTGAATGAAATTGCGAAATTTGGAATCCCGAAAAATGTTCATTAGTAAGTATTCACCAGTTTTTTAAGAAGCAAGTTTAACTACCAAAAGAGCACGCTTTGGCGACCTTAGATGATTTGCAGGAAGTCATGAACATCTCATTTTAATGCCTGAAAGCGATTATAGAAAGTACTTTACGTACTACCAACGTACGTAACTTTGGTTCCGGGAAATTGATGTATTACCTATGAATATGTGGTAAAGTAATTTAAAATAGTAAAATATGTACTATCAACGAATATTAGAAAAAAAACATAAACTTACTTTCCTTGACCACATATGTATAGCGACTATAATTCACTGGTTATAAATTTAACTTTGAAATTGTTACCAATATATTAACTGCTCTTTAACCTCAACAGAAATGAACGAAGAGCCAATCATCCAAGCTCCAAAATCTTCGTTACAATTCCATCAGTTGAAAAAAAGTAAACGAATATGAAATTCCATTAAAATCTACAAACATAGAAACTGATGAGGAAATATGCATACGTTTAACATACACAAAGAGGTAATGGAAATGGCAGCAGTAACAGAAAAGCGTTGAGAAATTTTTGTTGGAAGACGTGGACAAATTTAAGCCGAAAATGTTGATCATGAGTAACTTTGAATTTCCTCATCGACAGTTTCCAAATTAAAAAACAAACGTTCATAAGTAACTARGAAAAATAGCATGTAAGAAGAGCAACAAGATGTATGAGAATAAAATGGTGGAAAAGCTACTGGTTCTGAACTGATAAACGCTTTCGACTRAACTAAGTTGATTGCTGAAAACGGAAGCCAATGCAGATTTCAATAATGTCACTATTTAACAGCAAAGTAAATTGAGTCAACTGGTTTAATTCTTCYTTCCAAATAGTGCTAACAAAACCTCAAAAAATGTAATAGTTTGGCAAGGGAGTATGTAATGGTTCATKACTKAAAACAATTGTTTTGGCATCATCCAGGCACTAATTTCTAATAAATGAGCATACRGGAGATAAGCCTGATTTTCATTCACTGCTACAAAGATGTACAGACATACAAACAATAATTTGTAAATACCTAGCTATTTGTATGTAAGTATGTATATTACAGAATAATATCTGATSAACCCAAAACGCGGAGAATAATCTGTAATACATTCATATATACAGGGTGGTTTTGTAGTGCGAGAGAGTCCATTATTTTMATTGTGTTAAACTTTCAAAAAATAGTTTCATATAACAGTTGTTGACGCACAAAGYGCASGCATTTTAAAAATATTTTATATGATACAGAGTGTCTCAGAAAAGCTAGGCAAGACTGATATTAATTGACAGACTTAGTTAACTCAGCGAATATTTATTTTAACAATAACAAAACAATTTTTCGAAAAGCATCGAATTAGAAAACTACGATATTCAGTAGTTGGCCCGTAAAAACCCAATAGTAAATTCAAAAATTTGATACAATAAAAGTACTAAATTTGGGCGAAACAGTTTTGTGAATCCATTTTTTTCCGATTACTTAACTTTCCGAACTTAAAACAAATGTTCGAAGCGTGAGCACTTAGGCGTATTTTAGATAAAAATTAATTGTAATTTTTTAATTCATTTTGCATACTAACCAATTCTCTTTGCATGTGCTTTCTGTATACACACTACATTATAATTTCCTGTGTTCGTCATTCAACACTTCAGTTCGGTTGGCGACATGAAAGAAGCATGAACATAAATAATATTATTGCACGCAAACTTTCTAGACATATTTATTTCCTAAATCTTAAAGAGCCCATAAATCTTTTGTTATAATTAATTGTTTAATTATCGGCTAGTTTGTATGTAATTGCGGTTTTCTCGATCATTTTATCAGTATTTTTTTGTTCGATAGTTTTGATAATAATCTTTCATTTAAATGGCTGTATTAGCGCTGCGTATTGGAACCGTTACTGAGTTAATTAGTCACGCTAAAAAGCCTATCTGTTTTTTCATCAAGAAAATTTGAAATGTTTATTTCCCAATTAGTGATTCTCAAATGATTAATTTTAGCAACATTCGGTTGTTAAATTATTTTGAATTTATTTACTGTATGATTCAATTCTATTTATTCGTCCTGTTTCACTGAAGTCTTTCACACGAAAGTAGCTAATTACATTTAAAATTTTCAGAGACTACTTAGATTGTAAAATGAAAAAAGTAGGTCTGAAACAGAAATTAGTTTAGTTTCGAATCGCGAGTTAATAAAAATTGGACAGAAATCATGTTTTTTATATCACACGCTAACAATATATGTGAGGCTGAATATGCTACTATGCTACTAAAGCATTTTCAAATTCTTCCGCCAAGTTTTCTCGATTTTGCCTCATCGGGAGCATACTGAATGGTTCAAACTAAAATCTCTCCTAATAGAAAAATGCAATGCAAAACTGGTGATTACGAAAATGTTTAATTGATCATACCATATTAAAAACGCCTGAAAAAGCACCATCCACTTGCACGACTTTTATCTATGACGGATTTACTCATGTTTTGCTTCATTGAGTAGTTATACTTAAAAAACTTACGATTCTTTCTATCGAAGTATATCGGATGTTCCATAATCCTGCGCCACAGATTACTGAATTAAAAAATTTCGATTTTTTTAATTGAGATTTTTCTGTTAGAAATTATACAAACTAAATAAATTGTTGGAATTTTAATGTAGATGAAATCGCTGCCGATGGTATATTTTCTAATTTTAATAAGGCACAAGTTTTTAAAATCACATTGTAAGGACTCTTTTATTAACAACGTTGATTCTGCAACGATTTTGATGCCTAAAGTTGTACTTCGTAGTTTTTGCTTCCACAATCAGTTTTCGAGATATTTACACTGTAATTATTCAGTGAATTCTTGATTTAACCATTTTCACATTCCGTGCCTAGAATAAGTGCAATGCCAGGGCTTTTTATGGGGATTAGCCATTAGGCAAAGCGATAACTCATTTTCTATTAATTAGACAATTTTTTTCATAAGCGGGCGCAAAAATATATTCAAGTGAATGGAAGTCAGAATATTAATTAAATTAATTTTTTCTCGATTTGCATTATTTTTTTATTATTTCGAATTAATGTATTACTTTAATAAGGACTTTAATTTATATCAACTTTAGGCTGAGGTGAATTATTTTAACTTTAATATCACTTAAGACGTATACTTACATGTGATGTAGCTCTCTGGCGTCTGAACCTGGATGGACCTTCACCCGTTCAGGTGAATCCCAATTTAAAAAGATAAAGATGTTAAATTGGGAAATTAAAAAGTTTCAGGGAATATTTTTAGGGAAGTGTAAATATCTCGAAAACGGATTGTTGGAGCAAGATATATGAAGCACATTTTTTTGCGCCGAAAAGTTTTCAAAATTAATATTGTTAATAAAAATGTTCACATAAAAAATTATGTTTGCAAAAGGTCGTGCAAAAGGTGTTAGGTCGTCGATAGCATACTCTTTAGTCCACATAAAATATTCAGAAATATTCGGATTTGGCAAAATCCCAGCAGACTAGGTTATAACTGGTGTTAATAAATAATATTTTGTGTAGTAGTTAACCGCAAAATACTCCACTATCTGAGTGTCATTTGGAAGTTAAAAGTAATATATATTTTCGTTCCCTCGTTCTATACCTACAGTTGCTGAATGCGATCCAGACTAGTGGCAGTTTAAACAAATTAATTGTTAGTAGATCTTTATGAATCTTTCAATATAAATATTCAGCATTAGCAGTATCTGATCTATGAAAAACGATTCAACTGTCCTTCTGAATTTTAAATGATTAACAGTATATGATATATTGAAATTGCAAAAAAATTGCAAGGTTTATGTGACTAGCTAACTAGACTGTGGATATATTATAGGTTATAATAATTTTTTTGCCTTTTATTAAATTATTGAAAATAAATTGCCAATTATTGCTAAGAGGTCACTAGAATAAATTCATAAATCGTGAAGAATTTCGTGTCTATTGTAATCGGCTTGCAAAAAGTTTGATTTCAGCCAAGGCAACCGCCTGATTTTTTGTCGGCTGCTTGTATAAATAAGTAAAATTGTATTGGCGAATTCGTTTTATTGTTGTCGCAGGTCCATTGAGCATACCAGTCGGCATCTAGCCATCAAAGTCGCAGGAATTTATCAAAGGTCCGTATTCGTAGAAACCCGTTTCCTAAAAGTCATCAGTCTCTAAAACGTCGAGGACATGTTGCAGCCAGCCGGCCACATAATAAGCTAAGTTAGGCCACAGCAGGGACAAGTAGCCGCTTCCGAATTTGCGAAATTGTTGCCCATTGTCTTTTTTCGCTTTGTTTTAAATATCTTAAACGGTTTTTGATGGTTCTCGGTATCATGACGAACCGAAACGTTCTTGGCTTGGACCACTACTAAATTGGTCATGACTGAATTTCAGCTATACCTAAACGGACACTGGCAAAATATTTTGGAAATTTTAGGTTCTGGCCTGAAGTATACCCAAATGTTCATTAACTGCATGTCAGTAAATATGCTGAAGCATATGAGATGCTTGATATCAGGAAGACCTGACTTAATCTAACTTTTCGTAAAGCGTCAATCAGTTAGAATAATAACTCGAAATGATTTTATTTAATTCAATGAAAATATTAAAACTGGAAGATTCAACTTCACTTCCAACAAATCAGGGAGTTAATTAGCTTAATTTCAAGTCGCTCAACAATCAATTGGTTCAACATTTCAAAGTCAAGCTGAAGACTTCGGAAGTCGCTCAACGATACTACGGCTGTAAGTGACTGAATATTCCCACAGAATACGAACTTCGCTTATTTACTTTAAGTTGCTGTTTTTACACACGTAAATCCCTTGTACCTAATATGTTGCGACGAGTTTTGAAATTGCAATCTGAACCGGAAACTCTTTAAAAAAATTAAAAAGAAATTACCTGAATTTTTCAAATAGTTTTCTTGATGTTGATTTTTTAGGGAATCTATATATAAACGAAAATATTTTTGGATATCAGAGATCATCTTACAAACCAGATAGGTGAGTGATATTGAATCTTGGAAAAATCTACATATATTTTTAGTCTGCCAAATCTAACTAGTTTACGTTTATTGTTTCAGTTTTACTAATACAGTTTTACTAAAAACTTTCTTATTCACCAAATTGACGAAAGTAAGAACTTCGAACAGAAAGGTCATGTTCAAACGGAATTGTAACAATAATTGTTTGTGGTTAAAATAGGCGACATCAAAATTGAATTTTGCGGTCAATGCATATACGTTAAATTCAAATTTTAACGCGCTGCATTTTGTTCAATGTAGAATTGCCTATTTTATGGATTAAAGTACTAATTGATTGTTAAAAACTTGATTCATTGCGGATAATCGATTCTGACTGTCCATATATTTAATTATGTATCTGTCACGTAATAGTACTATTTAAAAACGATATTTCTTAAAGGTCTTTACGTCTTTAGACAGTTCTACCAGATATTATTAACACAGAGCTAATGAATGTCGTATTAGTCAAGAATTAGCTGATTTCTGCGCTATCGATCTCAAAAGTATCAATTTTCAAATTTGTTTGATCTCCTCTTTCTTTTTGTGCCCGTAACAGCGATTTTGTCAACTAAGTTGTGATAAATTCGAGGTCGCATTTAAATTGTTCAGAAAACTCAATTCTCATTGTGCTAAAAAGATCCACGCTCTCAACAACTTGCTGACAAAGTTAAAGCAATGAATATCGGCTACCAACAGTCACTAGCTGATGTGTGTGGTTTATCTCGATTTCTCTAAGTTTACTTAGGCCCGGTTCCACCATCTCCGATTAAAATGTTAATCATTGATTAAGACTATTTAATCAACACTTTGCGTTCCACCATAATTTTATCCACGATTATGGACATTAACTTAATCGCCTAAAATGGCTGGTTATTGAGGATAATCACGATTAGTGCAGTATTATAACCTCAAACAATTTTCAGTAAACACATGTTGGATTTGTTTTATGGCGATGTTTTACCACCAACTGATAGTGACAACGGATAGTGACATTCAGGTTGTTAAAAGACCCCAAATATTTAGTCCACGAGTCAATTATTTTGAAATCATGGACACCGTTTTTTTACGCTATTTTGCTTATCGAAAAACACTGTCCAAACATTACTGCTGGAAATAGAAATAGACCTGCAACATAGTACAGAAAGTTATGATAAATGAATAATAGTAAAATTGCCACATGTTCATTAAATGGATTTTTTAGAAACAACACTATTTAACCCATGACACAACTTTTACTTATGTTGAGGTATTATGCAACTGGATCGCATCTTATTGAAGTGACATTAAACTCCCATCTACAAGAAGGGAAATAAGTGCAACACAAGTAATTTTTTATGAATCAGCTCGTTTTCCCAAACTTATTTCAGTGTGGGGAGGCAACGCAGAAGTATTTCGTAATAGAAGGATATTTCTCTATCCATTGATAGATAAATATCCTATTTTCAAGCGACATGTAATTACTATTTTGAGGGAAAATGATTTCAATTGATTTGTCAGTTGTTTGAACCAATCAGAACCGTGGATTCAAAGGAAATACGATCTTACCCGATAAGACTGATTATTATTTAACCGGAGTTAAAATGTTTGTTGTGGAACGCATGACAATTTAATCATGATTAAAGTGGTGATTAAAAAATGATTGTGATTAGTTAATCAAGAATTTAATAACTCTTGGTGGAACCGGGCCTTAATCTGTAAATTAGTACAGAACCGAGTCAGGGAAGGGTATTCTTTCGAGACGCAACTTTCATGTTCGACTACTGACAGCATCATCCGCTATCATTGATTACAAAATCACGTACTTGTCGCTTGCGAACAAAATCAACATTTCTTGGAAACCATTAACTAATGAGTTAATTACTTAATTAATTCTAATTTGATTGCAGCCAAACGAACTTAGACACGACGCCACAACTGTTGAAATTTGGATAGAAAATTTCTCCAGTGCGCACAGTTCTCGATATAAGTGGAAACAATACCAAATATGCCTACTTAATCTTCGATATACAAATCACCGCAGGTAAAAGGACTCTTATGAATCTCATTCAGAAAGAATTCAAGGATGGAGGATGGCTTGGAGGATCCAATCTGACACTCAATAGCCCTACAAATGCCTATATGAGAGACGATTACAATTACATATGAGAGGCCATAGCATCTTCAATCTCTAATACGTTTAATAAGTGCGTAAGATTCAAAGATAGAGAGGAGATTTAAAACCTACTCATAGGTATAAAAGAACAGCCTTACGACATCAGATTATCTCGTCTAAACCCCGATACACTTAAAGATCGCAGTCTCATCTGATTCGAACATTCAAGGCCCTCAACGATTATTATGTTTGTCACTTTAATATATTTCACATAAACCAGCCAACGGTGGGGAGACTAAGAAAGTTAAGAGGTCAAAATCCGAAAATAATTAAAGGAAGGTGGTTGATCAGAAAAATCAATTAATAAATGAAGTGGCATAGCAGTAGAACGCACTCTCTAGTAAGATTGTGAAATCTGAAACCAAAAATTAATTTAAGAAAAGACTGGACAGGGAATCGAAAGGCTGGACCGATCTGTTCATTATGGCATGCAGCGATTATTCCCTGACTGTGACTTGATAGCTATGATATCGCTAATTTATCGCACCAAGAAAAATACTTAATGATTTCACCGGACTTTATATTGAAAATAATAATAATACAGGATAGCCGCTCTAACCCGAACTAATTATTGCAAGAGCAAATTCGAATGTCACAATATTTCTGATTAACAAAATAAATTCTGATAAACTTTTTAATGCAACTGTAATTCAAAGATCTTTATTTTTGGTACAAATTTTATAAGACTAATTGAAAATGTCTAAGGTTAAAGATATGCATGCGTTAAAATAATAACCGTACACCTAAAATGACTTAAATTTGTTTATACATAATACATAGGTGCAAATCTACGGCGATGTTAAAAAATAGTTATTTAGTTGGCTTAGTATCTCTTTCGTTTGCCTGAAGAGCCGGTTTTTTCGTTCCTGTTAAAGTAAAAATATGGTGTTCTGATTGTGAACTTTCCAAAGCTTATTTTGTTCAAATCTCGAAATATTTTATTGTCTCTCTGTAAGGAATTCGTTGATCTTCGAACGTTTCGTCAGAGCTAAATTCCAAAATACCCATACATTTTATACAGTAAATTCGTGCTGTGTAAAATCCCCGCCAATTTGGTTTAACAATCCAGTAATTAAGTCTGTTACTTTTTTGTCGATGCCTTCTAATATGTATCTCTGCTTCCGCGCAGATACTAGAAGAAGGTCTTCCTCATCCCAACCATCAATTTGTTGCTGAATCAGTTTACGCAATGACTTCTATATAAGTGCTGGTAGCAAATCTTCCCAGGCCCTAACCAGTTCAATCATAAAGTCTTTTGGAATATTTTTCTTTAATTCTGAAAATATTTTGCCACTTTCGGAAGGACCATCCGTTTTAAGAGGTATTTTATGTAATCCTACTTAATTGCTTGAATCACATTTTTATCCATGGGTCACACAGGTGACAAAAACAAACATTGCAACAATTTGTTTTTCATCTGAAGACAAGTCTTCTGGATGCCTGAGCGCATTGTCTAAAATTAGGAGAGGGATTGCATGTAAGTTCAGCGCTCGCATTTTTTTTCGAACTGCAGCAACAGAATCTGTGTAGAACTATTTGAAAAAGATATCTTTCGTGGCCCATGCTATCTTTTGTCCATGGGTAACTTTAGGTTTGTGTACGAACTTCTGAGCTTTCCAAACACTAACAATTTGATTTTATCAAATTTTATTTAACTCCTTGCTCATTTTTCCACTTGGGGCTGATGTCTCAGGTTGCGATAGCAAGTGTCCTTTCAGGGAGTAATTTTCATAAAAGCCACTTTTGTCGGCATTACATATTTGGTGCAACAACTGCATTTTCCCGACTCTTTCGAAGCAGCTTTACAGCAGGATAGTTGTAGAATCCCATATCGGTTTCTCCTTAAAATATCTTTTGGTACTAGAAACAAACATTTTGGAAGTGAATCTTGCTTGACCCGTACTGTTCGAATAAACAAATTGTTGTTCGGACTATAGCGGCAGCTTCCGGACGTTTGAATAACTGGATGTTCGCATAAAAGCAAGTTAGAATTAAAGGGGTTTTACTGTATTCAATAGCCAGGGATGTGATTTTTATTAGAGAAGCAGTTCCAATTCCCACACAATTGAAAAAAAAGTAATGTCTATAGAGTTTACTGCAAACAAGAACTCTTGCTTAACAGAAATTGCTACTTTAGTAGCTGCATGATTTGGTGGGGAGAAGTTACTTGACAAGAACAAAACTATTTCTAATTCTTAATAAATTGATAGCTTTGTTGGTGTCAAAAGTTCCACTGGATTAAAATAGATTTAAACGACTCATTTGAGCACATTTCAGTTCGCTGTCACTCAATAGTCAGTCAGTCAATTGTCTACATACTTGTTGACGTAAATATAACTAGGCTTAAGTGTTATTTTGACACAAAAGTATCTAGCTGGTGGGCAGACAACGTTTTAAGAAACATCATATCTATTAAATGTTTTTGTTGATTTTTGTGTGGAATTTTATGTCTACTTTAAAAATCGTTTAGACACAATTTCTTCATCTGTTCGACAAAAAATCATTAATGACAAAGTCGAATCAGTCGCTCTAACGTAATGAAAAACGATATTATTAGTTGAAACTAGGCAAATTCCATAACAATTAGTATTTTGCCCATTTGATAATATTCAAGCCGCTTTTCAGCCGCATGTATCGCAAGAAGTGTTTCGTTAGTTAGTAATTTATCTTGAATTCCTGGCGGTTTTGTTTAATTAACATTGTTTGAATGGATTAAGTGACACGTTTTGATATGAAAGAATTTGTTAACGAATACCGCTCTAATAGTAGGCTTGCCTCCAACACTTAGTGGTTCCCTTGTGGCGTCATTTAAACGTATGTCCGAACTGTAATTGACGGTAGCAAAGTTCTTAAGCGATCAATTAATTAACCAAGATACAGCATCAATACGCGATCTTTATCAGTGGAGCTTGCCGTGTACCGTGTCTTTTCGATCTTTAAGGATGGGTAAGATAATCAATTGCTATTGATGTTTTTTTGTCGACAATAAGTTAAATTTATCGATGAGGTAAATGAGCTGCTACGCTAAAATTACTCCGTTAAACTTGAGAATGATGCAGATTTAATTACTTCATAGTCTTCATAACAATATCTTTTTTAAAACTGACTTTTTTTTAAACGCATTAAACGCATTTTAGTGCATTGAAGTGGTTTTTAGATTTATGTTTTATCAGCACTTTTCCCGAGATGGCAAACTAACCCCTGAAATCTAAATGTACTTTCCCTGTTCAGTTCCTTCCACAAAATATGCCTAATAGGTCAAATAGAGTAACGAATTGGTTACATGTGAAAGTTGTAATAAATCTGCAATCATTTTTATGTTCGTCTGGTACTCAAGTTTGAGATTAGTTTATTTTTATTTATAAGTTTTATATTATGGACGTTTCCGTGTATTTGTTCGAAATCAGTTTACAAAATTTTTTTAGGAGTTTTTTCGTCAAGTTTTTCGGAATAAAATTTCCGAATCAATTACTTATTTATCACATTCTCCTTATTTATATGGAAACGATTTGCCCGTTTTTTCAGGAAAACACTATTGAATTTTTCTTGTTCATGTATTAGAAGCTGGGATGAAACTTTTTGCTCAAATCTCTTAACTTTTTTATTGTATCCATTTTTAGTTAGCTTAGTGATTGATCATTAATAGTTGTTCATGTCATACGTTTTCTCTAAACGAGAGGCAATTTTTCTTGTAAAAATTCGTTAACAAAATTGCAATCTGTTTTTAATTTAAGTAAAACTGTTATCTTAGACATGCCTTGTCCGCTCGTTATGTAAGTAATTCGAAATTCACTTGCTTTTATGAAACCTGTTGTTTTATTATTTTTTCACTAACATTTTACTTCAATTTTCTATTTTAATTTATAAAATTAAAAAAAAAAAAAACTTTAAGTTCTTTTTTATCTCTGTTTCGTCATTGTTCAATAGCGCAAATATTCTAGTCTTTTCATGACTATGCCCTATTATATGCAATATATGACGTACTCTCTCAAAAATGTGGTCAGGATAACAGAATAAATAGTTATATTAAATGTTCCAAAAAGTGAGAGTATTTGCGACACAAAAAGATGTTCAGATGAAACTGTACTGGAGAATTTCGCTCTGAGCGGTACTCCGAACTTCTATATACAGATCATACATGTAAAATATTTGTCTTTTGGTTACGATTTCTTCATTACATTACCAATATGCACATCATAGCCCCAGTTTCTACCGCGCCTCACACTATATGTTGAAGTTTTTAACTTCTTCCACTATTCCATTATTTCAAGTTTTCTTCTATTTCGTAATATTTGAAACTTTAAAATTTTTCATGAGGAAAATATTTTGTTTTTTATTGTTACAATCTCAAAACGTAAAAAGTATTGTTAATGTTCTGTACATTATACAGGGTGTTTCAGAATTGTGATGATGAAAAGCTTAGAGGAAATTCCGTTAAACAAAATATAGAAAAACCGTTCATACGAACATACGTTCGGAAATTCTTCGTTTAAGAGATACAAGGTGTTAGAAGCTCAAATATTAATTGATTTTGCTGTAATTATTCTGAAATTGTTCAAGCTGGGAACTTGATAATGTGCAAGTTTATTTTTGTGTGCGACGAATAAGATACATTTTTTGTCTCGCTCTTTGAGAACAAAGGTTTTACAGGCTGCCGCTTACGACAACTTGCTACGACATTTATAGTTATAATTTCTTAATCGGATTTTTGTTTTCAGATAAGCCACATACCGAAAATGTAGGTTTTAAAAATAATAAATAATAAAAATGTTGCAAACAAAATTGCAACATCCTGCTTTTGCCTTCTTGGTGAAAATTGTTCGAAAATACCTGTAGTGTTCTGAATAGCACGGCATTAATCGAAAATTCCTTTGTGTAATTTTTCTATCATGTATCTCTGAAACGGGGAATTTTTTCCTGTTTCCTAATAACCCCTTATTTTTAAATAAAATATATGTTTAAATATTGCCGCCAAAATGTTAATAAAGTAAAAGTACAAAAATAAAATGAAGATCGAACTGTTTAAGCTAAATTTGCCAGAATCGCAAAAATATTGATTTTCGAATATGCAAATAAATCGACATCCGGTTGATTTAGGTTTCTGACAAAAAACACTTTTCTATAAGAAATTGAGTGAAGTTGCTGCCTGTTTCGCTTTAGTCACATTGTCAACTTTTAATGAAGCAGTGAGTTGCGGTCTTATTGAAATTGAGTAATTATCAATTGACATTTTTGTGGACAAGATATTTCCATATTTAAATGTGCGCTTTGGAAACATTGCACACTAATGAAATTTTGTAGGTATTGTGCTCTGGACAACTTAATTCTACCTTCAGTGTGGATTGAGAACCACCACTACAATTGAATTGAATATAATGAAATTGAAGAAGATCTTGAGTGGATTCGGAACCACCACTATAATTTATAAATTTTCCAAAGAAAACAATAAACACTTGCTCAATTTTCTATTTTCAAATTTACCACTTAAGTGTTTTATGAAAAGACACGGTGGAAATTGCATTAGCGATGTAAACCCAGAAGAAAGCCAAGACGACTGATGAAGTAATTTGCACATTTAGTTGGCATAGTTGTGGTACAAAATATAAATAATCATGACTTTCAACGTTTCTAAGGCGTAACGAAAGTTTTCCTGGTATTCTCAACTCGCAGTAAATTTGTCGCATGGAATCGCGGTGTGGACGATAAACATTGGCATTGGCCGATGGCAGCATCAAGACTAATCTAGTTTTTCCATATTGGGTAGCTGATGGCAGGTCAAGGTGTTTGAAAAATGTCGACGCGTTATTTTCTTTTTTCTCTCGTTCACCAACGCTTGCGAGCTATTCGGTTATTGCAGGACGCGTACGCGAAGAATGATAATTTTATGCTCGGTACTGCCGTTTTAATAACCGTTTTTGATCGAAAATGTATTTATGGCATTGCTCAGATTGTTTCCACTCTCGTTAAAAGTGGATGTGATGATTTGCTCCGCATTTAACGGTCACAGATACTCAAAAATGTCTTGTTAACGTGGTTCGCATTATTGAAACCATCCTAATGAAATCATTTATTTATTACAGTGAAACATTGTTGTGAACTGGGGAAGAGTTTTCAATATGTTTACATTGACTTGCCTTGGTGGAATGCGAATTAGATTCTTTAAGAAAATAGCAAAACTTTAAGCTGCTGATAAGGTGTGATCTTGTTTGGTAAACATCTGAAAATTGCAGCTTGATTGTACATCTATTAACATCAAGTTTTTGATGCAAGAATAGTCCCCAGGGGAAGTAATTTGAAAAGGGCGCTTGAAGCGTTTTTCAATTAGCTCAGCTTTGGTTAGTTCATTTAAATAGGGTGTTAATGAGTGTTGGACCTATGAACAAATTATTAGCAGGATTTGACGGTCCAAACAATAGAATAGTCACATTCCTCTGTAATTGCGTTTATTACGTTTTCCATTATATGAAATATTTGTTACAAAGACGGGCGGATGCCAAACAGCATTTTTATTTCTTTAAAGTATTCATTAATGTCTTGACTATTTTCGCTAATAATGCACAGAAAAGCAACACTTCACTGACGGTCAATTTTCCACTATTTCTATGATTCCTTTACAAGTCCGTTGTTTATGTGCCACAATATGTATACAGGGTGGTTTTTTAGTGCGAGAGAGTCCATTATTTCCGTTGGTGTTGAACTTTCGAACAATAGTTTCATATAAAAGTTGTTGACGCACAAAGTGCACACATTTTAAAAATATCCTATATGATACAGAGTGTCTCAGAAAAGCGAGGCAAGATCAAAGTGCATTTTTTTAAATAGAACTACCCATTTTTCATTAGATCATGGAATGCAGCTTGAAACGCTGCATATGCACCGTAAATTGTTTTTTCTTGTAAAAACTATATCATGTAAAAACATGGTATCTGAAAATTCGTTGTAGCAGCAAGAAAAAGCCGTTAAAGATACAAAAAATACATCTTTCCAATCACCACAGATCCGTTAAGAATTCTGTTGAACCAAAATATCAGTACATTGTACAGGGTGTTAACAATATGGACTTCAATCTAAAACGTTTTAACCCAATATAACTTTTGTTTTCCAAATGGAAGTACCTGTATATTCGTCGTTATTAGATAGACAATTTACAAAGTTACAAATTTTCATTTACACTTTAAGCTGTGAAATCAACCGTTTTCAAATTCTAAATTATTTTATTTAAAAATTTCAAAAAGTTGTTACATTTTGTAAGGTGGCTATAGAATTAATTAAATAAATATCAAAATTTGATGATACTTGATATAATCAATGAAGAAAAGTGGGACGTTTTATAAAATGCATGGAATTTCATAGCAAAAAATTTAATAAAACTGCACACTTCTATGAAAATAAAAATATAAAATTATACCTAAAGTGATATTTTAAAATAAATGTTCAATATAATTACCGTTAACATTTAAGCAACCATTAATATCTACGTTTTTGAAATGAATCGCTAACGCAGTTTTAGACAATATTATTAATGCTTCGAAAAACAGATTCGTTCCTTCATGGCATTTTTTGTAGTTGGAGTTATTTTATAAATGTCGTTTTTGACGTAAGCCCACAAAAAGAAATCCATTTTTGTCAAATCGGGTGAACGAGGTGGCCACTGAACAGGCCCACCTCTGCCTATCCACCTCTCAGGAAATTAATTATTTAGGTACTCATGAATTTGAACTGTATGGTGAACGTGGCAATTCAAATTTTGACACTTATTTATTGACTTCCACTTTACAAAATGTAGCAACTTTTTGCAATTTTTAAATTAAATAAATTATAATTGAAACCGGTTGATTTCACAGCTTAAGGTGTAAATGGAAATTTGTAACCTTGTAAATTTTCTATCTAATGACGTATTAATATACAGGTCCTTCCATTTGAAAAACAAAAGTTACTTTGCGTTAAAAAGGTTTAGATTGAAGTCCACATTGTTAACACCCTGTTCAATATTGTACATTGGATAGATATTTTACAATTAATTTTTAGATACCATGTTTTTAAGCAAAATTTTACTAAAATGGCGATAAGTTGCCAACGTCGCAAGTAAGAAAAAAACAATTTACGGTGCATATGCAGCGTTTCAAGCTGCATTCCATGAGTTAATGAAAAATGGGTAGTTCTATTTAAAAAATTTTCCTTTTTATGAAACTATTTTTCTATTAAAAAAATACACTTTGATCTTGCCTCGCTTTTCTGAGACACTCTGTATCATATGAGATATGTTTTAAATGTGCGCACTTTGTACCTCAACGACTTTTATATGAAACTATTTTCCAAGTTCAACAGCATCGGAAATAATGGACTCTATCGCACTAAAAAGCCACCCATCTTTTAAAATTATGGAAAGATCAGCAGTTATCCATGAGGTTGAATCCCTACAGTTGGGCAGTTTGAACCACTGAAGATTTCAAGTTAAAATGCAATAAAAGTCGCTAATCAATAATAAAAATCACGCAGCAAAAGATCAATATCGAAATTTATAAGAAAATGTCGCATGAAATTAAATTATAAAGGTAGGAAAACCGAATATAAAAATGTTCTCGAAAATGGAACAAATTCCTCTTGAGAATACAATACCCCTTTAATTAAGAATCTAATTCATGGCAGAAAAAACCAATAAATGCGACAAATTTCCTCCCTATACAATAGATAGAGTACATTTATAAATGTTTTCCGGGCTTTGAAGCCGTGGTCTATCGGAATTT
>NW_026018458.1:0-57462 GCF_020466585.1 Dendroctonus ponderosae | reverse complement strand
AAATTCCGATAGACCACGGCTTCAAAGCCCGGAAAACATTTATAAATGTACTCTATCTATTGTATAGGGAGGAAATTTGTCGCATTTATTGGTTTTTTCTGCCATGAATTAGATTCTTAATTAAAGGGGTATTGTATTCTCAAGAGGAATTTGTTCCATTTTCGAGAACATTTTTATATTCGGTTTTCCTACCTTTATAATTTAATTTCATGCGACATTTTCTTATAAATTTCGATATTGATCTTTTGCTGCGTGATTTTTATTATTGATTAGCGACTTTTATTGCATTTTAACTTGAAATCTTCAGTGGTTCAAACTGCCCAACTGTAGGGATTCAACCTCATGGATAACTGCTGATCTTTCCATAATTTTAAAAGATGGGTGGCTTTTTAGTGCGATAGAGTCCATTATTTCCGATGCTGTTGAACTTGGAAAATAGTTTCATATAAAAGTCGTTGAGGTACAAAGTGCGCACATTTAAAACATATCTCATATGATACAGAGTGTCTCAGAAAAGCGAGGCAAGATCAAAGTGTATTTTTTTAATAGAAAAATAGTTTCATAAAAAGGAAAATTTTTTAAATAGAACTACCCATTTTTCATTAACTCATGGAATGCAGCTTGAAACGCTGCATATGCACCGTAAATTGTTTTTTTCTTACTTGCGACGTTGGCAACTTATCGCCATTTTAGTAAAATTTTGCTTAAAAACATGGTATCTAAAAATTAATTGTAAAATATCTATCCAATGTACAATATTGAACAGGGTGTTAACAATGTGGACTTCAATCTAAACCTTTTTAACGCAAAGTAACTTTTGTTTTTCAAATGGAAGGACCTGTATATTAATACGTCATTAGATAGAAAATTTACAAGGTTACAAATTTCCATTTACACCTTAAGCTGTGAAATCAACCGGTTTCAATTATAATTTATTTAATTTAAAAATTGCAAAAAGTTGCTACATTTTGTAAAGTGGAAGTCAATAAATAAGTGTCAAAATTTGAATTGCCACGTTCACCATACAGTTCAAATTCATGAGTACCTAAATAATTAATTTCCTGAGAGGTGGATAGGCAGAGGTGGGCCTGTTCAGTGGCCACCTCGTTCACCCGATTTGACAAAAATGGATTTCTTTTTGTGGGCTTACGTCAAAAACGACATTTATAAAATAACTCCAACTACAAAAAATGCCATGAAGGAACGAATCTGTTTTTCGAAGCATTAATAATATTGTCTAAAACTGCGTTAGCGATTCATTTCAAAAACGTAGATATTAATGGTTGCTTAAATGTTAACGGTAATTATATTGAACATTTATTTTAAAATATCACTTTAGGTATAATTTTATATTTTTATTTTCATAGAAGTGTGCAGTTTTATTAAATTTTTTGCTATGAAATTCCATGCATTTTATAAAACGTCCCACTTTTCTTCATTGATTATATCAAGTATCATCAAATTTTGATATTTATTTAATTAATTCTATAGCCACCTTACAAAATGTAACAACTTTTTGAAATTTTTAAATAAAATAATTTAGAATTTGAAAACGGTTGATTTCACAGCTTAAAGTGTAAATGAAAATTTGTAACTTTGTAAATTGTCTATCTAATAACGACGAATATACAGGTACTTCCATTTGGAAAACAAAAGTTATATTGGGTTAAAACGTTTTAGATTGAAGTCCATATTGTTAACACCCTGTACAATGTACTGATATTTTGGTTCAACAGAATTCTTAACGGATCTGTGGTGATTGGAAAGATGTATTTTTTGTATCTTTAACGGCTTTTTCTTGCTGCTACAACGAATTTTCAGATACCATGTTTTTACATGATATAGTTTTTACAAGAAAAAACAATTTACGGTGCATATGCAGCGTTTCAAGCTGCATTCCATGATCTAATGAAAAATGGGTAGTTCTATTTAAAAAAATGCACTTTGATCTTGCCTCGCTTTTCTGAGACACTCTGTATCATATAGGATATTTTTAAAATGTGTGCACTTTGTGCGTCAACAACTTTTATATGAAACTATTGTTCGAAAGTTCAACACCAACGGAAATAATGGACTCTCTCGCACTAAAAAACCACCCTGTATACATATTGTGGCACATAAACAACGGACTTGTAAAGGAATCATAGAAATAGTGGAAAATTGACCGTCAGTGAAGTGTTGCTTTTCTGTGCATTATTAGCGAAAATAGTCAAGACATTAATGAATACTTTAAAGAAATAAAAATGCTGTTTGGCATCCGCCCGTCTTTGTAACAAATATTTCATATAATGGAAAACGTAATAAACGCAATTACAGAGGAATGTGACTATTCTATTGTTTGGACCGTCAAATCCTGCTAATAATTTGTTCATAGGTCCAACACTCATTAACACCCTATTTAAATGAACTAACCAAAGCTGAGCTAATTGAAAAACGCTTCAAGCGCCCTTTTCAAATTACTTCCCCTGGGGACTATTCTTGCATCAAAAACTTGATGTTAATAGATGTACAATCAAGCTGCAATTTTCAGATGTTTACCAAACAAGATCACACCTTATCAGCAGCTTAAAGTTTTGCTATTTTCTTAAAGAATCTAATTCGCATTCCACCAAGGCAAGTCAATGTAAACATATTGAAAACTCTTCCCCAGTTCACAACAATGTTTCACTGTAATAAATAAATGATTTCATTAGGATGGTTTCAATAATGCGAACCACGTTAACAAGACATTTTTGAGTATCTGTGACCGTTAAATGCGGAGCAAATCATCACATCCACTTTTAACGAGAGTGGAAACAATCTGAGCAATGCCATAAATACATTTTCGATCAAAAACGGTTATTAAAACGGCAGTACCGAGCATAAAATTATCATTCTTCGCGTACGCGTCCTGCAATAACCGAATAGCTCGCAAGCGTTGGTGAACGAGAGAAAAAAGAAAATAACGCGTCGACATTTTTCAAACACCTTGACCTGCCATCAGCTACCCAATATGGAAAAACTAGATTAGTCTTGATGCTGCCATCGGCCAATGCCAATGTTTATCGTCCACACCGCGATTCCATGCGACAAATTTACTGCGAGTTGAGAATACCAGGAAAACTTTCGTTACGCCTTAGAAACGTTGAAAGTCATGATTATTTATATTTTGTACCACAACTATGCCAACTAAATGTGCAAATTACTTCATCAGTCGTCTTGGCTTTCTTCTGGGTTTACATCGCTAATGCAATTTCCACCGTGTCTTTTCATAAAACACTTAAGTGGTAAATTTGAAAATAGAAAATTGAGCAAGTGTTTATTGTTTTCTTTGGAAAATTTATAAATTATAGTGGTGGTTCCGAATCCACTCAAGATCTTCTTCAATTTCATTATATTCAATTCAATTGTAGTGGTGGTTCTCAATCCACACTGAAGGTAGAATTAAGTTGTCCAGAGCACAATACCTACAAAATTTCATTAGTGTGCAATGTTTCCAAAGCGCACATTTAAATATGGAAATATCTTGTCCACAAAAATGTCAATTGATAATTACTCAATTTCAATAAGACCGCAACTCACTGCTTCATTAAAAGTTGACAATGTGACTAAAGCGAAACAGGCAGCAACTTCACTCAATTTCTTATAGAAAAGTGTTTTTTGTCAGAAACCTAAATCAACCGGATGTCGATTTATTTGCATATTCGAAAATCAATATTTTTGCGATTCTGGCAAATTTAGCTTAAACAGTTCGATCTTCATTTTATTTTTGTACTTTTACTTTATTAACATTTTGGCGGCAATATTTAAACATATATTTTATTTAAAAATAAGGGGTTATTAGGAAACAGGAAAAAATTCCCCGTTTCAGAGATACATGATAGAAAAATTACACAAAGGAATTTTCGATTAATGCCGTGCTATTCAGAACACTACAGGTATTTTCGAACAATTTTCACCAAGAAGGCAAAAGCAGGATGTTGCAATTTTGTTTGCAACATTTTTATTATTTATTATTTTTAAAACCTACATTTTCGGTATGTGGCTTATCTGAAAACAAAAATCCGATTAAGAAATTATAACTATAAATGTCGTAGCAAGTTGTCGTAAGCGGCAGCCTGTAAAACCTTTGTTCTCAAAGAGCGAGACAAAAAATGTATCTTATTCGTCGCACACAAAAATAAACTTGCACATTATCAAGTTCCCAGCTTGAACAATTTCAGAATAATTACAGCAAAATCAATTAATATTTGAGCTTCTAACACCTTGTATCTCTTAAACGAAGAATTTCCGAACGTATGTTCGTATGAACGGTTTTTCTATATTTTGTTTAACGGAATTTCCTCTAAGCTTTTCATCATCACAATTCTGAAACACCCTGTATAATGTACAGAACATTAACAATACTTTTTACGTTTTGAGATTGTAACAATAAAAAACAAAATATTTTCCTCATGAAAAATTTTAAAGTTTCAAATATTACGAAATAGAAGAAAACTTGAAATAATGGAATAGTGGAAGAAGTTAAAAACTTCAACATATAGTGTGAGGCGCGGTAGAAACTGGGGCTATGATGTGCATATTGGTAATGTAATGAAGAAATCGTAACCAAAAGACAAATATTTTACATGTATGATCTGTATATAGAAGTTCGGAGTACCGCTCAGAGCGAAATTCTCCAGTACAGTTTCATCTGAACATCTTTTTGTGTCGCAAATACTCTCACTTTTTGGAACATTTAATATAACTATTTATTCTGTTATCCTGACCACATTTTTGAGAGAGTACGTCATATATTGCATATAATAGGGCATAGTCATGAAAAGACTAGAATATTTGCGCTATTGAACAATGACGAAACAGAGATAAAAAAGAACTTAAAGTTTTTTTTTTTTTTAATTTTATAAATTAAAATAGAAAATTGAAGTAAAATGTTAGTGAAAAAATAATAAAACAACAGGTTTCATAAAAGCAAGTGAATTTCGAATTACTTACATAACGAGCGGACAAGGCATGTCTAAGATAACAGTTTTACTTAAATTAAAAACAGATTGCAATTTTGTTAACGAATTTTTACAAGAAAAATTGCCTCTCGTTTAGAGAAAACGTATGACATGAACAACTATTAATGATCAATCACTAAGCTAACTAAAAATGGATACAATAAAAAAGTTAAGAGATTTGAGCAAAAAGTTTCATCCCAGCTTCTAATACATGAACAAGAAAAATTCAATAGTGTTTTCCTGAAAAAACGGGCAAATCGTTTCCATATAAATAAGGAGAATGTGATAAATAAGTAATTGATTCGGAAATTTTATTCCGAAAAACTTGACGAAAAAACTCCTAAAAAAATTTTGTAAACTGATTTCGAACAAATACACGGAAACGTCCATAATATAAAACTTATAAATAAAAATAAACTAATCTCAAACTTGAGTACCAGACGAACATAAAAATGATTGCAGATTTATTACAACTTTCACATGTAACCAATTCGTTACTCTATTTGACCTATTAGGCATATTTTGTGGAAGGAACTGAACAGGGAAAGTACATTTAGATTTCAGGGGTTAGTTTGCCATCTCGGGAAAAGTGCTGATAAAACATAAATCTAAAAACCACTTCAATGCACTAAAATGCGTTTAATGCGTTTAAAAAAAAGTCAGTTTTAAAAAAGATATTGTTATGAAGACTATGAAGTAATTAAATCTGCATCATTCTCAAGTTTAACGGAGTAATTTTAGCGTAGCAGCTCATTTACCTCATCGATAAATTTAACTTATTGTCGACAAAAAAACATCAATAGCAATTGATTATCTTACCCATCCTTAAAGATCGAAAAGACACGGTACACGGCAAGCTCCACTGATAAAGATCGCGTATTGATGCTGTATCTTGGTTAATTAATTGATCGCTTAAGAACTTTGCTACCGTCAATTACAGTTCGGACATACGTTTAAATGACGCCACAAGGGAACCACTAAGTGTTGGAGGCAAGCCTACTATTAGAGCGGTATTCGTTAACAAATTCTTTCATATCAAAACGTGTCACTTAATCCATTCAAACAATGTTAATTAAACAAAACCGCCAGGAATTCAAGATAAATTACTAACTAACGAAACACTTCTTGCGATACATGCGGCTGAAAAGCGGCTTGAATATTATCAAATGGGCAAAATACTAATTGTTATGGAATTTGCCTAGTTTCAACTAATAATATCGTTTTTCATTACGTTAGAGCGACTGATTCGACTTTGTCATTAATGATTTTTTGTCGAACAGATGAAGAAATTGTGTCTAAACGATTTTTAAAGTAGACATAAAATTCCACACAAAAATCAACAAAAACATTTAATAGATATGATGTTTCTTAAAACGTTGTCTGCCCACCAGCTAGATACTTTTGTGTCAAAATAACACTTAAGCCTAGTTATATTTACGTCAACAAGTATGTAGACAATTGACTGACTGACTATTGAGTGACAGCGAACTGAAATGTGCTCAAATGAGTCGTTTAAATCTATTTTAATCCAGTGGAACTTTTGACACCAACAAAGCTATCAATTTATTAAGAATTAGAAATAGTTTTGTTCTTGTCAAGTAACTTCTCCCCACCAAATCATGCAGCTACTAAAGTAGCAATTTCTGTTAAGCAAGAGTTCTTGTTTGCAGTAAACTCTATAGACATTACTTTTTTTTCAATTGTGTGGGAATTGGAACTGCTTCTCTAATAAAAATCACATCCCTGGCTATTGAATACAGTAAAACCCCTTTAATTCTAACTTGCTTTTATGCGAACATCCAGTTATTCAAACGTCCGGAAGCTGCCGCTATAGTCCGAACAACAATTTGTTTATTCGAACAGTACGGGTCAAGCAAGATTCACTTCCAAAATGTTTGTTTCTAGTACCAAAAGATATTTTAAGGAGAAACCGATATGGGATTCTACAACTATCCTGCTGTAAAGCTGCTTCGAAAGAGTCGGGAAAATGCAGTTGTTGCACCAAATATGTAATGCCGACAAAAGTGGCTTTTATGAAAATTACTCCCTGAAAGGACACTTGCTATCGCAACCTGAGACATCAGCCCCAAGTGGAAAAATGAGCAAGGAGTTAAATAAAATTTGATAAAATCAAATTGTTAGTGTTTGGAAAGCTCAGAAGTTCGTACACAAACCTAAAGTTACCCATGGACAAAAGATAGCATGGGCCACGAAAGATATCTTTTTCAAATAGTTCTACACAGATTCTGTTGCTGCAGTTCGAAAAAAAATGCGAGCGCTGAACTTACATGCAATCCCTCTCCTAATTTTAGACAATGCGCTCAGGCATCCAGAAGACTTGTCTTCAGATGAAAAACAAATTGTTGCAATGTTTGTTTTTGTCACCTGTGTGACCCATGGATAAAAATGTGATTCAAGCAATTAAGTAGGATTACATAAAATACCTCTTAAAACGGATGGTCCTTCCGAAAGTGGCAAAATATTTTCAGAATTAAAGAAAAATATTCCAAAAGACTTTATGATTGAACTGGTTAGGGCCTGGGAAGATTTGCTACCAGCACTTATATAGAAGTCATTGCGTAAACTGATTCAGCAACAAATTGATGGTTGGGATGAGGAAGACCTTCTTCTAGTATCTGCGCGGAAGCAGAGATACATATTAGAAGGCATCGACAAAAAAGTAACAGACTTAATTACTGGATTGTTAAACCAAATTGGCGGGGATTTTACACAGCACGAATTTACTGTATAAAATGTATGGGTATTTTGGAATTTAGCTCTGACGAAACGTTCGAAGATCAACGAATTCCTTACAGAGAGACAATAAAATATTTCGAGATTTGAACAAAATAAGCTTTGGAAAGTTCACAATCAGAACACCATATTTTTACTTTAACAGGAACGAAAAAACCGGCTCTTCAGGCAAACGAAAGAGATACTAAGCCAACTAAATAACTATTTTTTAACATCGCCGTAGATTTGCACCTATGTATTATGTATAAACAAATTTAAGTCATTTTAGGTGTACGGTTATTATTTTAACGCATGCATATCTTTAACCTTAGACATTTTCAATTAGTCTTATAAAATTTGTACCAAAAATAAAGATCTTTGAATTACAGTTGCATTAAAAAGTTTATCAGAATTTATTTTGTTAATCAGAAATATTGTGACATTCGAATTTGCTCTTGCAATAATTAGTTCGGGTTAGAGCGGCTATCCTGTATTATTATTATTTTCAATATAAAGTCCGGTGAAATCATTAAGTATTTTTCTTGGTGCGATAAATTAGCGATATCATAGCTATCAAGTCACAGTCAGGGAATAATCGCTGCATGCCATAATGAACAGATCGGTCCAGCCTTTCGATTCCCTGTCCAGTCTTTTCTTAAATTAATTTTTGGTTTCAGATTTCACAATCTTACTAGAGAGTGCGTTCTACTGCTATGCCACTTCATTTATTAATTGATTTTTCTGATCAACCACCTTCCTTTAATTATTTTCGGATTTTGACCTCTTAACTTTCTTAGTCTCCCCACCGTTGGCTGGTTTATGTGAAATATATTAAAGTGACAAACATAATAATCGTTGAGGGCCTTGAATGTTCGAATCAGATGAGACTGCGATCTTTAAGTGTATCGGGGTTTAGACGAGATAATCTGATGTCGTAAGGCTGTTCTTTTATACCTATGAGTAGGTTTTAAATCTCCTCTCTATCTTTGAATCTTACGCACTTATTAAACGTATTAGAGATTGAAGATGCTATGGCCTCTCATATGTAATTGTAATCGTCTCTCATATAGGCATTTGTAGGGCTATTGAGTGTCAGATTGGATCCTCCAAGCCATCCTCCATCCTTGAATTCTTTCTGAATGAGATTCATAAGAGTCCTTTTACCTGCGGTGATTTGTATATCGAAGATTAAGTAGGCATATTTGGTATTGTTTCCACTTATATCGAGAACTGTGCGCACTGGAGAAATTTTCTATCCAAATTTCAACAGTTGTGGCGTCGTGTCTAAGTTCGTTTGGCTGCAATCAAATTAGAATTAATTAAGTAATTAACTCATTAGTTAATGGTTTCCAAGAAATGTTGATTTTGTTCGCAAGCGACAAGTACGTGATTTTGTAATCAATGATAGCGGATGATGCTGTCAGTAGTCGAACATGAAAGTTGCGTCTCGAAAGAATACCCTTCCCTGACTCGGTTCTGTAATAATTTACAGATTAAGGCCCGGTTGCACCAAGAGTGATTAAATTCTTGATTAACTAATCACAATCATTTTTTAATCACCACTTTAATCATGATTAAATTGTCATGCGTTCCACAACAAACATTTTAACTCCGGTTAAATAATCATCAGTCTCATCGGGTAAGATCGTATTTCCTTTGAATCCACGGTTCTAATTGGTTCAAACAACTGACAAATCAACTGAAATCATTTTTCCTCAAAATAGTAATTACATGTCGCTTGAAAATAGGATATTTCTCTATCAATGTATAGAGAAATATTCTTCTATTACGAAATACTTCTGCGTTGTCTCCCCCAAATGATTGTACTCTAATACGAGTACAATCCAACACTGAAATAAGTTTGGGAAAACGAGCTAATTCATAATACACAATTCGATGCGGACTAGTTTTGCTTACTCCAAAAAGTCTCCAGCAGCAATAAGATGCGATCCAGTTGCATAATACCTCAACATAAGTAAAAGTTGTGTCATGGGTTGAATAGTGTTTCTAAAAAATCCATTTAATGAACATGTGGCAATTTTACTATTATTCATTTATCATAACTTTCTGTAGTATGTTGCAGGTCTATTTCTATTTCCAGCAGTAATGTTTGGACCTTGTTTTTCGATAAGCAAAATAGCGTAAAAAAACTCAAGGTGTCCATGATTTCAAAATAATTGACTCGCGGATTAAATATTTGTGGTCTTCTAACAACCTGAATGTAACTATCCTCATCAGATGGTGGTAAAACATCGCCATAAAACAAATCCAACATGTGTTTACTGAAAATTGTTTGAGGTTATAATACTACACTAATCGTGATTTTCATCAATAACCAGCCATTTTAGGCGATTAAGTTAACTACTGATGATTAAGTGTCCATAATCGTGGATAAAATTATGGTGGAACGCAAAGTGTTGATTAAATAGTTTTAATCAATGATTAACATTTTAATCGGAGATGGTGGAACCGGGCCTATGTAAACTTAGAGAAATCGAGATAAACCACACACATCAGCTAGTGACTGTTGGTAGCCGATATTCATTGCTTTAACTTTGTCCGCAAGTTGTTGAGAGCGTGGATCTTTTTAGCACAATGAGAATTGAGTTTTCTGAACAATTTAAATGCGCCCTCGAATTTATCACAACTTAGTTGACAAAATCGCTGTTACGGACACAAAAAGAAAGAGGAGATCAAACAAATTTGAAAATTGATACTTTTGAGCTCGATAGCGCAGAAATCAGCTAATTCTTGACTAATACGACATTCATTAGCTCTGTGTTAATAATATCTGGTAGAAAGACGTAAAGACCTTTAAGAAATATCGTTTTTAAATAGTACTATTACGTGACAGATACATAATTAAATATATGGACAGTCAGAATCGATTATCCGCAATGAATCAAGTTTTTAACAATCAATTAGTACTTTAATCCATAAAATAGGCAATTCTACATTGAACAAAATGCAGCGCGTTAAAATTTGAATTTAACGTATATGCATTGACCGCAAAATTCAATTTTGATGTCGCCTATTTTAACCACAAACAATTATTGTTACAATTCCGTTTGAACATGACCTTTCTGTTCGAAGTTCTTACTTTCGTCAATTTGGTGAATAAGAAAGTTTTTAGTAAAACTGTATTAGTAAAACTGAAACAATAAACGTAAACTAGTTAGATTTGGCAGACTAAAAATATATGTAGATTTTTCCAAGATTCAATATCACTCACCTATCTGGTTTGTAAGATGATCTCTGATATCCAAAAATATTTTCGTTTATATATAGATTCCCTAAAAAATCAACATCAAGAAAACTATTTGAAAAATTCAGGTAATTTCTTTTTAATTTTTTTAAAGAGTTTCCGGTTCAGATTGCAATTTCAAAACTCGTCGCAACATATTAGGTACAAGGGATTTACGTGTGTAAAAACAGCAACTTAAAGTAAATAAGCGAAGTTCGTATTCTGTGGGAATATTCAGTCACTTACAGCCGTAGTATCGTTGAGCGACTTCCGAAGTCTTCAGCTTGACTTTGAAATGTTGAACCAATTGATTGTTGAGCGACTTGAAATTAAGCTAATTAACTCCCTGATTTGTTGGAAGTGAAGTTGAATCTTCCAGTTTTAATATTTTCATTGAATTAAATAAAATCATTTCGAGTTATTATTCTAACTGATTGACGCTTTACGAAAAGTTAGATTAAGTCAGGTCTTCCTGATATCAAGCATCTCATATGCTTCAGCATATTTACTGACATGCAGTTAATGAACATTTGGGTATACTTCAGGCCAGAACCTAAAATTTCCAAAATATTTTGCCAGTGTCCGTTTAGGTATAGCTGAAATTCAGTCATGACCAATTTAGTAGTGGTCCAAGCCAAGAACGTTTCGGTTCGTCATGATACCGAGAACCATCAAAAACCGTTTAAGATATTTAAAACAAAGCGAAAAAAGACAATGGGCAACAATTTCGCAAATTCGGAAGCGGCTACTTGTCCCTGCTGTGGCCTAACTTAGCTTATTATGTGGCCGGCTGGCTGCAACATGTCCTCGACGTTTTAGAGACTGATGACTTTTAGGAAACGGGTTTCTACGAATACGGACCTTTGATAAATTCCTGCGACTTTGATGGCTAGATGCCGACTGGTATGCTCAATGGACCTGCGACAACAATAAAACGAATTCGCCAATACAATTTTACTTATTTATACAAGCAGCCGACAAAAAATCAGGCGGTTGCCTTGGCTGAAATCAAACTTTTTGCAAGCCGATTACAATAGACACGAAATTCTTCACGATTTATGAATTTATTCTAGTGACCTCTTAGCAATAATTGGCAATTTATTTTCAATAA
Organism: Dendroctonus ponderosae; assembly: GCF_020466585.1. Classification (NCBI taxonomy): domain Eukaryota; kingdom Metazoa; phylum Arthropoda; class Insecta; order Coleoptera; family Curculionidae; genus Dendroctonus; species Dendroctonus ponderosae. Next base: position 45,392 of record NW_026018458.1, on the reverse strand, counting down.
TTTAATAAAAGGCAAAAAAATTATTATAACCTATAATATATCCACAGTCTAGTTAGCTAGTCACATAAACCTTGCAATTTTTTTGCAATTTCAATATATCATATACTGTTAATCATTTAAAATTCAGAAGGACAGTTGAATCGTTTTTCATAGATCAGATACTGCTAATGCTGAATATTTATATTGAAAGATTCATAAAGATCTACTAACAATTAATTTGTTTAAACTGCCACTAGTCTGGATCGCATTCAGCAACTGTAGGTATAGAACGAGGGAACGAAAATATATATTACTTTTAACTTCCAAATGACACTCAGATAGTGGAGTATTTTGCGGTTAACTACTACACAAAATATTATTTATTAACACCAGTTATAACCTAGTCTGCTGGGATTTTGCCAAATCCGAATATTTCTGAATATTTTATGTGGACTAAAGAGTATGCTATCGACGACCTAACACCTTTTGCACGACCTTTTGCAAACATAATTTTTTATGTGAACATTTTTATTAACAATATTAATTTTGAAAACTTTTCGGCGCAAAAAAATGTGCTTCATATATCTTGCTCCAACAATCCGTTTTCGAGATATTTACACTTCCCTAAAAATATTCCCTGAAACTTTTTAATTTCCCAATTTAACATCTTTATCTTTTTAAATTGGGATTCACCTGAACGGGTGAAGGTCCATCCAGGTTCAGACGCCAGAGAGCTACATCACATGTAAGTATACGTCTTAAGTGATATTAAAGTTAAAATAATTCACCTCAGCCTAAAGTTGATATAAATTAAAGTCCTTATTAAAGTAATACATTAATTCGAAATAATAAAAAAATAATGCAAATCGAGAAAAAATTAATTTAATTAATATTCTGACTTCCATTCACTTGAATATATTTTTGCGCCCGCTTATGAAAAAAATTGTCTAATTAATAGAAAATGAGTTATCGCTTTGCCTAATGGCTAATCCCCATAAAAAGCCCTGGCATTGCACTTATTCTAGGCACGGAATGTGAAAATGGTTAAATCAAGAATTCACTGAATAATTACAGTGTAAATATCTCGAAAACTGATTGTGGAAGCAAAAACTACGAAGTACAACTTTAGGCATCAAAATCGTTGCAGAATCAACGTTGTTAATAAAAGAGTCCTTACAATGTGATTTTAAAAACTTGTGCCTTATTAAAATTAGAAAATATACCATCGGCAGCGATTTCATCTACATTAAAATTCCAACAATTTATTTAGTTTGTATAATTTCTAACAGAAAAATCTCAATTAAAAAAATCGAAATTTTTTAATTCAGTAATCTGTGGCGCAGGATTATGGAACATCCGATATACTTCGATAGAAAGAATCGTAAGTTTTTTAAGTATAACTACTCAATGAAGCAAAACATGAGTAAATCCGTCATAGATAAAAGTCGTGCAAGTGGATGGTGCTTTTTCAGGCGTTTTTAATATGGTATGATCAATTAAACATTTTCGTAATCACCAGTTTTGCATTGCATTTTTCTATTAGGAGAGATTTTAGTTTGAACCATTCAGTATGCTCCCGATGAGGCAAAATCGAGAAAACTTGGCGGAAGAATTTGAAAATGCTTTAGTAGCATAGTAGCATATTCAGCCTCACATATATTGTTAGCGTGTGATATAAAAAACATGATTTCTGTCCAATTTTTATTAACTCGCGATTCGAAACTAAACTAATTTCTGTTTCAGACCTACTTTTTTCATTTTACAATCTAAGTAGTCTCTGAAAATTTTAAATGTAATTAGCTACTTTCGTGTGAAAGACTTCAGTGAAACAGGACGAATAAATAGAATTGAATCATACAGTAAATAAATTCAAAATAATTTAACAACCGAATGTTGCTAAAATTAATCATTTGAGAATCACTAATTGGGAAATAAACATTTCAAATTTTCTTGATGAAAAAACAGATAGGCTTTTTAGCGTGACTAATTAACTCAGTAACGGTTCCAATACGCAGCGCTAATACAGCCATTTAAATGAAAGATTATTATCAAAACTATCGAACAAAAAAATACTGATAAAATGATCGAGAAAACCGCAATTACATACAAACTAGCCGATAATTAAACAATTAATTATAACAAAAGATTTATGGGCTCTTTAAGATTTAGGAAATAAATATGTCTAGAAAGTTTGCGTGCAATAATATTATTTATGTTCATGCTTCTTTCATGTCGCCAACCGAACTGAAGTGTTGAATGACGAACACAGGAAATTATAATGTAGTGTGTATACAGAAAGCACATGCAAAGAGAATTGGTTAGTATGCAAAATGAATTAAAAAATTACAATTAATTTTTATCTAAAATACGCCTAAGTGCTCACGCTTCGAACATTTGTTTTAAGTTCGGAAAGTTAAGTAATCGGAAAAAAATGGATTCACAAAACTGTTTCGCCCAAATTTAGTACTTTTATTGTATCAAATTTTTGAATTTACTATTGGGTTTTTACGGGCCAACTACTGAATATCGTAGTTTTCTAATTCGATGCTTTTCGAAAAATTGTTTTGTTATTGTTAAAATAAATATTCGCTGAGTTAACTAAGTCTGTCAATTAATATCAGTCTTGCCTAGCTTTTCTGAGACACTCTGTATCATATAAAATATTTTTAAAATGCSTGCRCTTTGTGCGTCAACAACTGTTATATGAAACTATTTTTTGAAAGTTTAACACAATKAAAATAATGGACTCTCTCGCACTACAAAACCACCCTGTATATATGAATGTATTACAGATTATTCTCCGCGTTTTGGGTTSATCAGATATTATTCTGTAATATACATACTTACATACAAATAGCTAGGTATTTACAAATTATTGTTTGTATGTCTGTACATCTTTGTAGCAGTGAATGAAAATCAGGCTTATCTCCYGTATGCTCATTTATTAGAAATTAGTGCCTGGATGATGCCAAAACAATTGTTTTMAGTMATGAACCATTACATACTCCCTTGCCAAACTATTACATTTTTTGAGGTTTTGTTAGCACTATTTGGAARGAAGAATTAAACCAGTTGACTCAATTTACTTTGCTGTTAAATAGTGACATTATTGAAATCTGCATTGGCTTCCGTTTTCAGCAATCAACTTAGTTYAGTCGAAAGCGTTTATCAGTTCAGAACCAGTAGCTTTTCCACCATTTTATTCTCATACATCTTGTTGCTCTTCTTACATGCTATTTTTCYTAGTTACTTATGAACGTTTGTTTTTTAATTTGGAAACTGTCGATGAGGAAATTCAAAGTTACTCATGATCAACATTTTCGGCTTAAATTTGTCCACGTCTTCCAACAAAAATTTCTCAACGCTTTTCTGTTACTGCTGCCATTTCCATTACCTCTTTGTGTATGTTAAACGTATGCATATTTCCTCATCAGTTTCTATGTTTGTAGATTTTAATGGAATTTCATATTCGTTTACTTTTTTTCAACTGATGGAATTGTAACGAAGATTTTGGAGCTTGGATGATTGGCTCTTCGTTCATTTCTGTTGAGGTTAAAGAGCAGTTAATATATTGGTAACAATTTCAAAGTTAAATTTATAACCAGTGAATTATAGTCGCTATACATATGTGGTCAAGGAAAGTAAGTTTATGTTTTTTTTCTAATATTCGTTGATAGTACATATTTTACTATTTTAAATTACTTTACCACATATTCATAGGTAATACATCAATTTCCCGGAACCAAAGTTACGTACGTTGGTAGTACGTAAAGTACTTTCTATAATCGCTTTCAGGCATTAAAATGAGATGTTCATGACTTCCTGCAAATCATCTAAGGTCGCCAAAGCGTGCTCTTTTGGTAGTTAAACTTGCTTCTTAAAAAACTGGTGAATACTTACTAATGAACATTTTTCGGGATTCCAAATTTCGCAATTTCATTCAGAAGCTCTTCTCAAGAGATGGTTTCACTAATTTTCTATCCAAAAAATTATGAATGTCAGAAATTAAGTGGATTGAGGCATTAATGTATATGTCCTTCATATGTACAAGGAACATCTGATGCATATTTCAGTCGATATCAACGATGGCAAAGAAACAATATCGTGAAGTGTGTGAAAAAGCATCACTCTCGAAACAATTCGCATGACAATGCCATAACATAAATCTGAATAAATGAGACAATATTACGCCGTATTTTATTGCTCGCATAGTGGCCGCTTATTTATTCCGGCTTTGTCTTCACCAAATGCATTATTCCTACTAATGGACGCATCACGTATTCCAATCGCTTTTATTTTACATTTTAGGTCTTGCTGGCCGGTAAGTTTATGGTCATACGTGGGCGTGGCCGCATGTCCAGAACCTTTGCTCATTGGTCGAACTAATGACGACGGTTGACACTTTGACGTTTGTTTCGTGACTTGTTATCAATGTTATTAGCATTGCGGTTGTGCATATGTATGAATACACTGTTTGCTATGATATAAATGTGCATTTTGCCGACATATCAAAAGGCCAATTAGGTACTCGTATCTATACAATTTGCAAATAATGGCCGGGGCTCAAGGCATAAATATGATATGCGATGAGCAACAGAAGCAATCTAAGCTGATAAGTGAGGCACACAAAGGCTCAGTATGAAAACCGAGATGTAAAGAGGATAATGTAAAAGCACTATCTACAATAGTAATTAATTACAGTTCTTAAAGTAGCTGGTGGGTATAATTTTCTACTGAGTAAGCAACCTGGGCATCAGATTTAACTTTTATCGAACGCAGCTTTTTATACGTGATTCTCAGTACAAACTGGAACTGGTTCCAGCAAATTTGCAACAAATACCTAGTGTAATAATATTATCGTTGGACGTTAAGTATTCACATTATACAGAATGCGCTTCCATCAAAGATGAGTACACTACTAAGAGACTACTAAGCAGAGATTACTCGTCTACTAATATCTGCTTTTACATGCATTCTGAAGATTAGACAACTTATACCCATGCTCAGTTTAATTTTTTACTTTCAACTATTTTTGAAAGTCAAAACTCAAAAAATCAACAATAGAATAAAAATTAATTCAAACAGATAACGTGGCGAAAATCTCCGGCCTGCATGTCCTCAGGTAATTTTTTTACCTCTATTTCTTATAAGTTATATGAGATGCCAGGCAAAATGCTTTGTATTAAAACTTTGTAACATTTCCAGCGGAATTTGACAATAGCTTAAAATTGTTACGGTTCCAGTATAAAAATAATTAATTGCAGTCAATTTCAGAAAACCGCCTCACTTCACAACAATGCCATACTCGCGATTACTTTGGACGTGTTTTGGTACCTAAGTGCACAAAATTTTATTTAAATAGGGAGAGGGTGCATTGGGAGATACTTTAATAATTCTATATTTTTGTGAACATAATGTATATGTATATAACACTCTATATACTCAGCCCAAAAGTATCAAATAATGTAAAAAACCTCCAAATTGAAAAAAACCTTAGTAAGGCATTCGTTTCAAAATTCCGTATTGGCATTCATACCTATTTTCCATAATCCATGTGCGCAAAAAAGACTTTACGTCTCGTAGCTTCTTTACCAGAAGGCTCTGGTTTTCTTTACCAAAAGGAACCATTTTGCAAAGTTGTAGCAGCTCTTTATAAGAGCTCTCGAAATACCGACATAAAATCGAAAAACACTTGTTTATAAAATGTCCTATTTCTAATCCACTACTGAGTAACTGCAAAATTTCTAATTCAGGAAGTTTTGGATTAGAGGGCATTGACAACATTATGCGGCATTCACATACAGGATAGAATGTTCCTTAGGGAACACATGATCAAAGGGGTAGTGCGATATTCTTAGGATCAAATGAAGCCAATATGACCAAACTTATTATGAAAAAAAATGTCCGGTTAATCTGCTATTGATGGTCAGTTCTTCAAAAAACATGTTTTTTGATAAATCAGAAAAATGGTTTTGATGCAGGAATCGCGCTCATCCGCTTTGGGCAAGCGAGGAATTCTTCACTATCTTGGTACAAGGCTACCAGATTTTTTTATTTGTCAGCTGGCATCAATTGATTTTTTTGGAACGATACACGAATCGTTTTCAAATATTTTTGGGCTCTTTGTAAAATCTTGTGGCATTTATCGTTTTAAAGCAAAAAATACTTCTGTTCTCTTGCCAACTGAAAATTTTAGACACTCATTAACTTTTTACATTAACAAAGCGTAAATAAACTTTTTTGTTTCAGCGGATAGAGCACAGACGAGCTTTAATAAAACTTTCTGTGAATTTGTTGCCGCCAGCGCCAAATTTTGCTAAAGACTCGCTTCTTCATTTCGTAACATTTCGGATTCGGATGATTCAAAACGCAATTCGGACAAAAACGCCTCCGAAAGACTTTGACGATTTCGATCAGCTAAAAATTATGAAAAGCTTCAAATTAATTTATTACAAAAGAATATTATCAATTTTTACGACGTAGTGTCCCAGTTAGTGTCTGAAATTGTTCAATAGCGAGGAAACGGATAACATTTATTTGCGCAAAACCTATGATCGCTTAAAAATTTTGCAAAAAGCCCGAAAATTTTCAAAAAGGATGTGCATTAACTCAAAAAAATCAGTTCACTCCAGGTGCGGAATAAAAAGTTCTGGTGGTTTTTGTACCAAGACACTTAATAATTTCTCACTTGTCCCACGCGGATGAACTCGGTTGCTTCATAATACATGAGTTACATAGAAACAAATTTATCGCCAGTTTCATTAAAATCCATCATTCCGTTCTACCGATATTTCAAAAAACATATTTTTTTGAAAAATGTTCATTAATAGCAAAAGAATCGGACATTTTATCTTAATAAAAGTTAGGTCATTTGGTCCTCATTGGGGTCAAAGAGTGTCTCAGTGCCCCTTTGATTATGTGCCTACGGAACGCCTTCTATAAGAGTTATTTAACAATAAATCCAAAAACATCAGAGAACATATTAAAAACAGTCTTCTAACCACATATGAAATCAATTTTTAAATAATTTCCATTAAGAAAAAAAAACTCTAATGAAAATAAATCTATACTTGATACCAACAAATCGATTGTCATTTTAAATTTCGTTGTGACGAGGGCGTTAACTCTTTTTCGTCGTCCTAAATAACAAAATACTTTAGAAACGTGCCATATAAATAACCAATGTTTGTTGAACAAAATATATATGCACCTCAACTAGCATTTTTGCCATTATACAGTACAGTATATACGGTCACCTGCAGTTTGCCCCTTTAATTTTCAAAACCCTACAATTTGCTCGCTAGCAATGGTTCAAATAGCAAACGACAATGTCCATTCTACTACCAGATTTGAATTAATCCCATTGGGTTACGAAACGGTCGTTTTACTCAAAATGGGCAACACAATTCCATTGATACTGCTTGAAAAATAAAACATTCTTACCTTGCTTTGTGTAGCATAATCCAAAGCCAGCATGCAATCGTTGTAGCCATTTTCGGACTTAATAGCTGTCGCCATGGGGGCACAAATTTGGCTCAGCTGATGACCACCTACTGAGTCTCGATACCACGGATACATATTCATCTGGAAGCGGAAACAAACTTGTTTTAGAAGCGAAGTTAACTTGTAACTTTGTAGGCTCTAACTAAAGAAGATACATGATGGTGCACATTATTCGGGATATATCCTCGACTAGTCGAAACAAATTGGTTTTTCAAATCTAACTCTTGGTGATATATTGGGTTTTAAGTAGGAGTTAAGAACAGTGCTGACCACATCCGGCTCGAAGAACCAACATTGGGACTTAATGTTTCCTAATTGTTGCCACCATGATGGCATCTACTTAATTTTATTCGATGTGACCATAGAAAGACTGTTTACGTTGGCACAGTTTGAGCATTCCGACCAGCTTTACAACAACAAAGCTCCACAGTGTTCCTGTAACAACGACGCCCGAGCCGTCGTTAACTTCATTCTCATTTTGAACTTATGAATTAACATGCTAATAATTTTCCTTATGACTTTTTAAAATAATTTTTATCTGATAGTGCCATTAACCGCCATACCGATAAATGCATTATAAATTATAAAAAGGTTAGTTTCTAGAAGGCATAATACAGAGACTGTATACGATTTCTAAATTATTGTGGAAAAATTTTAGTCCAAAATTCAACTGTAGGAAATGACTTCCAGTAGATAATGTCCAAAAATTGATCTTCTAAATTAAGTAACTTAAGTTATTTTATGCAAAATATTAAAACGTTGAACCTTAATTAAAATCTGATTAAATGCAACCGTTTTCCAGATAAATGCGATTTGTTACATGAATTATAAATGCCTTAATAAAAGCTCATATTTTCTCCTAAAACAACAAGTCAAACAGAACCATATGGCCATTTAATTATTCAATTTTTTTGTGCGTTCGAAATGTTTAAAAATTTTACATATTACGTTTCATATTACTTTCTGATAATCCTTAACAATTTTGGTACCCTTTATTTGTAACAGCGTGTCCGACCTATCCGAGAAAAAAATTGTGGTGTGGTTTAGGTAATAGTTTCCTTTCATTTCATTTTATTTTCCTCAAATTCGATCATATGGTATCATAACAACAAATCGTCAATAACAAGAAATTCTCAGTTGGTTTCTTAGTAAAAGTAAAATTCCAATTTTTGCTTCTAACAATACAATCATTCAACTGAAAAAACCTTGCAAAGTCCTAATAGCAAATCCATATCATATTTAATTTATCATGGACAGAGAAAGGTTTTCCGTGAACTTTCTTGTTGTTGTGTTCTGGGGTGTTGAAAATTAATAAACTACTTTCATAATATGCCGTTTCATATAACCACGTATATCCGAGGGCCAAACTGTTTCCATATAATAAGCCAAACCACAAAATCTTATAGGTAAGAATAGAAATCATCGTGTACTTAATACGGACTTAATTGATACCTAAATCTTTCGATTTGGATTCGGTTTACCAATCCACGCCAGAACGGTTCATTATTTTTTTCCACGAAATGAGGAACGTTTTTTGTGGTCTGAGTGTCTTTCCATTTATATCTTGTCGTCCAAATACATCGGATGAACGGTTACGCAATATGATCAATTAGCCTGTGGTTTTGTTATATCTTTTCATTCTTTTCTCCGTTACAGCAATTCTCAGTGCGCTATTGTACAGGCACACGTATGGTTTGGTGGTTTTTAATCTGGTCCACTTTTAATTAAGAAACTTCTTAACTTAAACCTGACAATAAATTAACAGTTATTTCTCCAATTAAACCGACTAACAAGAACCACAACTTAAATGTTAGTAATCAATTGATATTAGCAGTGCGTATGCAATAAACATATATTTAGTAAGCGATGTGCACTCATTTAGCTGTCCTGTCCTGTCTAGCTTGAAATGTTCAAGTGCAAAAATTTTCAGGAGATGTAAGTAAAACTCAAACCAAAAGCCGAAATGTATCATTTTAATTGAGCTTTTCCATATATTTAACAATAATTGCGTATTTTTCTAAATGTTGCTCCATCCTCATAATTGTATTCCGTTAGACAAATTACGACAATGACGAGAAAAAAGTGAAAATATTGAATGCGCTGACCAGTTACTGCAAAAGATTTCATTGCACGAACAATAAATTAAATTAAAGGGTAAGGCGAAACAAACCATGTAATACAAAAAATTCTATACACTTTTAATGAAATACTTACAGTATAGGTACACAAAGAAGGTTTATAATTTTGCGCTACCATTACGGAGTAAATGTGAATTTATTTCCGTGAATACTTCTAAAGCACGCATGAAACTCGAATTCAACAAATATTGATTTTAAGAATGGTAAACATATGGCAGGTTGCATGATTACCATAAAACATAAGTTTTTTCTGATGCAGAAACAATAAATAATATTAAACAAATATTTCCATTTTATGTAACTCCTTATTAAGGGGCACGGCAGTTAGTCTAATCGGCAAACCAGAACTGAACGCACAAAATAAATTTATTGTAAATGGATTATAACGAATATAATAAATGTTAGATTTTTTAAAAATAATACAATGGGTCAAAAACAAGTCTGTTACATACAGAGAGAGAAACAATAATAAGCTGAAAATAATCGTTGAGTATTGCTTTTATTGCCTGAATATATTCCCGACATCATGGCTGCGGGGTGTTTTTGCAGATTACTTTATCTTAGGAATTTTACCTTCTTGGAATACATAGACTGATGATTGATGGCCGCTGATTTGGTTTTGTTTATTAATTACTATTTTCAATTATTGTTTATTAATTACATCATATCAACAAGATCGAACATATACGACGCAAAATACAATAAAAAATTAAAAGGACTGTATTTAAAAACCAAAAAATTTGTCAGTAAAATAAATTAATTAGTAAAGCTTATTACAGTTAATATAAAGTTGAGGTGGATACCCTTCACAAAAAAAATATCATTCACTATAGGATACCTACCCTTCACAAAATTTCCTTTCATATTTTTATGTCACTTACTTTTTTAATGGCAATTTTTTTTTTGTTTGCCAAATCGTTAACCATTTCTCGTCAATGTTGGCTTAATTGATGTATGAAATACAAAATAAAGTGTGCAGGTGGGGTAAGCCGCACAGCTTACTTCCAATTGCTTTCCTGATATCGGAGTTGCAATTTATTGTTTTAATTGATTTCCCCAACAAGTATTATTTATAAGATACTCAAATAATTGACATAAAAAAATTAATTATGTGTTTAGAACGGCCTTGATGTTTTCACTATCATATAACAACGACCTTTATAAGAATGAATGCAAACATGTCTAAGATTACGTTAATATTTTACAGATTTTTATAAAATACTGAAAAAGCGTAAATGTAAACATTGGCTGTGAGAAAATTAATGTCTATCTAGAGATATTATAGCTCACTGTCTGACTTTTTGCCTTTGTTAGTTCCGAGTGCTCTTTGGTTTGATTTATTGTGTTTTTCACCTAGTAATTTCTAAGGTGCTGATTTATTTGTACTACTAGATTTGTAATTTATCTGTCATTGTTTCCGGAGGCCAATTGTTGTTAATAATTTACAATCTTAGAATTTTATTCCTCCAGGTGACTTGCGTTTGTACAATGCGTTATGCAAGCGTTTTATTGTTATTTCCGTCGCGGTTTAGAACACCTAACTGATGCTTTATTAGAAACATTATAAAGCTTCTCCTCGCACTATTCTCATTACTACTTTTTTAGGTGGTCATGTCCATGCTCCAATAAGAATTTTCAAATTTAAACTTACGTGCTTTAAAAATAAGTGCTCCTGATTAGTTGTAAAAAAATTCCATGGATTCGATGCTTGATTCAGTTTTCCCAAAACTATTGTGAAACAAAGTCATTCTTATTATTTTTATGTGGGTGTTTGTATCTTATAATGAGTATGTTTGAAATATCTTCTTCAGTTATAAAATTACGAAGTTAGGTATCTTGTGGATTTTACACTGTTTTTTTTGCATGATGGTATGGAGTAGCTATATTTGAATATTTCACAATAACATTTCATTTTACGAGTGTGAATTGCGTTTGTCAAATTTAATTTCAAAGTTCCAGAGTCTGGGAACATATAGAGTATGTGTATGTTTATTCTGTCAGGTTCAATTTTCGCCCAGGCAAATGCCAAATTTTTGTTTCAAAGTCCATCGATTTTTTTGCCATAGACATAAAACTATCAATGGCTGCTAGAAAAATTCAAAGAAACATTAAGAATGGTGTTATTTTCTTTACAGCTGCTCTGAATTCCATACTGCTGCAGCCAATTTACTCTCTCAGGTTCGTCTTATCTATCTCTGTATAACAATTCGCAAGAGTTTATATTTTGAACGGCGCATAACGTATCCCGACACTCAAGTTTTCTTCTATTCGTAGAAGTTACAACTTCACATTTTGGTCACATATTGGTGCCTATTTCGGCTAAGTATATCCGTGCTTAACTGCATATTGTAGTCTGGAGAAGACGTGTTCTCCGTTGAGAAGTATTCTCACTCGCAATTCTATATAAATACCTTGTTTGAGAAGAACTTTTTGTATTTTTCAATCACCGGTCTTGCTAATTCTACTCTTCTCCTGTCTACCTGATATAACTCCCGTTCCTATACTTACATATACATAAGACTGTCCACAATTATTTACATAGGTACATTACGGTTCGTCGGAGTTTTACTTCATCGATCATCCCATTTGCAACATTTGAGGTTACGTTTGTTCACAATACCAGCTTGGGATTACCCTGAAATTTTCTCGTAGTTGACAAAGAACAAATTCACATCTTGAATAAACTCAAAGCGTGTCAAAATTATATTAATCCCCAAGTGCTCCTTTCGGACTATTTTTCGGTTCTTTTTAAGACTCACTCAGTCTTACTTAATTCCTCATCTGATCTGGTGTAAGTCCTATTGTTTTATTTATTAATCTTTGTGTCTGTATTCCGAACATTCTCTAGGTTTTCAGGTAAAAGTTCATCGTAGTCAATGTTGCGGGCTATTGTTTAGCAGATTATCATCGAACAGTTTTACTACTTCTTCAGGGATCTGATCGGGTTCAATAGTTCAAAAATTCATAACTAAATTTTCGTTTCATTACTCTGGACGTATTAACTTCAACTTCCAGTAGAATCCGCTCCGGTCTTTCAACCGTTATATTTTCTCACCCAATGCATTACTCATCACGTGATATGCCTTCGTGTTCTTCTTAAATTCCCTCATTTCTCTTATGGTTTTGTGTATGGGTATCATATGTTTCGTGCTACATTTTTATTCTTTCTCATTGTCTTATCCATGTATTATTTTTATTCCTTTTAGTTTCCTTATGTATTATTCTTCTATCTTCCTTATATTATGTATTTCTTATTCTTAGTTTTCTTATGTATGCTGTCTTCATGTATTATTTTTATTCCTTCATATACCCTCACTTTTGCAGATTAGATGCCATAATCTCTATAATAGTTTGATATCTATATTGTTCCGCTGCTTTTTCCCAGTTTTTCACATGCTGGCAAGTACCGGGTTGTTACATCTGGTTCTGATGGGTAGAAAGTTTATTTGCTTTCCTACCATTTTCCGAATTATATCGGCTGTGGACAAAAATCATGTATTGTATTGAATGAGAAGTTGGAACTTCGTGTTTATTACTATAATGTTCTCATCCTGACGAGCCAGCTTAATCTATCGCCCTTCTCATTTCTGTCGCTTACAACCAATCCGCCTGTAAACTATCTACTTTTGTTTGGCCCACGGTTGCCTCAAAAGTTAATGGAACAAAAATAAGCGAAAAAACCTCGAGCTCTAGAAAAAACTCTATGCTCGCATCCCAAACTAATTCTTTTAGAGTTGAAAATTGGTTTCAATTTGTAAGTTTTTGTATGTTCGTTGTATTTGTTTAGGTATTAAATCAAATTTTCATTGATATCCATCAGCGCTGATTGAAACCGGAAAACACTCCGAGAATAAGCAAAATTTCTCAATTTTAAACAAGTTCGGAATCCGCAAAAAACTATTTGAAAAATGAACCATAATAATCTAATTAACTCTAATTACATAATTAACATTTGATTTATTGAATGCATTATAACAAGATCATTTTTGTGTGGTGTGTTATGTTCGTGTTTTTATACCTGTCATACACGCTTTCCATTTTTTCTGAGGTGCTTAGGTCAAATCGACACCATTTACTTTAGTGACAGACATTCGAAAACGAAGGATTGAGCAAATTTAATACTACAACTGTGATTTATTTCTGATTTATTCTGCCTGGATCTACTGAGATTACTGACATTATTTTGAGATGGTTGTGGCAAACATTAGTATTTTCCAAAAAGTTATAATATATGAATAATTTATATGTCACTGTATATTTTGCTCAACTTGGAAGAAAATTTGCAGTCAATGAAAACTTATTGATGATGTTGGAGTGCCACGAAACCAAAAATGCAAATGTTAGTGTCCGCGTTTATTTACCACTAACCAGAATAATTAGTTTTCCAAAATCAGGTTTTAACGCTGGTTTTCGTTTCATTTTTTGTTTCAGTAAATCGCTTTTGGTACGTAAGCCGTAAACTATACTGATAGATTAAGGGCCATAAAACTGAGCGGTTTTTAATAAAGTGTATATCAAATGCTAAAGTGCTGGCTAAAAATCTGAAAACACCCTCTATAATATTAAGCATATTTAGCATGTTTCTTTTGACTATAAAATTAAATGTTGAGTATATAAAATTGCACTCTCGTTTCTATTTAAAATTATTTTCATTACTTATCGTCTTTTATTTCACATTTGCTTATCGCAGTTTGAATTAAGTAGTTCATTCAAGCTCATATTATTATTACTGCTCTCTATTCTTTTCAATTTTTCAATGCTTTCATTTCGTAAATCGTTCCTTATAGCAAGTCTCTAAATATTGAGACACTTTCATGTTAGGTTGAATTTGACTTTCCGTTCTCATCTCATACCATGTCAGATGATCTTCTCAATATAAACAACGTTTATTATATTTGTAACACCGATATTTTACTTTGAAAATTATTATTGAGGAATTCAAAATCCAACAACTTGTCTCTACATTAAATTTATTATGAGTTTCAGTACATTTGCTTAATTCAGTTTGTATTAGCCAACATGTAGTTCTACTTATTACAGATGAGCTTTTTGCAACTGAAAAGATGTCAGTTTTTATGTGCAAAAGCTAGCCAAACTTATTTATAGAAATCTGAGCTTAATAAAGAATACAATTATCGACCAGTGAATTAACAACGTATTTGATTGAGCAAACCAGTCAAGTTCTAGTCTAGTTTGGATCTAAAACTAAGAAGACGGTAATAATTTTAATTTAATAAGGATTAAAAGTACTCAATAATTGCTAAATTTAATTAAAAACATAGCAAACTTTCTGAGCTATGTATGAACGAAATACCGGCGTTAATTAATGACATGAAAAATAATTATCAGGTAGCTCTGTAGATTTCCAGCTGAAGGGAAATAACTGGCTTTAAAAAATGAACAAATAATCTTTCGCTTCGCGCAATAATTCCCAGATATGTCGGGATAACACTCGGACGATCTTGTAAGACTGATTTATGTTAAAGTAGTAATCTTCTTAACTTCCATTTGTTCTAACTAGTGCGATGATTAGGGGTTATTTGCTGCGGTTGCACGCTACCGTAGCCCCATTACGATCGACTGTAATTTTTGGTCTGGCTGGAATGCATCAATGGTTGAACTTCATTCATCGAGTTCGTTCATTTTTCAAATAGTTTTTTGCGGTTTCCAAGCTTGTTAAAAATTGAGAAATTTCGCTTATTCTCGGAGTCTTTTCCGGTTTCAATCAGCGGCTGATGGATATCAATCAAAATCTGATTTAATACCTAAACATATATATATTCAAAATTGGGCTTCCGAACACTTACAAATTGACACTAGTTTTCAACTCTAAAAGAATTAGTTTGGCGTGCGAGCATAGAGAAACTAGATGTTTTTTCGCTTATTTTTGTTCCATTAACCTTTTAGGCAACCGTGGCCCAAACAAAAGTAGATAGTTTACAGGCATATTTGTTGTAAGCGACAGAATAATAAACACGAACTTCCTACTTCTCATTCAAATAGAATATATTGTTTGCTGTCTACAGCCGATATAAACCTGAAAATGGTAGGTAACCAAATAAACTCTATACCCACCAGAACCAGATGTAACAACTATTACAGAGCGTATAGCATCCAATCTGCAATTGTAAGGGTATATAAAGGTAACTTAACTAAGAAGGAATAAAATGAATACATGGATAAGCATACAAGAAAGAAACAGCAACATACAAGCACCCAGACTACAATTCAGCGAGAGGTAGAAACAGCAAACGCAGCGTGAGTTTCCAGACAATGGGAAAGAATACAAATGTAGCACTAATCGTATGATACACATACAAAAAACCATAAGAAAAATAAAGGAAATTAAGAAAAACACGAAGACAAATCACATGATGTGTAATGCAGTGGGGGAGAAAATTTGCAAAATAATTTAAATTGAAGCAAATATGCCCAGAATATTGAAACAAACACATATTTATTTCTTAAAATTATGACGACCCAGAAAACTATTAAACTCTTCCAGATCCCTGCAGAAGTGTTCGATGATAATCGGCTAAACAATAGCCCGCAACAGTGACTACCTTGAACTTTTACCTGAAAACATAGGGAATGTTCGGAAGTCAGACATAAAGATTAATAAATAAAATAATAAGACCTACACGAGATCAGATGAAGAATTAAGTACGACTCAGTCATTCTTAAAAAGGACCGAAAAAAAGTACGAATGAGCACTTGGGGATTACTGTATTTTTCACACGCCTTAATTTTATTCAAGCTGACTTCCGGAAAATATTTGATTCAAACATGATAAATTGCAAAAACTATTTTTTTTTAAATATATGATAAAATATCAAAGTATTACCAAGCTGGTATTGTGAACAAATGCAACCTTAAATTTCGAAAATGGGTGATCGATGAAGTAAAACTACGACAAACCGTAATGTACCTATGTAAATAAATGGCGACCAGAAGGTGCATGATCATCACTTCCAACTCTATGTGAGCAAAATTTAATTTGAAGTAGTGCACAGTCTTATGTATATAGGAACGGGAGTTATATCAGGCGGAAGACAGGAGAAGAGTAGAATTTTCAACACCGGTGTTCGAAAAATACTTAACTTTCTTCTCAAACAGGGTATATAAATAGAATTGCGAGTGGAAATACTTTTCCCCGGAGAACACGTGTTCTCCAGACTACAATATGTGGTTGAAGCATGGATATACTAATCACAAATACGCCCCAATCTGTTACCAAAATGTGAAGTTGTAACTTCTACCAATAGAATAAAGCTTGAGTATCTCGATACGTTATGCGCCGTCCAAAATATAAACTCTTGCGAAATGTTATATAGAGATAGATAAGAAGAAAAAGAGGCGCTAGAAGACGTAGAGTATCACATGTGAAGAACCTGAGAGAGTAGATTGGGTGCAGCAGTACGGAATTCAGAGCAGCTGTAAAGAAAATATAACCATTCTTAATGTTTCTTTGAATTTTTCTAACGACGATTGATAGTTTTATGTGTATGGCAAAAAAATCGATGAACTTCGAAACAAAAATTTAGCATTTGCCTTGGCGAAAATTAAACCTGACGGAATAGAATTTCTGAAACTTCCCGATTTTTTAAGTTTCGTTAGTTCATTAATTTGAATTCCATGTAATAATTGTTTTAACAGACTGGAATGGTCGTCCATCGAGGCATCTTCTTGATTAACATTGGCATCTGCTAATTAGTCTTAATAAAGCTTTAGCAAGTAAGCTTCTTGGTACAAAAATAAGTTCAACATTCTAATAAGAATAAAAAAATTGCTTTTGCTAGGCGTATCACTTTGTTACAGGTTTCCTTTTGGCAACCTGGCGGTTGTTTTAAACCAGCGAATTCTGCGGTTTACCACAATTATGAAGCATATTATTTAAACATTTTATGGAGAATTATTAATGGTTTTATTAAATACAATTTAAACACAAAATAATACTAGTCAACGGATGCATAAATTAGGCATCAGAACCAATGTTTTCCTTAACAATTCCGGGAGCGTGCAGGTACGCACGCCACTGGGAACACCTTTGAGAAACAAGCCGAGAGAGTATATTGAACCCTGAAATTTCGTAAAAATTTCTCCATGCAATTTGAATAAATTTATTATTTTCATTTGTTAAATTAAAGTTTACCATCCTGTAAATGTGTCCAATTTGAACCACCTACCACAAACTGACTTTAGAAACGTAACTGCTTGTCGAAGCAAAAAAAATACAAGATATAATTTTTTATTTCGAACATAATAAGAAATTTGAACAGTAATTGTAATAATAAAAAATACAGTGGCGTATCTTTTTTCCTTTAACAAATTCGGTAGCATTTAGGTACCCACGTTACTGGCAAAAATTAAGAAAATTGTTTTATTGCGAAACATGCTTCTTTCCTAGCTCTTCATTGCTGGAAATTTTCGTTAAAATGTATTCATTCGTTTTGCGAAAACCCATCGTTTTGCATTTTTTAAATTAAAATTACACAATTTAGAACAATTACGAAACCCTGAAAATCCGTTAAGACGCATTTTGCGGTTATCGTTTATATGCCCCTTCCTCATGAAACACCTTGTATGTAGGTATATTTCAATTGGTTTAAAAGACTATTATATCTACTAAAAGGACTATTTTCGAACGAGAACAAACCGTAAAGTCATCTTTTGAAAGTCAGTTATTATATAAATTAGCCAAACTGTTCATAGAAATCATTGATAATATTTTAGATGCTTTACAATTTAAAACATATTATTTTTGCATAAAATATTGCAGAGTTCGGTTTGATCAAACAAGCTGAAAACCCGCCCTTTTAAATCACATTTCATATACCAATCAGATAAATTGATCGCCTATTAATAGCAATAATCAATACCGAAAATATATAGTGCTTGGGTTAAATAGACATTAGCTTTGAACTTGCACGGATTGTCAAGGTAGCCTACCCGTTAGATAACCTCTTACGTGCAGATATTTATTTATGTATGTATGTTTGGCAATATAAGTAAAATTATAAATTTAGATTTATGATATTGTTCTGTCCTGTTAGATATAATATATACGTTTTATCGTATTCATATTAACTGTAATTAAATGCACCGGAGTATTAGATAGGTATATTCTATTCAAATTCTTAATCTCCTTTAATTATAAAATTTTGCAAAGCAACTGAAGTTCGCATTTATGATTACCGTCACGTCCTATACGTAAGTAAATCATAAAAGCAATAAATTTCAGTCAAACTGATTTGTACATATGTAAGTATGTATTCCACACCAGATATGCTACTTAGGAGTTCTTACTCGCTAAGAACTATTCTTCTCGCTAAGAACTATCTGCTTCATTGAGCAAAATAAGATCGATCTGGTAAACAAAAAAATTGAAAAAATTATCCCAGCTATAGAAAAACTTGCAGGAATATAAATATTGAGCTATTCAGGCACGACCGGATATATACAGGGTTAGTCCAATTTTAAGATAAAAACATAAAAGTATATATTGCAGAGGGCTTCGTTTTTGAGACACGGAGTTTTAATTAAATTTAACGGCAAATTTAACATTCTAAATTATGGGACTTATAGCAATGCTATATCCAATCATTGAAAATTTACTTTAGAAATATAAAATGTTTAATTTAAATTTGCGACTTTGTTGTCATTAACTTGCAATTAAAAAGTTTTTTGAAAAAATATCGACAACGTCGGCGTTTTGGCGACTTCAAACAATAATACCTTTCTTACGTAAATTTGAACGGAAAATTATTTTATATTAAATTCTGGTTGATACAGTTAGGCGGAAAAAAGTGATTACTATTTAAAATTTAAACTTCGCCTTGCAAAAATTCATATATAATATAATAAGGGAATAAAAGTATACTAAAAATTTCAGGGCGAATTTTGCATAAATACACACAATTCGCTATCACAAATTAAATCAAAAGACAAAAATCACGTCATTCATAAGCTTGTAAATGAAACATGTGGCGTTTAGTGAACATACCTATTAGTATAATTCAATCCGTCTGCTACCTAACACCAAATTACGTGAAACGAATAGCATAAGTATGAAACACAGACACAATGATAACTGTTTCAGAGCAACAACAGTAGATACCTACATTACTGATTTAATATTCCTTCCCTTTCATTATCTATCGTGATAAAAGCAGAAAAACAAAACCAATATAACTGTGATAATTAATCTAAAAGTGAACTAAAACTAGATACATTGGAGCAGGTAGTATACCACACAGCAAATTATAAACCAAAGTGAGTTCGGTACTCAATATCTGAAAATGAGCAGACATGAGAATGGGAAACCTAACGAAAATATCACGTTTGCTCAAGTGTATTCAAGAATAAATTAATGTGGCAGATCTTTCAAGACACCAGAAAATTTGAAAATACAGACTTGATGAAATACACAATAAAATGCTGACTTTATCGGCTTATGATATTAATAGATATTTTCTCGTTTACTGAAGCCGTTCTTGATGGTTCATGAGAGTCGTATTACTTTTGCGAATGGCATTGCCAATTTGCTTAAATTTTAGATAAAACTTCTATTTTAGTTAATTTCCTTTCTATTATCAATAAGATCTTGTAAACTTAATAAAAGCAATTTTCTTGATTTCCAATTACACATGATACGAACTTAATTAAAAATGTTAATGAAAAGCTTTGCTGTTTTTTCTAAACTGCAAATTGATTTAATCAAATATAATTACTATACAACGAAACCAAAACTAATCTAATTCGTTCTCTTTGGATTAAATAACTATAAGACCTTACTACTATCAAACTCTAGCTAAACCTTTTCAAAACCTAATAAAAACCGTTTTATCAGTTATGAAATCAAGCACAATTTTCGATATTCCCCATCAAAATTTGAAGAATAAGCTGTGGCATGAATGTGAACTATAACCTAGACAGTGCTTCCAAATTAGGACAAGTACCGACTGGTTTCATGTAACGAGCGAAGTAACTTTACGTTACTAAAATGCCCGGAATGCCCAGGAACAAACACTGATATAGAAAAAATCAGGACAATTGATCACATATCCTAATAACCAATGTTAATCAACTTTTTCTTTACATAAGGCAAATATTTCTCATACTTTTTAACATTATTCCGAATGAATCTAAGAATATTCGGAAAAAAATCTTATTAAAAGTTAGTTAGTTTAGGAAAACTGCAAATCAACATGATTACATGGTTCTTAGACTTAGATTAGACTCGCGACTTATCCTGAAATGCTATCTTTTATAAATTAGCTAAAAAATGATAACAAAAAATCTTTAACTTTTACAGATACACGTTTACACGATATTACATTTCCAAACTACCAAAAATTGAATAACTTAATTATTAAATATTTGCACTGCAGCAGCATAGTTTAAAAATTATTGCAAGTTAATTGGTCGTTTTCAAGACAATATATTGAAGCAACAAGGCACAGAAATCGGAGCCAAATCTACTAAAATCAAAAAGTTTGCAGTTTGCTGTTAGCGACTTCAGTATTATTTTACTGATAGTGAGAAAAAATTGAACTGCCATATTGTATATAAATAGAGCTAAATTTCTACCAATTTTTAAATCTATCCGAGTCTGCATAGGTATTTAGTATACAGCGAAAATAAAACAAATATCTACAAATATGTCGAGCGCTCATATACGATTTTCGACTGAAAATATTGTCTTGATCCGAGTTTTAAAATCCGTTCATGTTTAACGATTATGATGGTGACGTTATATTGTAAGAAACTTGGAGAAAAACCAGCCTAAATGAATGAGAAGCTCTGTATTTTGAGCCATTTTCCTCATTAAGCACATACTTATGTAGGTACTTCCACAATAAAAACATTTCAAATCAGATCCATAATTGTTTGGGCCCTTGAACTTAAAGACGCCCATGAATTAAAATTTGTGTCAAACGAATGTTGGCGTTTCCATTTCTCACTTTTATACATACGCTCAGGTTTGGAGCAATTTGAGCCAAGAAGATCGGTAGAAGAAAAAGATAAGAGGCAACAAGAAGAGAAAAAAATTCAAATAACTTTGCTTATAAAGAATAGAGGTTTGGATCAATTTGAGTCAAGAATATGGGTAGAAGAAAAAGATAATAGGCAACAAAAAGATGAAAAATTTATAAAGAATAGAGGCAGACGTCCACTTCCTAACTTCCACTGAATAATTCATAAAACGCAATTTGGGATTTAGTTGAGTTTCTAAGAAGTAGGTACGTAGGTACTGTTTAGCAGACAAAGAAATTTCTCCAGTACTGTATTATAATAACGTATTAATGTAAAAATGCATGTTCTATTCTATTCCTCTACTTTTAAAAACATTTTTAATTAAAAAAAGTAATTTTCCTAACAACGATTTCGTCATTGTGATTTTAGTTTTCGTGTTTAGGAAACTTTACAAGACGACCTGACAAGCATGAGCAAATAGTATTCCTATTTTTCTTTTAGTCAAAATATTTTGCCTTTTAAACCAACAAGTTTACTAAGTGTTTTATACTTCCTTTATTGGTTAGGGTTCTTTATCTTTCCTTCAACGCTCATTGGCTCATATGACTTTTCGAAACTGTCGCCACAGTTCTATTTTCTTGCTATTCTCTATCCATATTCACAATTGCCTTAATTTTTTTTAAATGACGAAAAAACCTTTATTAATTTGAAAATGTATCAAACCCTCGAGTAAGAAAATAAATCCTATAGTAAATAGTTGTTATAGCTTTACGCTAAGATCCATACTTTAGTGACACTTTCTAATCAAAAAATCACATTAAAGCAATATTACCTATGTATCAACTCAAATTGATGCGTTCAATAAATAAATATAAATGAAGTGGTTAATTATTTGTGAATTATTGTTTTGGAGAGGAATTAAGTAACACTTTATTTATACATATTTACTGCTATAAGAATCAGGAAGAGCAAAAAATTGGTTTAGAAACAACTTCTAAAATGTTTTGAAAACGAAAAAAATCTTTTCGATACCTTGAACTTAAATGCCTTGCATTAAACTGGAGTTTTTGACTCTGCTGCTTGAAAGTTAAAAGGAAAGCCTAAACAAAGAACAAAACTCTGATGCAATCCATTTATAGGCTCTTAATGCATTGTGATGCATGTTTTTGTTTTATAGAAATGAATAAATCTTTGTTACTAGTCGACACTTGTAACCCAGCTGTTAATCAGACACGGGAAAATGCGTTGTAAATTTCTACCAGATAGTAACCTACTAGCAGTACTTAAACCCAGTCATTAAAGAAACAAAAAATAAACAGAAGTACATATCAGTTTTTACGGTTAATTGAAGTAGCTAATTACATTTAATTACTGTACGCCTCCATTGTTTTACATTCGTAGTTCGGTTTCACCAATAAGCGTTCGACTTTTTAATCGCTTAGTAGGCTTTGCCCTATCGGTCAGAGCGTGCTAATTGCAAAGTTTGTTGAAAAAAGCCCATATATTCATTGTTAAATACCCGGTTGTCAGGTTAATAGCAAACATTATCAATTTTCTAGGGTATCAGCAAAATTTAACAAGTTTTTTCCATCGACTTTAGAACGCTTTCAAAACGATTGGTTATAAATTGATAAAAAAAACAACTATTTAATTAGCATTGGGTTTTTACCTTGGTCTCTACTTTTGTCACTCACTTTGACAAAAACTAAAATCCAAAACGCACAAACAAATCAGTTAAGCACCCCGAAGTTGAGAGCCGTAAACGACCGGCTACGGCCGTCGATCTTACTCCTGCAGAATTTGATGAAACTCCTTTCTTATCACCTGCCTAGATTTGGTCGTTTCTTTTATCAGCTGTAAGGATATTCTCGAGGTTTTTCTTGAATTTTTGGCAACGTTATTCAAATTCCACAATGGTAAAATCGCAAAACTTGCAGGATTAATATCTAAATACAGGTGCTACGACCAATTTGTACTTTAGGGTACTGAAGGCCGAGGAACAAGTTTTGGAATGTCTGGGTTGGTAGCAAAAGTCAGCAGGCGTTCAACTGCAGCTTTTCCACAGGCAAAATCACTTAACTGCCGGACGCATTGACACTTTTAAGTCGCAAGAAACGATCCATTATTTGCCGATGCACAAAAACGGGGTATATTGACGCACAAAAAGCCCTTTCACACTCAGCACGCGGTAAAAAGAGAAACTTTTTTTGCTTATATCTGGGCCGATGTCTTGTGCGGTTTTTTCAACGCCCGGAAAACATCGCTTGCTACTCGTAGCAGGGACCGCGATTGCCGACTGTGGCAGCATTGTCGAAACGAGGCAAAAGCAACTTCGCGATTGCTTCGGGCGTCTTCGCAGCGTAACGCCGCCTACTGCCATCGAAACAATGCACCAAAGAAACGCGTGGCGCGAGCGAGACAAGGAAAGTGAATTGCCGGTTTTTTGCAAACTCGATAAACGACGATTTATGGATAGTCTGCTGGATCGAAATAAGATGGGTTGAAAATCACGAAAAAATGATGGAAAACTCCGCATGAATATCAACTTTGCCCACCTGATACCCTTTCGGCGGGTCAAACTGAAACTGATCTGATCCAAAAGAAAATTGGTCGATTTTAGGTGTGTGGCAAAAACTTACATATTTATTGAATCGCACTATAGAAATACATCTAAATATATAATTTCACGTTTTCTGCCTTACACTGGGCATCGTGTATTTGCTACCATATTCTGTATGTCGGGAGAAATATTTCTTGTGGAATTTTAGCGTAAACAACTGCTTTCAAGGCAGTGTTTAACACTGAATCAGTCTGAATATCGCTAATTCTGAATCCGATTTATTTCCTTTCATAAATTAATCTTTTTCCCAAGCCATGGAAATCACTTCATATGCGAATGTTCTTTTCTTTTCCAATTTGAAAGGTGATTATCTGTAAAACTAAGGCACGCATGCTTCAAATAGAAATTGCACTGAATATTAATAATACGGGTGTCCCGTAAGCACATGTTTAAAAGGGTAGGTACCTATTACTACTACGTAACTTTTACTAAGAAAAAATGTCTGGTTCCTCGATTTTTTTTAATGGAGCAACCGAGTTTATCTGCTGTGGGCAAGTGAGTACCTACCTAATTCTTGAGCGTCTTGGTGCAAAAACTGCCAGAACTTTTTATTGGCACTATGAAATCATCTAATTTTTTTTGAGTTAATAAACTAAGCCTCTTCTGACATTTTTTTCCTCCTTGAAAAGTTCTGTGTCATTAATAGATTTTGCGCAAAAAAAAATATTTCTCTTCTTTGGCCAACGGATAATTTTAGATGCCTATTAATTAATTTTTACATTAACAAAACTAAT
Source organism: Dendroctonus ponderosae (assembly GCF_020466585.1). Lineage (NCBI taxonomy): Eukaryota > Metazoa > Arthropoda > Insecta > Coleoptera > Curculionidae > Dendroctonus > Dendroctonus ponderosae. The sequence goes on along the minus strand of NW_026018458.1, from coordinate 20,442 downwards.
TAAGTTATTTGCTATACCTATCGCGAAAGTGCTCAGGTGGATTTAAATGAAACTTGCTGTGGATTTGTTCCTAGGTGGATACGACAAGATTTTACAAAAAGCCCTTTAATGTTCAAATAGCTTTAATGCATTTCAGCCACTAAACAAAAAGTACTGGAAGTTTTTGTACGAAGAGACTTAAGAATTCCGCACTTGCTCAAAACGGATGAACTCGGTTGCTTCGTCAAAACATGAGTCTGACATAGGAACAAATTCACAGCGAGTTTCAAAAACATGATTTGTTTGAAGAATCTTTACCATCAATAACAGAGAATCCGACATTTTCTCTTAATGGAAGTTAGGGTATATGATCTTTGATCATGTGCATAGTGGATATTCTGTATATTTTACAGTAGAATGAAAGAGATTAGTGTTCCAAGGATTTAAAATCTACAAACAAAACTGAAAACTTTTTCTAAATAATTTTTGTAACACAACACAGTTTTATCTAAACTTTCCTAAACTGATTTAATGCTGGTTCATATCGGTAAGTGCACCAGGGCATCTTTTGCCCCTTTTCTGCCTATGTCTTATTTTTTGGTTGCTAAAAGCTGACATATTTCTTGCATTTAAATTCCGAAATTATTTTGGAATCTTACAGCATGATAATTAATGAACAGTTAAACATAAACATTGATTTATACTTCACTTAAAAAAGAAGGTATTTTTCGCTAATTTATGCCTCAAAGATTTGTAAAGTTGAGGAAAAATTTCCTTTTACCAAAAACTTTCACCCAAAAAATACCTTTTACATCTACCTATGGGTAAGACCTAGGTATGATACAGAGTTATGATGAATGTTGGTCTCGTTTCTTTTCTCTACAGAAAAACTTCGAAGCTCTTGTTGTTCCCGCCATCTGCAGCTGCAGATTTTAATTTTGACAAAGGCCAATTTTATTTTTGAACCATTGCCAATAATTCTTCAAAAATGTGGAAATGCATGTTGTAAATTCTAGTTTTCTTCCAAAAAAAGAAACAGAGCTATTCTCGAGCTATGCCTCCCCTGTTCGTACTTTCGTCACAAGAACCAGTAAATATTTTGTTCAATCAAATTGATTTGGTCTCTAAACTTGGTTGCCAAATCAGTCGCTCTTTATGCAACTGTATTTCGAAACAGAACGCTTGAAATTACTTTTCTAGACAAACTAATTTTGCTGCTTTCAGTAGAAAGTCCTTGCTCAAATCACATACAGTAAACTGTTAGCTGCAAATACTTAATAGACCTAAAAATGATATAGTTATTTGTCAAACTGAAGCGAATACAAACAATTTTAAAAGAATTATATTGTGGAGTAAAATTTTCATGAACACTTTTTAATAAATTTAAGTAGAACCTAATTTCATATTTCTTGAACCGAGGCAGCATGACACCTCGGCCACATTTTTACAATCGCTTTAGTTTTAAAACATACAAAATGAAATATTATTTCGGGCGGCAGATTCTTTCAAGAATCAAAAATATATACCACATAAGAACTGTCAATTAGAAACTGAAGAAAGACAAAATAAATTCTTTATAGCTAAAGCCCATTTTGCTTAGAACAAAACTGGCTAATTTAAGTATTGTGACTAATTTTTCTTAGAATAACACTGGCTGATTTAACCTAATAACACTTATTTAGCCCTCGTTTTAATAATAATTTTGAATAGTTGGATATATATAGTTATAGAGCAAAATCACTCCATTTATATCTAGCTAATAGTGAAAATGTCTACTTATTTTACGTGCGATGTGGCTTAGTCCAACTTGCAGAAGGCAATAAGTCTGCCGAAGCAGATAAAAAAGATATTAAGAAGTTCATTAAATCTTCAAGTCAATAATGCTATACGCCACAATTTAGTTTGTTACTGACAAGTTAAAAAAAAATTCTTTAATAATTTCATTAATATGAAAATTGGCGCATTTCTGTTATTTTTGTGGGTGTCGATAGAAGCATGATTTTTAAATCCAATCGTAACTTATCGGATTATTTATTGAATACCTATAACTTTTTTAATCACTGGCTGATGCATAGATCACTACGTGTAGAGTGCGCCCCCAGCAAAGAGTGTTCTGAAACTATATACATACATTATCTATTTTATTCTATTCGATTCTACCGATTGTTTTATGTTTGCGAAATACTATTGCGCATTTTCAATATCTTTTTAAAGCAATTTATTAAGAAATTTCCTCAGTGTTCTCTGACAATTTCATCAATCTACAAAAAAAAGAAGAAGCAAACATTCAACTGAGAATAACAATGCACAAACCAATAAAAGCGAATGGTTGATGTGAAAGCACAATTGTTTAGTCAAATAAATTAAAAACATTGCTTGAAACTAGTTTTTCGGAATTTTGCCCCGTCAAAGAATTTAGTACTTACGTTGCGCAAGTACGAGTAGCTTTCACCGTCAGAAGTGTTCCGTTCAAAAACTTGAATTGGACTACCACTTAAGATGCAAGACTTCAAGCTTCAAAACATCACGAAGAAACTAATTTCCAATTGAACACTTGTTTATATTTAGAAAATGCAATAATGTAGGTATACCATGTCGGGTTCGATGATTCGTTTGAATGACCAATATATCGAAAACGTTAATATCAAATGTTTACAGTAAATATAACGGCGATAAAATGTTGCTTTTGTTATTTTTATGTTACCTGGAAAACTGGTTTTCTTTAAGAATTAAACAGGGAGTATTTTCTATTTTTAGTAAAGGAATGTATACATTAACAGAGCTGAATGAATTTATTATAATAAAACATTTGCGGGCTAGAAGATTTTACATTTGCGAGCTAGAAGATTTTATCTGTTTTTCTTCAGGGATTGCCTGTGATTGCAGTCTGCTTAACTCTTAAAGTGTTCAGACTTTATTCTTTAAAGAAAATTCGCCTCGCAGAACCTATACAGTTTTAGTAGGTAGTACTTTAATAATCATATCACTCAGGTACAGCACTTAATACAATACTTTCTCATAATACATGAGTAGTGAAAAGTGTTTTCTTACCTGAACAGTTTTATTCAAAGTGTCTTACATTTTTGCAAGATATTATTATAAATACGTTTCAAGTGTACGTTTGCAACGGTTTGCATCTTTAATAAATCCAATGATCAAGAAACAGTTTCAGATCCGTTGTACATTCCATGGTAATTTGAATTGTACTTGCACTTGATGTAGTATAAAGAAACAAACTGCTATGCAAGTTGACTATACGAAGTCCCTTTCTTTTTTAATCATTTGCGAAGTAACATTAAATTGTTAAATATTTTTGCCTCGTTCATTTTATATTTTCTATACCCGCTGAGATTTGATGAACTATTCTTTTAAGCTATTGGTTGTTTCAATCAAGCATACTTTGAAACTTTAAGTTTCAAATGTACTTATCCATTATCCGTGGAGTGAATCTGCTGTGAATAGCTGCACTGGCACATTTTTCAATTTCAATTGCACCGAGCACCATTGGAAGCTTCGCAGCACCATCGAAACCTTCGAAGCACCATTGGAGGCCGAAACAATCCCTAAGTTTAAGTTAGCTACTTTTAAATAAATGTCCACAAGAAATAGAATAAGTATTCATATATGAATGATTCCAGTTTCAAAATGAATTTGATGGCTTTATACATGATTTATATTTGCCACAACATAAAGATAAATGGCATCATTCTTTATCAAATCCAAACATGCATGGGTACCTATATTTAAATCGGGCAGAAAGAATGGTTTACAAATTCTGCACACTAACATCTTAGAAACCTCCAAACGATGTCCAAGAACTCTCCAACATTAAGTAAATACTTATGGCAAACTACTTATACGGGTTTTAAACAGCGGTGTATGTTTTACTTTTTGAAGAGCACAATTTAAAACTTAACCACAAATGCACCGTAACGCTGACGTTTATCTGCAAATAACTCTCCGTGGATGCACGGCATGAGCCTTTCAGAGAAAATTAATAAAATCTAGGCAAGTTTCTCAATGTGTAATTCGTAATGTTTCGTAGCTAGTGATGAGCGAGACTGGTATTGGTATTACAGTCTTGCTCTAAACATTAAACCTCTAGTAATTTCCAAAATAGCGTTAAGTTTCTCACAGTTCTTACAGTACCAGTAAGACTTTTAAGCCTAGTAAACTTGGAAGCATGAAAGCATCTTCATCATTCGAAAAATGACATTTATATGTATAATGAATAACCATCATCGTTATTTGTTACAGTGAACTTCACCAGTCATTCTTAGGAAACTTTTCTCACTTTTGAAACAGATTTTTTGTTTGCGGCTGGCAATCAATTGCACACAGAAGTGATATTTTTTATATAAACATTAAAGAACCAACAGTGCTGTAAATATATCGACTAGAAGACAGAATTTGTATTCATAGGAATTTTAAAATAGGCCCAACTATATCGTGAATAAACATTTGGAAAAAATGATCATCTGTTTGTTTAACGTGCACGAAATATCGGTTGCTGCAATCTAAAGCAGTTTAAAACAATACGGCTTCAAGAAATTAATAAAATCATGTTGGGACAAAAATATTAAATTTGTAACTTATGTCCTGAAACCGCTTTTCTTTCTGGAACCCACGATAGCTAAGTTTCATTGGTCTTCACTGCTTCGAAATAATTTAAATTAATTTTCAACACTCAGGCGTCACTTGAATAAAATATACTAGTAGCTCAATAACTGTCAAGTAGCATAGAATTTACAATATTTATGTAGAAATTGTTATAAGTGGAGTTCTTGCTAAATATAGCAGAAGTTAAGTAATAACAAGTTACATTTGTTGTAGGTAGGTACTACACTTGCGGTCCTTTGATATCCTAGTAAATCGAAGTATGAACTGATGTTTCCTAATATTGTGTATACAAAAATTAATTTTCAGTTAATTTGGATGAATTGGCTACAGAAATAATATGGTAACATTATGTGTTCAATAATTGTAAATATTAAATTCATAAATAGAAAAAGAAAGTACCTGCTTACATATTTCACTCAATTTAGTGGAATTGTAGGAGTCAAGACCTAGTTTATTCCTCCCAATTATTTCAGAGAATTGGGTTTATGAGGCATTCGCTCTTGTGTGGAATTCTAGATCAATATCAATGTTGATATGCTTGCCAACAATTGAAATCGTCTCGGTGATGCAAGTTCGCAACGCGATAAAAAGCAAGACGGAAGGTCGAAATTGGCAACGACCGTTTATGGATGCAAAAACGTTCTATTTGGGTTCGTTTAAGACGCCGCCCCCGCCAAAGAAAAAGCCGCGGAAAAACGGAGCCCCCCGCAAAAAGCACCGACATATTTTACCAAAACGGCGACGTTCACCTTTTTGCAGGGTGCTTCGTCCCGACGACGATGGCCTTGATGTAGGTCGGGGGTTTGATGTGGCAAAAACTGCCATTTTCTCCCTTTGACTGACGATACTGAACTGGTGGCCCATTTTTGCCATTCGATCATTTCCGATACCGATTTCAACTTCCAACCGACCAACGAACCCATATAATTAGATATTTTTCAGTTTTTTTAGTTACACAGGAACTGCTAGAATGTGGTTATAATTCGAGAACATCCTTGCATATATGTATCCTGAACAATTACACTTAAATAATGTAAGCAATAAATGGCCCTGGGAGAGGATATGGTTTGCCAGGAAGCTTATTATTTGTAAACTATTTCATTTTTTCAAACTCCTCTTCATTAGCAGTTGCTTAATACTTAATAGCCATTAGGGCCAAAAAAATGCTTCTAAAAATCTCGCTTTTAGTTATAGATCTTAAATTAATTCCATTTTCTCATGGAGGAATATTATGCTCTGTAGGTATATTATCTTTTTAACTTCAGATTCTCGAAAAATGCAGATGATGCAGCTTTTGTTTCAAAGGCTATTTTAGCAAAAGCTATTTAGTACGTTAAGTAATATTACAAATTGATTAAAGGGTAATTGACGCTATTGAATGTGTATTTTCTTTAAATTGCGTTAAAAAAAATTGATTTTTTTAGACCTGCTCATAAGTTGATATTATTACTTACTAGTAGTATAAATTAAGTTGTTTTTCAAAATTTTTTTTTTTTGGTCAAAAATAGAAAATTTAGCATTTCAAATAAATAATGACAAACCGAATTGAATTTTCCTGTTTTGAAAGTTCATTCAAAGTGCAATAAGAAACGTTTGTTTTTTAAATATCTGATGCAATCCCCGAATCGAAAATGTGCTGCCAACAAATTTAAATTCTTCACGCTGACATTTAGAAGCACTCCAGAATTAAATACATCGGAAATATTTGCTTACATTTGCCAAAACGTAGTCTTTAAAAATGGTCAATAACAGTTTATGAGAATAGTTATTACTAATTGTGTGAAAAATAATAAAACTAAAAGTTATCCGTTACATTAAAAAGTACCCAGGATATATGGGAATATTAAAATTTGCTAAAAAGTACTTTCCACACCTCAATTATTTTTAAATTAATATTGAACCTAAAAGTTGTTAGAAGGTTTGATGAAAAATAATTGGCATCGCATTAATTTCAAGTAGACAATCGCAGAGAAAAAATAAAGTACAAACCCCAGTAAAATTTATTTTAATCCAAACGATTTTTTTAACGATTTGAGACTTGCATAAGAGATGCAATAAACCTCTGCTATTAATTATGAGTTGTTTCAATGCACTTGATATTTTCCAGATAAGACACGAGTGCTATGCGTTCGAAATGCACCTCTTTAAAATGTTTTGGTTTTAATAAACTTTAGACTCCTCAGAACAGTTGTTTTTAAATCAATATACCTAATCAAACGAGAATCGCCATTTTAATCGTCAATATATTCGCCTTGGTAGCATGTGGGTCAAAGGTTTTTGTACAAGTTACACAAATTTAGCACCTCGACTTAGACTCAAGTCCATTTGGTCATAATTTTATTTTCAGACACATCTTTTATAAGGCAGAAAGGCTCATATGGGCCAATCGGACCTTTGTATAAAAAATAAACTAAATTTTCCTAATAAGAATTCTAATACCACATAATCCCATAAATAACTCAAAATGAATTATACAAACATATAGATACAATTGAATTGGTATAAAATTGCAGGATATGTTAGAAGTTTTAATATTATTCAATTTGCGTCAGGTATAAATAATTTCCATGATTAATTTAATATTTATGCAGAATACATCATCCAGCAAATTGAAAAGAATGTTTTTTGCAAATGCTTGAAGTGCTTGGGCTTTTCAATGCACCAAGTCAAATGCATGCTTGGAAGTAACTAAACACAATATATTTAATGGTTTAATTCAATAAGATATGAATTTTACTTGGACCGTTAATTTTCGCGAAGTTTTGAAGGATTGAGGTGGAAAGAGTGAGAATATCCCGTACATCAGCCCAGAAAATTGTAAAGATATCTTTAAGGACAGCAATGGAAATCTGAGCCTGAATGCCTCAATTAAATAAAACTAAAACATTTTCTGGACACATAGACATCTGAAAATTTGCTATCGAGGGCGTTATTGCTTTTAAAGGGTTATAGCGGCTCACTTGGAGAGTACGAGAAAAAGATTGTATATTTTTTTCGAAAATTTGTGGAAGAGGTTAACAGTGGAGAATTTAATTTCAACTTTGTTATTAAATATTATTTTGAAATGGTCTATCTTTTTATAGAAGGTAATTAATTTTGACATTCTTTGGATATACGGGTCACTCTAACATTTTTCATTGCACGTCAACCGCCCCTTCTGTGTTTATCTATAGTTACTTGAGCTTTTGATATTTAAGAAGCAACATGTATTTTCGTAAGTAATATAAATGAGGCAGATTACCTTGAAAACATTGTTGCCGACTTTCTTATCGAGTTTGTTGCAAATATCTCGGTTTTGCTTTTTTGCCAGTTCTCCCTAAACACCCCCAGACTGTAAATCCAAAGGAACGACGCCAAATTTGAATCACCCTGTGTATGAAATATATATTTGACTTCCGATTTTTGTCTTTGACTCTTATAAATAAACACTTAATTTCTTTGTAATTGATCAAACAGATAGTAGATAACTATATTTTGAAAGCAATCTTTTTTCATGGATGCACGTTCTTGATATTTATCCTGAAATTGTTGTCTTAATTCCTTCGAAATCCATTAAAAGCATCTGTTTATTCTTATTTTAATAGACATCTAGTTTATATGCATTTTCAAAGCCCAACATTTGGATTTTGAACGGAACTTCATAAAAAAATTCCCTAAATCCTTTTTGAATATGAGAAAATAGACAGTCTATTACTACGCGTTTAAGAAATTGTTTGTATTTGCTTTTGCCGGTTTTCATTGTCGGTTGGTTTATTGACAAAATATATAAGCATAAACATATAAGCATAATACCCTAATTAATAAAAATATCGTCAATCTCACTTAAATGTACCTAACTAATTTTTCTGAACTAAAACTCAACAGTCTTAGGACAAGCTCTTTGCTTCATACATTTATTATTCAGAACCTGTTTAAAAATGAAAAACGACTGTAAAGCCATTTGTTATTTTTTGTTCAGGACATATGTTAATCTGGGCTAATATTAGGTTTTGTGATCGGGATGCAAACCAGTTAAATTAACTAATTTTAAAGACTCTCCGACATCTGAGATTCATTCCCTGCCTACACACTTGTAGGCTGAGGCAGCTTTTAAATGAATTCAAAGCGATGGATCAAGATCTCTAATTACAGTGGAAAATATTGAATAGGTATAAGTAGAGCTTCGATAAAGAAAATAAATGTTAATGTTTGGTAATTTCTTATGAGGACTTCGAAGATGTGATTATCCCTTTAAATCTCATAAAAATTCTTGATTTTTAGCACGCCATTATTAGTTTTGTGGAATTTGTAAGGCAACTGTTACGGATATTTTTGAAGCAAATAATAACTCTTTTCATTAAACGGATATTCTTTTCGGTTTATTATTATTTTAATAGGCATCTAGTGTACCTACGAATACCTATAAACTTTTGAAAACCAACATTCTGACTTAAAACGGATTTTTTTTGTTAAAAACCACGCCCTCAAACCATTTAGACATAGAAAAATGTACAGCAGTCTATTACTAGGTCACTCAAAATGTAAGGAACTTCAGTAAACTAATACGCAACCGTTTTAAGACACGCTTAATTACCCAGTTTCGTTAACATCATAATCTGTTTAAAAATGAAAAACTACTGAAAAACTTTTTGTTATTTTTAGCTTCAGTTCGATTTTCATCTGGGCGAGATTCTAAATATGAGTTTTTGTGATTGGCATGCAAGCCAGTAAAATCAAAGAACTTAAAGTATTTCTGACATGTGAGACTCGTTCCCCACCTACACACCTCTAGGCTGAGGCAGCTTTTAAATTAATTAAAAGCGATCGTTAGATGTCTGATATCTCGGTCCCATCCCCGTCTACTAGAGCTTATCTCTACTACCTCTTGCAGAGTAGCAGGCCTGCACGCCAAGGCCCAGGCAGTCAGCTTTTGATGTATGGCCGGGGCTCGAGCCCAGACAAAAGAGCTCTTTTTTGCAACTGTAAATGCATTAAACATAACATTTGAGCCTTGGGCGTGGTTTGTTTTTCAAGGTAGGAACGTATTTGCGAGTTTGAGCACCGGCCAATGCGGAAGCAGGATATGCCTGAGACGACGCGTGATTGGTCGGTATCTAGGCGTTGAGCCGACGCGCGTTCTGCACGATCGACGGACGTTCGCGCGGTCGGGAGCTTCTCCAAAAGCAAGTTTTGTTGGAGAGGTCCAGTTCGTCACCTACAGCAAAAAGATCACTATGTGGTCCGATGCTTTGTTTACATTTTTATTTGCCGTTCATACATTGTGATACATTGATACATTGTGCTGAGCCCTTTAATCTGTTTTTACTTTCACATCATAAATTGTTATTTTTTGGAGCCTGAAAAGGTGCCTGAGTTGAAATCTTTGAACGTACCTATGTTTCATTCGAGTACTTTCCCAAAAATATGATCTTACGCGTTCATTGGAAAACATAACATCAGATAAAGACGATGCTAATAAAACCGAACCAAACGAAACTTTTGTTCGTTACATTATTTATAAGGAAATGATATTTCAAAAAACGGTTTTCCATAATCTGCAAATTTAAATAATAATACGGACCAGCAGTGATATTGAAGCTGTCTTATATTTCCAGGATTACCTACCTACCTATTAAAAAGCATAAGAAAAAAGAAAAAATTCTAATTAACGCCTTTCCTTTCCATCATAAACATAATACTGAAAATTTCACATTGAATGGTGACATTAAATATTAGACAAAATCTAGATTCGGGACTTTTGTACCTTGAAACACTGTAATACTTTAAGCAAAACGTGTCTCTCTTCTTGCAACATTTATCAAAAAAAATGGAGAATGTTCTATTTCAAAGCACTTATGGCCATACCAACTTTATACAATTCGTGAAATAAATGTAGATCTTATTAAAATTTAATATGCTTAATCAGGATTTAGAATCTTGCGTGGATGAACCAAACTGATTTGTAGGGATTATGAAAGAGGTGACATTTCAGTGGGACATAAAAGGTTCACAGGGAGCAAATGATAATAATTATATTGTATTTATTTGGCAATGTGCCTACAAAATACAAGTAGGTAGTAAGTAGTAGAAAAATAGTGGAATGAACCCAAATAGAAAATGCGGAAACATTACACAGAAAAACAATAACAACTATTATTACTATCTACTAAAATAAAGGTGTGGAAGAAACATTGCATTTCTTAATTTCCATTGGAAGCTTGTTGAAATCACAGACTCGTTGTGGAGTTTAACACTCAAGGAGAATTATAAGAATTGTTCTATTTTGTAGGAATTTGAATTCATTAACAGCAAAGAGACCTGCCATTAAGAGCAAGAAGACCTGCAGACTTCTGATTAATGCGCTGTTCAACAATTGCTTTTTGTATTCCAAGAATCTTCTTCTATTTGGGCGATAAAACTCAACATCCCTGTACATTGTCTCGTACAATAATCTGCATGCGCTTGTGGTGTTAATTCTACTTTCAGTTCATCCTCAATGTATTTAAATTGCTTATTACCCCCTATTCTAGTGTTGTTAATACTTATTTTTCGCCGCAGTAAATAATTTTTATTTCATCAAACATATTATACATTTAGAAACATTTATTGTCACAAAAACACTGCTATGCCGATTTTAGTTTTTGTAATGTAGTACAACAGGTGAATGCCTCTGTCCGAAAACAATAATTAAGTAAAGACAAAACAAAATAGGCAATATATTGGAAGATTGGCTCCGGGAAGATAGTGGACGACAATAGATGTTTGGGTTCCGGACAAAGAGCTATTGGAGATAATAGCAGGTGATCCTTCCAGGAGTCTTGCATTATTATCTGCGTTACTGCACAAAATCTAACACTTTCCCAAGCACCAAATACCGAGGAAAGGCTACATTCCTACCACGTATGTAATATAAGCAGGATACATACACACAAAAAATCTCTGATTTACTCACCACCAGTACAAATTGAGCACGAGTTAGTTAACTGATTACGAGAAACTGCTCAAACTGTGAGCCCAGACTGCAGTCAAAAGTGTACAATAAAGTGATGGGGCACAAACATATTTGGAGTTAAACGGGATGAACTTCAAACAGTTCATGTGATTTAACAACGTAATTGTATTTTATTTGTTGCTGTTGTTGTTGTTGTTTGTGATGTTGACATCTATGCATAGAACATCCCCCTATAATCTATTCTCTGCATCTGTATACAGGGTGATTCAAAATTGGCGTCATTCCTCTGCAGGTGTTGTCTGGCGCCTGTGTTTTAGCAGTATAGCAAAAATAGTAAAAAAATTAGTTGTTATTAAAACTGAGAAATTTGCCAAAAATTTAAAAAAATTAATTAGAAAAACGGCAACAATGTTTTCAAGGCAATCTGCTTAATTAACATTACGTAAATACCTGTTGCTTCGTAATTATTTATAACTCCAGTAACCACGGAATTATACAGAAAGTGACAATAAGACGGACAAGGAAATCGTTGAATCGTTGAATGACGGAACCTATTTCGAAACTCATAACCTCGAATTATTAATTTGTTTATAAATTACAAAAACATGCATTTGAGGTACTCCAAACAAGTGCCTGTGTAATCACCTTATCCATTTAATGTATATCTTACATACGTGGTAGGAATGTAGCCGGTATTTATTTGGTGCTTGGGAAAGTGTCAGTTGTTGTGCTATGTTCTGAGTGCCCCTGAAAGGCTCTTCTGCAATTATGTCCAATACTATTGTCGTCCACTATCTTCCTGGAACCGCTCACCTCGCCCTTTGTTGGCGTGAGTTCTTTCAGCTTCTGTTATGTTCCTGTAGTGTTTCCCTTGAAATAATCGCATATCCGCAAATTCGTGAAAGGCAATTCAAAGTAAGTCACAGTTTGATAAATTATTGTTATCATTGACAAGGGCTATCCCCCTKYTAWCTGWYAWTGTCACACATTGAAAACATCATTGYCGCTTTGACTTTTTATCAAAAAATTGTAGGAGAGAACTTTTTTAATATAAAATTTTKTCGTAATTTGAAGCAAAGATTGTAATTTTTATTTTTGAATGCTTAAGTATTCCAATATGCTTCCAATYAAACATGGAACACTTTCAAAATAATGCTTAATAACAAAGTTGAAATTCGATTTTCAACCCTTAAAAGGAATGACGCCAATTTTGAATCACCCTGTATATTTTTGCTTCAAATCAGCTGCAAAATACACATGATGCTTCCCTGAGACATGGTTTTTGATTGATATTTTTACATAAGTACATAAATTTGATCTATATTTTTGCAAATAAAATTGATAATGCAAGGCGAAATTGACGACTTAACCCGGCACAGATGAAAAAAGATAGACGTACAGTAGTAAATTAGAGTTCAAATAATGATTAGTTGAAAAGGGATTATGCAAATATTCGAGAAGAAAAATCTTAAAATTACAGAACCAATAAACCTTCTGAAATTTTATAAACGCATCCAATTTCGGTCGACACGTAGTTCTCCGGCCAAGGTGTTTATTTCGTAATTTAGTAGTTTATCTATGGAATGCCAATTCGAAATTAGCACAAAATACGTGTTCATACACAGACAAATTGCGTACACCTGTAATTGATGTAACTTTGATAAAGTGTAAAATATATGACAACATTTTCAGGTCATACACAAATAAACTGAGAACGTTTTCTCGTTATTTTATTGTTGACACTTTCCATTAAAAAAACAGTTTTAAAACCTACAAACTGACTGAGTATGTTCGTTATAAATATAAAATGGAAATCAAATTTTGGAGTCAATGAATATGCAATTTCAAATCAAATTAAAAAAATAATTTATTGTTTCCTGTGAACTTTCTAGCTGAATACCTTTGCTTAGTTAACTTGCACCTAACTTGATCATTCCCAGCAAAGTAATACTAGCGTTCACGATGCAGCTAAATTTACATTCGTTTTTTTTATTTATTATTTATGCTTGTATCTTCATTTGTTTTTGATGAATCACGCTGTTAATTTGAAATGTTGTCAATAATTATATTCCAAAATAAGTAGTAACATTTATTTACCAGACATTTTTTGTTATATGCTTCTCAGAACATATCTGTATAGTTAGCAGATTAATTATATTGAAGCAAAGAAAATTTATTTGATTTAAAATTAATAGAAAACTAGTTTTAATAGAACAAACAGAAAAACAGTGATGCTTCGTTTTAGTTATTAAGCTATTCATTATGAAAGGCAGGTTAAAGCTTGATGCTCCATTGAAGATGGGTGGTGGTCAACAGCGGTACCTGCAGGCGAAACGAATTTGAACAAATTGGCTAGTCTTCCACATTTTTCATTATAGATGATTAGGTTTTTCTTCTGCGGCTTTCAGCTATGTTTTAGTTACAATGCAATAATCTGCATATTTGTTCATGTTGAATAGTCCATTTAGGATTGTACTAAAAACAAAACATTTACAAATTTAAAATTAACAGGGTTTGTTTTGTTTATTCACTCCTGTTGTCGTCTTCACCGTTACTGCAAACTGAAACCGGAATTGCATCCTACAAGTTGATATCCGCAATTACATCCAACAAGAAGATAGTTGGATATGGATGGATAGTCTATATAATATATACTGTGAAATAAATTATTAATTATACTTAGTTCCTATATTCTCTTAGCACTTTCTGATGTTCTTAACTGACTAATATGTTATTTCCATCTGCCATATAGCTCAAAGTTACGTGTCTTTCCGGTGCTAATGTATCAGCAATTGAAAAGAAAGGCAATCGATAACAAGTAATTATTAACCCGTTAGATAGTAAGTAAAAAAGCACTATTATGATGGCTAATAACAAAAGCAGGTAAATGACACATAATACATCTTATAAGACTGCTCTCGCGTGGCCAACTCCATTATTTCCTATTTGAAAGTTAATTTATTCTGCGGTTGGTCAAGGTATGATTTAAATCCGCAGGTATGTTACAATTATTCCAACTAGCTATTTTTATGCGAATAAAAAATTGCGAAATATGTTCAAACATTTATCGGTTTAGTAAACAAGTTCAACTGTAAATAGCCTGGATTTTCGAACGTTTGGTGGGCTTGTTAATATTATCGTAATAGTAGTTGTTTTATGTTGCGTATTTAACGTGTTTTAAACTGTAAATATATAAATGCTTTTCAAACGAAACAAGTATTAAAAAAGTATGAAAAGTGAGAAAATTTCAATTGAATATATACGCAATTCGCACCTTATTTCATACTAATGAGTTAATGAGTTGTAAATTTTAATGGTTGAAAGCATGATATAGGGACTTTTGATAGGCGCTTCTTGAAGAAATTTTTAATAATTTGATTATTTTATCCTGCAGATTGAGGTTAAAAGTGATTAACTACAATATCAAGTGATATTTTAATATGGTTTTGAACGAAGTTAGAGTTATAAATTAATCCTGAACGGGAAGGAAATTCGTATCTACTGTCCGGAACTTTCTGTAAAAGCACCGACATTATTTTATCAGCGTTTTGGGAAACATATCTCGAACGTATCTATATTTATCAAAATTAAAAACTTCATATTGCCACCCTATAATTCTATTCTACATACACAAAACCCTTAATAACCAGAGTAAAATTATTTGAACGTTAAATATTTAAAACTCGTTAACACACTGCTGTTATTTGAAAATAAATTTACATCATCCCACATTTAACTAAAACTCTTCACAATATCTGCACATCTATGGATTTTATTCAAAAAAAATTACTGTATAAAAAGTGTTTTTATTCGAAAACGTTTGGTATACACAAACGAAAAATTCTAAAAAATAAAGCTGTGTTTGGCAACATATAAAATATCGCTCAAAAATGTGTACCTACTTATATTTTTTGGATTTATGTAGAGCTTCTCGATTGATTGTTTCTTTCTGAAACGGTAAGCAGCACAAGAAAACAATATGAGTGTCTAAACTTTCGCTGTTTTTTAATTGGTAATGCAGTTAATTTTCATCTAGAAACCTGAGAACATAATTATAAATATAAATATAAGTGTTCAAAAAAATGAAATCAGGTCACAAAATGAGGTTAATTTATTTAGACGTTATTGATTTTTTAATTGGACCGTCTTTTCTTGGTTAAATGATTTTTACTCCTTTGATCATTTGGTATTACAAGGGTCACCAGATATCAAATTCCCCGACTACTCGGGAATAAGGATTTAAAATGTTGGTCATTGACGCATTAGTAAAATGAAGATCGACGTTTCAAATCTTAGCAATAGACCTTCATTTAAAATGGAGATCAGTTTTGAACTTTTCCAGAGGTTGGAACAAATAATTCACAGGCACTCCACAAACTTTGATGAAGATTTTTGGAAAAGTGGAATACCATTTATAGCTCCAAATAAGCTAGAGTCGTAGATGAGCTACAACGAAAAACTTTACGTTTAGGAATCGGTTTATTAATTTTCTCCGAAGGCTATGCGGTATTATAGATAAATGTTTTTTCTTTGCTAATTGTTTGATGGAGGACAAGTTAAATCGAGTGCAAGCATAAACTCTTCATATAAAACCCAGTTTTAATGGGTTATAAAAAAAGTTGTGATTCAATGCATTTTTTTGCTTGGTTGGCACAATCATGGATTATTTACTCAATAAACTGCTATGCTAAAAATGGTTAGATGTTCAGAAGCTTCCCAGTCAAAAACGTCCAGAAATTGCTTGAGAGTTACAGCATTATAACGTCGTTTAAGTACGTTGGCAGTGAATCGATTTATCCAAATTCAGTCTAATTGGAGCAGAGAATTAACCTGATTTAATATTGTTTTATATGATTTTATGTTGTATTTTGAACAAATAATTAACATATATTCCCACTTGAAAATATGGTTTACCTTTGCAGAATCAAAAATTTTCCTCTTGCCAATTGCCAACACTATTTTTATCCAATAAGTAAATTGATTTAAAGTTGTTAAATGTGAGACAATGTATTGGTTCTCTGTATGATTTTCACCGTTCGCCCAATAGAGCAATAAATATAATATTTGACTCAGTACAACACACAAAAATTTGCAGTCTCATTTAAATATTGAGCTTTAAATTGTGAACGATTTTGTCCAATATATAAAAATGTATATAAGAAACAGAAATAATATCTTCAAAAATGATTCGCTAATAGACGCTTATTAACAAAAAAGTTTATTGGTTAAAAAATACCAATCAGCTATCTAGACAATTTCTGCAGTAAATCAGTCTTTTTGCAACTTATGCAATTATGTTCTTTACAAGTTTTATCGCTTTAGCCTGTAGGCAAACCAAATTTTTCGCTTTCCACCATTGAGTAATAACTTCAAATATTAAGAATCTTATTTGTGCTGCTACATTAGGAAACGACATAGACGGAGGCATAGCGATTTTCGATTGGCAGCAAAGGTCGGACATGCAGTTAAAAAAGTTAATGACTAATTTTAAGGCGAGAAGTTTAAGTACGGCAGTTAATGTGAACTCCCTGTTTATTGCATTCAGTTGAGGTTTCAGCATTAATATTATGCTTCAAGTTGTAAAACACCGACAATGGTTTATTGAGAACTGGCGTCAGATGGCTTGGTAAGAGACACGCCGAACCTGTCCATAATAAACTCTGGATAAGGAAGTTCTGAATGGCTTTTAAATTAGGCCAAAGCTAACACTTGGCTTGATTTGGCAATATTGAGCAAGATCGCTTTTCGATTAATGTCTGCTTTAAAGAAATTATGGCTTTCAGAAAGGTGTAATAAAGTTGACGGTTTTGAATTGCACTTTGATGATTTCACCGCTTACAGAATACTGATCGAATGCAATTGTTCCCGAAATTACAATTCAAATTTTTCACAAAAACGATCAAACATACACTGAAGGAAAAATAACTGACCAACATACTACACACATGTAAACCTGCTTTAAACTACAGAAGTAACACATGACATGTTGTCTTACGATTTTCTTGTAATGTAATTGTTACAGTGCCTTGTAGAGTAAATATTAGCTATACATCCATAAATTGAAAGAAAATCACATTCTGCAAACTGCGTTAATTTAGGTAAAAGCCCTGAAATGCCCCCTCTTGATCGTCAATATATCAGACATCGAAGACGAATAAATTAATTCCGAATTTTCACCCCAATAAGTCACCCCCGGTGTCGATTTCTGCTTCTAATTTAATATTTAGCCAATTTCTTTGCGCTGTTCACTTGACTGTCCAATTCGTTTACTCTTCGTTACTTTTCCTTCACTTAATAAACAAAAATTAAATTAATATCCTTCCAAAATTTAACCGTCTTAGTAAGACCACAGCAATTATTGTGCTAATCTTGGACAATACTAATAATATAAATGAAGGTTTTTTAGCAGAAAAAAACATACTTTGCTCACGGTCCTTTACATTTCTTCCTGTTCAGGATTGCGGTTTATTATAGTTTGAAAAGTTGGCGGAGCCCTTCGTCTGCCAATATCAGCCACGAAACACAAACAACCAAAAATTGTAATGTTTTAGGCGTATCTATTTTAGGCAAGCTTAGATTTTTGCATGTTTTATTTGTTCTGAAAATAAAGTCATTACGAATAGATCAGAGGCTTATACTTTCTGCTATTAGATGTTTGTTGACTTATTTTATCTCTTTTTTTACTCTTTATCTTTTTACTTACTTTATCTCTTTATGAAAAGTGTTTTATTAGTAGTTAAAAGTTAAGTATCTCTTGTTCTCTCATTCCTTCCTGTTTTTGGAGTTATAGTGCTAAGTCACATGCCTGATACCTGATACCAGGAAGTAAATAAAAACATGTTACAAAGAATAGTGGTATAATTTACTTTTGATATTAAAACGCGACTTGGGCAGTTAATTTGCTTAGCACGAAAGTGGCTTAAAGTTACATGACATAGGATTAAAGAACCGACTTAAATATTATCAAAAAATAAATACTAAAGTTATGCAGAGAGATGATTCGGACCGAAAATGAAAGCAAAGTAGGAATGATACGAGCAGCAATTTGAGAATATATAGGACTTGCAATTAAAAAATTAAAACTATTTTCGGAAGTTTTCAGTTCATAAAAAATCGAAGACTTGAATCGAACAGAAAAAAGAATGGAACATTTGCATAAGGCGATACGTAGATGAAAAAATAGCAATTTAGGTTGCATTTATATAAAAGATAATAGTTATGATGCTGAGGACTTTTCTCCAAACAACCCACCTAAAATAAACTGCCATCAGATGCACTCAAATCTCTGAGAAGCGCTAGAGTTCCAAAGAAGGGGTTATCAAACAAGAACATATAAATGTTTCATTTGACGTGTTTAATGCAGTTCACAAAGTACCTATAACAAATTTTATTCATCACAGAGGAAAATCGACAGGAGCCAAAACAATTGAGAATCATTTCAACGTTTTGCACAAAGGAAATGCGAAAATCAACAATCCACTGAAATACACATATAGATAGATGTTGAACGGAGTGTAGACACTCACGAATGCAGGTTCATTTGCATTCGCAAGAAAAACGAACACAGAATAGTAAACGTAAACGAAAATGTAATAAGCAACATAAGATTTTCAGATTGCACAGTTCTTGGATAATTAGTTTTTTCTTTCGAAAAAAGTTTCCAAAGTGCGCAAAGAAGAGATACTTACTTTAAGCGCCAGAAAAACCAATTTACCAAGTCAATTCTCATATGACAGAATGCAAATAGACTAGCACAAATATTATGAAGATAAAATGAGCGTAGAACAGAGGATTACGTCAGAATTGAAGCAATGTTGCTAAAATGCGAAATGTTTTTTACGCTTTTCTTAAACCGAGATACAATAACGCTAAATTCGTTTGACATGTAGATGTATCAAAGCTTTCACAAAATATGTTACATGAATAGAATTCCAAGCTATTTGTTAATGCAAAAGATGAAGAAAGAAGAAATAGTGACCAAGACAGATAACGTATAAATAAATATAACTGATCGCAAGCAACTTAAATATAAGGAAAACTTTTGAGTAGAAAAGGAGTGAGAGCAGCTAGCTTTTCTTTCTTTATTTCTAGCTAGTATCATATATAACTTTCTAATTTGCAAGAATATATGCTTGGCTTAGTGGACGGTAATAATGTCAACCCAACTGTTCAACTTATCGAACAATGTAAATTATATTAACGAGCTGTTTACCAAATATGCAAGAATCAAGAAAATCGCTAGAGGACTAAAACAGCTGGAGGGCTAAAAAACCTGGAAAAATTTCATTTTTGCATTGCATAAATAGAAAAACTACTTTTGCACTTCGTTCATATTTTGAATGCGTTTATCAGATTTGTGAGTTGGCTATTTACTGTTCTATGAAGCACATTTCCAACACTGACACGTAAAAATAAGCGGGTTAATTATATCAAAAACAACTGAATTTCTTTAATTACAATATTGAAGAAAACCCCCAATTTTCCTCCAAGTAAATGAAAATCCATTAATTTAACTTAAACGTTGATAATGTTCAACTTCCATATTTCGACGGAATTAGGAAAGAAATGTTCTGAACAGAATGTGCTTTATTTTTTTGTCCCTTATGTAAAAGTGGAAATGAGCTGAATGGTATTTGATCGACGCTATATTCCGGTCTTGTGCTAAGGCAGATGCTGCCATTTGGTCACTCGAGGATCGAATCAATAAAACCAGAGAACGTAAAAATGTTTGCGCTCAGAAAAACGGAACACTTTCAAGGAAACCTTAAGTTTCTAACTGATAAAGTTCTGTAGTCAGATGTGAAGGAAATAAGGCTTTGTTGTACTGGACCATTTCAAAATCGATTTTGTATTTACCGCTTATTTACTTTCTTCTTCCAAATAAATTTACATAAGGCAGCATATACCGGGTG
>NW_026018457.1:14047-28104 GCF_020466585.1 Dendroctonus ponderosae | reverse complement strand
ACTTTTGTTCCCAACAAGCCTACAACTGATCAAAAAATTGACTGTATAATATCAAAAACAAAACAAAATTATTAAGATAATAAAAAACAGAATGCCGATACCCCACTGGCTAGGTGGTTCGAGCGGCCTAACAAGAAAAGGAACAGAAATCAGATACGTTTATAGTCAATCTACCATTATAGGCGAAATGAATTGATAGACGGGATTTTCAATCGTTCTGAAGTATTCGCCGCTCTTTAAATCATTTAGCGGGCTACTAAAATGGATCTTCTAGATATTGTTACGTTTAAAATGATATATCTTATTTTAATGTCTTAAGTGGCCATGATGAACTGATTTCAGTCTTTCATTTTGTCTTTATCTGTTAATCAAGATGTCATTAATTCAATCCACTTAATGTACCGGATTTATTTTTTTGTGGGTGTTAAGAAATCGCATTTGTTATATATATACAAGAACAAGAGAAAATAAACGTTTGTGCGTTGCTTCTTGCGTTTAGCTTGATGCAATGGATTTATTAATTTGCTATCGTCGGATAAATTAATGTCCTGAAAAGCAGCAACCACACGATTTAATTCAAGCGAAATTAATATAATAGTGCAGAACTGTATTGAATGTTGTCCCTTAAACTTTAATTCATCTATCAAAAATATTATCGTTCAGTTTTTTATGCAGTTCTAGACTGAAATTTTTTAAGCACGATTAAGGCAATAGTAAAGCAACTAACAGACCATTTTAGCATGGCTCAAACCTTTCCATTGTATAACGCCTGAATGAAACTACCTGAGTAGACAGCTTGGCACCCAGACCCAATGCTACCAATTATTCTAGGAAAAAGCCAGCGGTATAACCAGCACTATGTCTGATCACTTTATTGGATATAACTTTGAGTTTTAATGTAATAAACGTAATCGAAGGACCATCTGGTCGTATATTTCCATTTCGGATTACTTTTCGTTCGTGGCGTTCAACTTTTTAACAGAAAGCTCTTGTAAAACACGCTTTTTTATTGGTTGTAAATTTCTGTTATTTTCGGACTCGTTTCTTTTCGTGCCTCCGAAATTTGTTAGCGCTATTAATGTTAATCCTTACAGCTGTTAATTTAAATTATTCTGCTAAGTAAAAAATAAATATAGGCATTTTTAATCAACGTCACATTTAACGTGCTAAAGTTTTGTATGATAGGCATCAACGTAATTATTCAATTTGTTTCTTTACACGTTCAGTTTTATATGCTAATTAAAATTACCCAGGGATTTAAAGCGTTTAAATACCGTAAGTAAACTCATTAACCGGGCAAATGCGGCCAGCGGGTACGAAGAGCCCTTGAAAAATTACCAATTGATACCCATAACGATTTTTCTGGGTAAACACAATTAATCTTTCTCAGCATATTGTAAGTTTCATCGTGGCTGCAGAGTGCCCGAAAGCACCCCAAATTAGTGATGCCACATTAATCCCATAGTCGGGCAAGCACCATGCTCTATCATCTGCTATACGGTGCTACAAAACTACCCTGTACTTTAAGCGGGCAGACGTCCAGGGATGGCATTGCCATTTTAAAAATAAATAACCGTTAAGTAAAATACTTACTCAGAAGAAATAATTAAATTAAAAAATCCAGAAAGGAAAAATTGAATAAAATACTCACTTTCGATTACAAAATCTTTATGCTGGTCGAATTGCAGGAATATGAAAATTTAGCTTCCAGGACTTTTCAAATCAAACTTTCTTTGACTTCCTTTAGACGTAACGCTCTGGCTAGTCTATTATCCACATTTCTCAAGTGAGAATTGAGTTTCAACAAAAAAATTATTTCACCGTTGCCGAACACTTGAACCATAAAGATTTTCATGTAACTCTCGTGTGGTGTTTTTGATCAGTTTTAGACTGCTTCATAAAGCCATGGAGAATTCCGTAATAAATCAAAACAGCTAAGTATGAAAAAGTCGATCTATTAGCTTAAATCTTAGGTTATCAAAGCAGAAGAAGAAAAAGGACAATTGGCTCCTTTTAACAATTATAATTTTTTTCATTTGGTACACAATCACTAGTCAATACATGAAAAAATTCATAACTTTCTCCCTTCATCAGCGTGAATTTTTGCGGAAAAACATATTTGTTTGTTCTCAGTCCCACTGTCCTAATGAGTTATTGCTGCAACGTAAGCAAAACTTCGGCTACAACCTACAAATCGCGCCATTTATTTCTTGAATTCAACTTGATAGCTCAATGATGAAAGATACATTCATAGAAATCACTGTTATAGACCAAAGTTTTCGATAAACCAGATATATTTATAGCGTTTCGTAATATTTTCCTTGTTCAGAAAAATATGTAAGCGAGATAAAAAAAGCTACGTACTTTTTCAATGTATTCGTATAAAAATTCCACTTATTGCTACGTTCTGGAAATATAAGTCCGTATGTAGCTCCAATATGAAGATACAAAAACAGATATAAAATTTTATCTTAACAATTTTCTGAATCTTAAACGATTACGTTTTCACAGCATTTTATTTTATTTTTGAAATACCGTCCTGCTAAATATATCGATGCCGTTTTGAACTTCGATGTAATATCAATGTCCATATGAATTAAGGTCTTTATGGTAACTGCGTACAGATCCGAATTATAGCACCCTATTGAAAAAGTATGTCCTGCGCCCTTATTAGTTTGCACCCTAAGAGCGAATTTCCCTTGTCCTTAAAGTGTTGGATGTTTGTTGGTTGGATTAATAGTGTCTATTGAGCGTGTTTTATTTCATTGTTGGTTGTTTATTGTCTACCTTTGTTCGCTCGGGCAATGTGCAAGTAGTTGCCATTGTCCGCTATTTATTTTAGGAAGATTTCCAAACCATTCATGAGATTTTTTCGGCAAGGATTAATGTCAATTTTAATCCGCCTTTTGTGAAATGCCACGGTTATTCGCTTTGAATTTATGGTTCTGGATGGCGTTGTATCTTCCTTTTTTTTTGATTCTCGACACGATATGAATAAGAAATAATTTCCACTAGTACTCGGTTGAGTTACTTGTTTGGACAATTGGATTAAACTTTTGTTACCATCAGCAACATATCAAAGAGGAAGCACGGCTGTAAATAATACCAAACCGGAAGGTTAAAATATAGTAGAAGTATAACTTGCGTTCGACTTTTCAATATACTTTTATGTTGAGTAAGTGTAAAATTCAGAAACTTATTTTATTTATACGGGGTCACTCAAAATTACCGAAATAGCTCTGAAGGTCATTAATCAAATCAAAATGAAATAAAATAATTGACAACAATCTATTTAACCGCATCTGCAGGTCAAGAGTTCTCCATGCTGGAGTTAGTGCCTGTTTGTGAAATTCATCGCGGTGTTAGTCGTGTCATATTCACTTTCAACAGTTTTCAGTTTCTTACAAGAATAAATTTGCTGGCAGTTTGATTCACACCAGAATTGACCCAGGTGATTTGACCGATTAAAGTCTCCCCAAAGAAGGTAACTTTATGCATGTTCGACATTGCTATAAATTAACAATTTTCAAGAGCATAACTTAAATGCGAACAACAAATATTTTCTAGTATAGGATCGCAATTTTTTCAATTAAAACATTTGCGCTAGTTAAAGCCAAATGTGCATAGTTTTATGGGTGAGGTTTAGCTTTTTCTATGACAAAGTCTTGGAATTGTCTCTTAATCCTAATAACATTAACAGACCCCGATGCAAAACAATCAGTTTTATACAGTTTCTGGTTGAATAAAAAGCAAATGATTTATTAATTTACACAGATTTGAAATTAAGAAGCTTGGACCTTGAAACCTCATTAAATAACCGTCTAGATAACAACCCCGTATAAATGCCGCTGCCCAGCAGATAAACGCTAGACTTAATTTTATTTTTACAAGCATATTGGTACCATATCATCGATATTCAATTTCTAACTTCGTATTAACTAAAAAATGATTTTAAAAATTTGATTTTTATTTCAACTTATTTAATTTTGATACTTAATACAGGGTTTTCAGGGAAAAGATCCCCCCGTGTTTAAAACGATTTAAATTTGGCATATTTGGTAATATCAATTATTAAACTTGACTCAGGGCTTAACTAACCAACAAGATGCTTTTTATTTATTTCTTTAGATATAAGCGTTTATGGATGCAATATCGATATTGAGCTCAGTTGAAAATAATTCGATAAAATCTCGCTATTGCAATTTTTTTTGTGAATTGTTGTACGAGGCTGGAAATGCAACATGAAATTACTTAATACACATATTGAGCCCAGATTACAATTTTGCCATAAAATGTATTTATATATTTACAATATAACCAACGAATGTATATGGATTCTTCTTTACAAACCACCAAAATACAAATTCGAAGCAAGTACAATTTTCTTGTTTTAGTATCTTTGCACAATTAATACCTCCGATTGAACTGCAGAAATTCTTTCTTAAAAGAAAGGTTGGTCTAAGTTCACAATATTTCCTGGATAAGATGGTTTGGACGTTTTCATGTCGGTGACAGTTATTTTAAAGAACCGCTTAATTTCGTTGTTTTACAGTTTTTATTATACAAATACATATTGTTTTGCTAATTTCCAAACCATGATATATATATTTTTGTCACCATTGAACAAGTTATAGTTGTAATTTTGCGAATAATAGCTGACTCTACTTATTGTCATAGTTTCTATACTTTCTACATAAAACACTGGAATTCAGGGCACAAAGGCGGCTATGGGCCGATAGCTCTTTTGTATAACGAAGAATTTTTTTTCTTACAACTGCTACTGCTACTATTATCTCCCTATAATGAACCGTTTAACTAATAGTTAAACTATACCACTTTTTTCACATAATTCAGAAAAGATTGAATTTCTTTATAGAATATGGATGGAAACAGGATTCTGCAAAAACACTACGATTAGTGCATATTTTCACTTATATTAATAAAATAATAATTTCCATATTTCGACTTACAGATTGGATTCATTCACATCATTGGTGGAAAATTGACAAAGTTTTCCACGTATGCTCCTGTATGCCAAAAATTCAAAAGAGTCTTAATGGCTAATGGTTCACTGATAAAATTGGATTGCTTCCAGCATTCAGGAGGTTCAAATTAATAACATTTTATGAAGCTCCACCTAATGCCAAGTAGCAGGCTGATGCAATACGTAAGTTCATTTAGACAACAGGCCTAATGTAGCATCTCCGGAGTTTATATTTTAAGTTTTTAAAGCTACAATCTAACATTCTAGTGCAAATTTCGCTTAATTTTGACACTGGTTAACGTCTGATAGCTAAGAGCGATTTGATTTCTGTTTGAAGCGTTATTCGGTGCAATACTTCTTCGGTCAGTGTGTTACTGCAAAAAATGGGGACTCAAATAAAGTTTCGTCAGGGTGGAGAACGAAACAATGCAAGATTGAGTAAAGTTTCACATGCTCTCAATTGGGCTAAAAAGAACGTTTTATTGTAGTACTCCAACATCACAAAGATTAAAATAGATTTATCAAAATATCAACTTTTTGGTACTGCAGTGATTTTTTTTGCATCGATTAGCAAAACCTACGGCTAATGTTGAAGCTGTAACTTCACACTCGACTTGAGAATAAAATCGATATACCGAGTGGCATGAATGGACAAAATATTTGAAATTAAACTTCACTTGAGTTAAAAATCTGTGAGTCACACATTTTGGGGGCAATTCTGCTTTGGCTCATTTTTTTTGCAACCCGAATATAAAATTGTTGTCTTAAGTTGTTAAAATCGTATTCAGGGTATAAAATTTGTCGCTGCAAGACTAAAAAGTGAATTTTTTGAGCTTATCCTATAAATAGAAAGATTATTTTAAAGTTTTGGTGTTGAGATCCCAAAAAACTTTTTGAAATTTCACATTTTTTCATTTGCCACCCTGTAAGAAATTTAAAAGGAGGCGCTTGCTTTTCACCAAAACTTAGAACGAACAGGAAAGAAGGGCTTCAAACAGTTCCACATCCAACGTTGGAGCAAATTTGAAAACAAAATTCTCACGATTATGAAACCGTATCGATTCTTTTATTTTAGTGCTTTCCTGTACCGATCGTATGCCGTCTGAACACGAATTATCATGTTTAATGATAAAGTTGAAATGTCATCCGCAGAAGGTAATATCGTAACGATTTCCGAGCTTTATTCCAATAATTATTCATCGGTTATTTCAGGAAAACTGCAATGAAATACGAATTGTTGATGTTCCTTTTCTGCACATATATGAAGAATTTCATTCTTGACTCAGTATTGCTAACTTCAGATCAATTAATTTGTCTAACTTCCTGTACACTTGTAAACATCAAAACATATGGACATGTTTTTTTTAATTGGAAAATAGGTAGCAAATAGCAAGAAATTTTTCGTTTTTGGGCGCAGTTTGCATTGAAATGTAATTCTTGGATGTGACAACCCGAAATAAATCTGTCACTTGAAAACGCATCGGACATAAGGGCCTGACGAGCGAGTTTTCCGCAGTATGATAAAAGGGTTCTTTTTGGCAGGTGCATCATCCCGCCGAGCCATCAGCCCGAGAGATCGAAGTGCATTAGTGGCTCAAAGCCGGCCAATGAAGCCATTATTGACCACCGGAGAGTGGTTTTTTCTGCTAATCATTGTTTGCGACCGGGCCCCGGATTGATTGAAATATATCAACTTGGAAAATACACCCGCTTTGGACTGCTTATCACAATAAATCACTAATGCCGCTTTGATATCTGTCCCGAATATTTTTTACCTTTTACTCCTCGCTTTTCTTGTCGAAAATGATTAATTTCGAGACTCTGAGATCGATTATGTCTGCCGGATCGTGTAATGCATTAGACACTTTAATTAGTGGTTCAATATCGATGCAGCGTTTTTCATGACATTTACTTCCATTGTATGTGATTTCCGCTTATTACTTTCGCCTGTGTGTGAATGGCGTCATTATTTTCTTCTTTTTGTTGGAACCGAATGGAACTTATTAAATACTTCAACAGAAATATTCTACAATTGCGCAAACGCTCATATTGTTCAAAGAATGTGAGCGTCTTATTATGTCTGCTCTATATTTTCTACACCAAGCATGCGGAGCAAACCGACAACTTTAACATTAGAAGCCACTTGATTGATTTGAGCTTATTTGATATATCATTAATGTTATCACTTAATTAGTGGCATATGCATTTCTGTGTTTGGGTTGATCGGCCAACAAACGTGGCACGAAAAACGACTATTTTTCTTGGGCCAACGTTTCCGCTTACTTAAGTCACCATCGGGGCTCTAAAAGCTAACCGAGTGGTCAATCTTAAAATCAGATAAATGTTATTTGTCGTTAATATAAAATTTAAACGGAACCCAAATAAAAGTGAAATTGAACATAAAAGACAAATGACAAACAGACATACCAATTTAACGGCAACACAAGATGAAACAGATGACAGAGAGACGCAATCATAAGTAAGGTCACTCATCAACAGTTTACTGCATTTCTACCATGGAATAATGGCAGGAGCAGGCTAACAAGTCAGGTGTAATATTGCATTGATTTAGTTCTTTAGTGTGTCCAGATATGGAAAGTTGAAAGAATGACTAGCTGATATTCATTCAAGGAAATATTCATTATTTTCCATTTCCATTGTTATTATCAAAAAAGCACAATTCGAAGGTCTAACGTTTCAACTGTCGTAAGTGGTTCGATGTATGTCATTGTTTTGTTTCTAACAGAAGGTTGATATAAGCTTCGATTAAATTTTCAGCGTCTTTTTCTAAATTAACCGAATCATTGGTTTTAATGAAGATGGGTTCACTCCAAATGTGTATAGGAATGACACCGATGAACATAACAACAATAACGGAACAAAAAAGCAGTTTAATTCGTCACATTAAAAAGGCAAAAATGTGTTTCTTCTTTTATTGAAGTACGGGCTAAGGTTGGTTATATACGGAGGCCCCTGAAGGTTCAAGCACAATAAAAGTATTAGCTACATAAGCGCATCCCGTTCGGTCCCGTTCAGTAGGACTCTTGTCACCTCTATGCTAATTACCAAAAAGCTGTTGAAGTTGTTCAACGGGAGAAAAAGTGGACGTTAGGGTAAGAAGCCATAAAAAGAGCTATTCGGACGGGAAGGTTGTCCCCGAAGTGGCCTTCTTGATACATTAAAACGTTGGCTTCACATTTTTATTTGTCAAGAAGGTATTACATTTTTATTGATCAATTGTTATGTTGTATTAAAAAAAACATTTTATTTGTTGATTATGTTAACCAAATCGGAATATTAAAATTTTTAGATAAAATATTTTTTAAAAGATTCACATCACAAAGCTACTCCATTGACAGTTTTGCAAAAACAAAAAAAAATTGTTCAAATCTTTTTAAGTTCATAGTCAAACACTTTAGAGCTTGGTTGTTTCTAGTGGCATACCATGCACATAAAAGTAAGCTTCGAAGCCAAAAATGCCTCATTCTTCGGCGTTGATAGACAAAATAAACACTTAGCATCAAATTGGCAAATAGGAGTAACACATCATAAGAGTATACGGCAAACGAGCGTGTCATTGCAATGCGGTTGTTGCCCAGCGGGAATTCTCAGTGCTAATGACTATCGAAGGGTTTGCACAGGAGGCGCGTCACTACCATACTCCTCTATTTTCGACGTTATTTACATTTATAAAGGACCTGCACAGATATAATAGGGATTTTTCAATCGACGAAGTGTCTGCAAGTGGATTTATTTGAATAGAGAAAGCTGGGGCGGACTAAATAAAAGATCCGATTCGCAATAGCCGCGAGAAATATTTGTTGTCTTGATGATGATGATGATGTGTCGGTAAAGCGATTAGGACCGAACGCTGCCATCCTGTTTTTGATTATCCCAAGTGGTATTGAAGTGTTTTCTCATGAGAGTATGATCCCATTGTTTGCATGCCTAAGTTGAACAGCAAATAGAATTATTAAATGTCTTGTACCAAACACGGGCACCTTTCAGTCCAAAACATCTGATAGCTGATGATTTGTTAGTTCTGTTGCATATTTTTGTTACTTTCTATATTTTAGCATATCAGCGACACTCGCAGAATGAGTTGATTCCCTGAATGAAAGAGTAAAAAGAAGATCCTCAAAACTTCGACCTCGGACCTTTCTTCGGATTGAATCTTTTGTGAAATGTTTCCTCAACATCAACAATGTTTTGTTCGATGTTAAGTGGCCATTTTTCTCATTGAATTTCGCGATGGTTACATCTTATTATTTTCATCCAGAATTTTTGGCAAGATTGGTTCCCTTATCCAATCGTTTTTTTTCTGATTGTCCTTGAAATTTTCTTTTGCTCGCAGTTGGTCTCTTCTCAGGACTCTCTTTCTCTTTTTTGACTACGTTTCCAAATTATTTGTTTCTGACTGTTCGGCAGCATTTCTTTTGAGCTTCGTTTCGTGAGTTAATATTGTGTGTTGGTGGATTTTTGTGAGGGTGCGACTGTGTCTTCTTTTGTTCCCGTTTTTTTTACCATTTGTAGTTAGCGGCTGTCACAATTCACTAGTCTCCACCATGCTTGCAGTTATCGATCGGGTTAAACCATCGCTTGCTAACTTCTGTAGATTCAGTTAAGCTACCGTCCCTTTTAGAGCAAGAACGAGACAGTTAAATACAATGGAAAATCGAGGTTTGAGTATATGCAGATTCAACAATTATTACTTCTGAAAATAGATCATTGATAGATTAGTCGGTTATGAATGCGTGAGGCGTGAGGAAGGTGGTGCAAATCGCAATTTTTTTTCACCAGCGGGTTTTTTTAAATATCCTTTAAAGAACATACTTTTGGATTTGTTATTTTGTTCCTAATCCGATTCTGGGTGTCCTTGCTGGTGAAATAGACAGAAACTGGCACCTACTTGTAACATTAGTTTATTTGAAACTTGACTTGACAATTCAAAGGTGCAGCTGTTCAATTGAAGCAATCCTGATCCTGAGAAAAATAAAAATCGCTCACAATCAGATAAAAGTAGATTATTTTTGTAAAGCTGTGTTAAAAGACATGCATTGAAATTATTCAAATTCGGCCTATTGTCATCTAGAAAGACATCAAAACCGACTGTTTCTGAAATTGATACCTCTTTTTGTGATTCTACAATTTGCCCATTTTTACCCAAAGACATATGGGCCTAGAACCGAATAAATGCATAGAAAATGTGGCCCAAAGTCACATATTCAATTGATTTGTAATAGCGATTCAAATGAGAGTAGAAATACATGTATATATATGCACACGCCCCTAAACTGATTCTCAAACCGAAGCGAAACGCTTCGATACACATTTCAATCGTAAATAAATCGATCAACTGTTATGGTAATTTTGATTTGTTATACTACAAGACCGTTTATGGGAAATCGGTATTTATAAATCATAAAAAACCGATGGGGTATATGCACCATGGCCCAAATGAATATAAAATTGGTCCACAACGATTTTGCACAATAAAATTTTGCGTCTCCACCCCTTAAGGGTTATATCTTTATATCGACGTCTACTGTGATAGATTTGGTGCATGTGCTATTATGGCATTCATTTTACCGAATTTATTTCCCTTTATTTCAAGGCAGTTGAAAAGGGTTCAAATTTTATTTACAACAGTTACCCGAAGGGGCCTAGCATAAATGTGGTGCTAATGGTGGAAACGGTGTACATTGTCAGAAGAAATTGAGTGAAAATGGGATGAACCAATTTAAAAATTTATTACTTTTGGAAATTGATAACTTTTTTAGGGTAGTGTAACGGTCGATGTGTATATTATTACGTTTGATCTATAAAGGCCCCCATTTCTTTGCCATTTGAAAACGCACAACCCGTTCAAATGAACTGAAAAGTAGATTGCAATGTTTGCTACAGTAACAGAAAATTGTGCTTGGATTTTCAGTTTCTTAAACCGCGACATAAATAATTGGATACCATTATTTTCGGTTTATGGCACGGTTTTACTTGGGACAAATTTATTTTCACAATCACCAAAAATACTACCAACTACTTTTTAATCATGACGCAAATTCTGGCTATGTTCTATGCGTCACATATATATCTAAGTTATAAATTCTGCGTTACCACAAAATATTTGCACATGCATCTTGCAGTGATCGTAAAATATGGTGATAAATTTAGAAAAAAATAAAAGAAATCTTAACAGTGTAAGCCTTCAAGCAAACCACTTCTGAAGATGCAAGCCATTCGTGCTTGCGAAACGTCAAGAAGAAATTCTACCCAACGACGGCCTAAAAACCCGAAAATCTCATTAGAAATCTTAATTGTTCAAAAGATTGAACAAACCATAGTTGAAAAGCTTTTCTGGAGCACAGTTGAGTTGATAAAGTAATATTTCGGGCCAAATAAGTTAAAAGTTAATAGATGGAAAGATGGTTAAAAAATTGCTAAACAAATTTCAGATGCACATCACATGCACCTGAAATAGCAATTCCTTTAACGGGATATATTTTTTTAGCCATTCCTTTTCTGTGTTTTTATTGTTACGTTTTAAGAAAGCTTTTTTGAACTACTTGTGTGTAATGTGACCCTGAAGTGAATAAAATCTGTGAGAAATAGTGAACACACAACTTTTTTAACTTCCTGTCCATAATGCCATATCATTTTCCAGCAAGTCGAATAGTCTTTGTTGGGTTACATAATAGTCAATATGCTTAATTTGAAACAGAATAGAACCAAGTAGGTGTAGAGATGAAATATAAAAAATTCGAATAACACACAAGCAGAATGGTATTGTTATATTTCAGTTTCATTGTTATATAAATTACTATTTATATCTGACGTTTTGAATGAACAAGGTTCTTAATGTAAAAATATCAAACTGATTTGATTTTACAAACCGTTATTACTTTTGAATGATAATTAATTCAAAAAGGAAAAACTTGAATAATTAAATGCTGACTTTATTTGAAGTTCAAGTTTCTTGGTTTTATTGAAGTTCAATTTTAGGCGGGATGCATAGTGCAAAATGTTGCAGAAACTAAATTAAAACACAAATACTCAAAATATGGTTTGAACAACTATTTAAAAGAGTTTTACGATTTTATTTGCAAAAGGCACGTGAAGCAAGTATCATTGCAATGGGTTAAAATAACACACCAAAGCAAACGTTCTGTGAAAGTTGCGTGGAATTAGATTTTCTAAATATCTTTAATGTTAATGTCGACGATAATGCTCGATTTCGAGAAATATTAATAAAAAATAAAATTGATAATCTTAAGAAGTAAGATTCATTTAGGCATACTTAAAGCAATCAACATCTGTGGTAAATGCTTCTTTGGTTACCGCTGTTCGGCAACTAAAATCCCACAACTCACCCTCTATGCTCTAATAAGGATGACAATAATAGGAGCTTCAAAGAAGGCGACGGATGCAGATTTGGCAAATCCTAAGCTATAAACGTGCACAATGATCAGTAACCTAGCAACGAGTGCTGATTGTTCTCGTGCAGGTGCCCAATCAATAGCACCTGATACAGTGGCGCAACATAAATACAATTTTAAAAGATTTGTATTCAATGTACAATCAATATTTTTCTGTCATGCCAACACCTCATGCGGAATATTTCCTGTTGAACAATCTAAACAGGTGGCAGAAGTAAATGCTACAGAATTGTCTAGTAGTAGCTAGTAGTAGTAGCTGTATGTAGTACTAGTAGTAGTAAATGCTACACCTTATAAAATACAAGGACGTTTTGCAAACAATCAATATTGTCCCAAGAGTTTAATCTTAGTTACGTAAAGAAAATATAAGCGAAGCACCTTATGTATTGGAATTCCTGATGCTAATAATGTACTACAGAATACCGACCTCGAATAGTACCTACTAACTAATGATTGTTTTCGCAATGGTAGAAGAGTTAGAGCGGCTTTCTTGTCGGGAGAAACCTTCCTAAGTAACTAGCTACATCTTTGGCCTTAACTAACCAAAGATAAAACTCTAACTTTCAGTTTTAGTTGACTGAAAATTCTGGGATTGCTAAGAATTTTAATTCGAGAAACAGCTCGGAAAAAAGGTCAAGTTAAGATGTTTCATTTGAATGGCAATATAAACAGCGGTGAGCAATTGTCTGTACTTACACCAAACATTTACCCGTGCACATTTACTTGAATAATCGTAATACTTCGATGTACTTTCTGCTCGAAGTGAGATAATAATTGTAATGAAAGATCTCCAGAACTTTCATTGGTTACACTAGGAGACTAAGAGAAGATAATATGTTGTCTGGGGGTGGTTAGGAAGTATAGAAAAATAGTAAAAAGAAATAATTCTTATCAAAAACTGAAATATTTGCCCTAAAAATTGGTTCAAAAGGTCGGCAACAATGTGTGATAGTGTCTCTAGACCTGTCTTGGCGTCAGTTCTTTCAACTTCTACTATGTTACTGTGGCATTCGCCCAAGAGCAATAACGTATCCGAATATTCGAAATTTATGTACATTTTGTGAAAGAAGCTTCAAAATAAGTACCCATTTGACAAATGCTTGTTGTTCTTGACAAAAACTATCTTTCTGTGACGTCCCGAAATAACAAAAACATTGTTGGGGATTTAAATTTTCATCAAAAGTTTTTAATGTGGAAGAGTTATTAATGTTTTTCTAGTATCAGAAATTTTTCTTAATTTGAAGGAAACATCGTCATTTTACTTTTCGAATGTCGAAGTATTCACAGTTAGACACGCCTAATGTAATTTACAAAATAGACTGTTTGAATTGTGATAACACATACATGGGTCAAACTGGACAATATCTAAAGAAAAGAATATACGAACATAAGTATAGCCTAAAAAAATAACGAAAATTGTACAGCATTAGCACAGCATGCACAACAGAAGTTGCATAATTTTGATTTTGATAACACAAAAATACTGATTAACGAGAGTAATTATAATAAGAGAAGAGTCCATGAAATGATACATATTAAAAAACTTAACAATGCTATGAATTTCAGATCGGATACCGACAATCTTAGCTCAGTATATCATACATTAATTAAATGAAATAAACATAGAATATTAACTAACA
>NW_026018457.1:0-13947 GCF_020466585.1 Dendroctonus ponderosae | reverse complement strand
GTTTTTTAATATGTATCATTTCATGGACTCTTCTCTTATTATAATTACTCTCGTTAATCAGTATTTTTGTGTTATCAAAATCAAAATTATGCAACTTCTGTTGTGCATGTTGTGCTAATGCTGTACAATTTTCGTTATTTTTTTAGGATATACTTATGTTCGTATATTCTTTTCTTTAGATATTGTCCAGTTTGACCCATGTATGTGTTATCACAATTCAAACAGTCTATTTTGTAAATTACATTAGGCGTGTCTAACTGTGAATACTTCGACATTCGAAAAGTAAAATGACGATGTTTTCTTCAAATTAAGAAAAATTTCTGATACTAGAAAAACATTAATAACTCTTCCACATTAAAAACTTTTGATGAAAATTGAAATCCCCAACAATGTTTTTGTTATTTCGGGACGTCACAGAAAGATAGTTTTTGTCAAGAACAACAAACATTTGTCAAATGGGTACTTATTTTGAAGCTTCTCTCACAAAATGTACATACATTTCGAATATGCGGATATGTTATTGCTCTTGGGCGAATGCCACAGTAACATAGTAGAAGCTGAAAGAACTGACGCCAAGACAGGTCTAGAGACACTGTCACACATTGTTGCCGACCTTCTGATCTTGTTTTAGGGCAAATATTTCAGTTTTTGATAAGAATTATTTCTTTTTACTATTTTTCTATACTTCCTAACCAGCCCCAGACAACATATTATCTTCTGTTAGTCTCCTAGTGTAACCAATGAAAGTTCTGGAGATCTTTCATTAAAATTATTATCTCACTTCGAGCAGAAAGTACACTGAAATATTACGATTATTCAAGTAAATGTGCACGGGTAAATGTTTAGTGTAAGTACAGACAATTGTTCACCGCTGTTTATATTGCCATTCAAATGAAACATCTTAACTTGACCTTTTTTCCGAGCTGTTTCTCGAATTAAAATTCTTAGCAATCTCAAAATTTTCAATCAACTAAAACTGAAGGTTAGAGTTTTATCTTTGGTTAGTTAAGGCCAAAGATGTAGCTAGTTACTTGGGAAGATTTCTCCCGACAAGAAAGCCGCTCTAGCTCATCTACCATTGCAAAAACAATCATAGTTAGTAGGTACTATTCGAGGTCGGTATTCTGTAGTACATTATTAGCATCAGGAATTGTGCTTCGCTTATATTTTCTTTACGTAACTAAGATTAAAGTCCTGGGACAATATTGATTGTTTGCAAAACGTCCTTATATTTTATAAGGTGTAGCATTTACTACTACTAGTACTACATACAGCTACTACTACTAGCTACTACTAGACAATTCTGTAGCATTTACTTCTGACACCTGTTTAGATTGTTCAACAGGAAATATTCCGCATGAGGTGTTGGCATGACTCAAAAATATTGATTGTACATTGAATACAAATCTTTTAAAATTATATTTATGTTGCGCCACTGTATCAGGTGCTATTGATTGGGCACCTGCACGAGAACAATCAGCACTCGTTGCTAGGTTACTGATCATTGTGCACGTTTATAGCTTAGGATTTGCCAAATCTGCATCCGTCGCCTTCTTTGAAGCTCCTATTATTGTCATCCTTATTAGAGCATAGAGGGTGAGTTGTGGGATTTTAGTTGCCGAACAGCGGTAACCAAAGAAGCATTTACCACAGATGTTGATTGCTTTAAGTATGCCTAAATGAATCTTACTTCTTAAGATTATCAATTTTATTTTTTATTAATATTTCTCGAAATCGAGCATTATCGTCGACATTAACATTAAAGATATTTAGAAAATCTAATTCCACGCAACTTTCACAGAACGTTTGCTTTGGTGTGTTATTTTAACCCATTGCAATGATACTTGCTTCACGTGCCTTTTGCAAATAAAATCGTAAAACTCTTTTAAATAGTTGTTCAAACCATATTTTGAGTATTTGTGTTTTAATTTAGTTTCTGCAACATTTTGCACTATGCATCCCGCCTAAAATTGAACTTCAATAAAACCAAGAAACTTGAACTTCAAATAAAGTCAGCATTTAATTATTCAAGTTTTTCCTTTTTGAATTAATTATCATTCAAAAGTAATAACGGTTTGTAAAATCAAATCAGTTTGATATTTTTACATTAAGAACCTTGTTCATTCAAAACGTCAGATATAAATAGTAATTTATATAACAATGAAACTGAAATATAACAATACCATTCTGCTTGTGTGTTATTCGAATTTTTTATATTTCATCTCTACACCTACTTGGTTCTATTCTGTTTCAAATTAAGCATATTGACTATTATGTAACCCAACAAAGACTATTCGACTTGCTGGAAAATGATATGGCATTATGGACAGGAAGTTAAAAAAGTTGTGTGTTCACTATTTCTCACAGATTTTATTCACTTCAGGGTCACATTACACACAAGTAGTTCAAAAAAGCTTTCTTAAAACGTAACAATAAAAACACAGAAAAGGAATGGCTAAAAAAATATATCCCGTTAAAGGAATTGCTATTTCAGGTGCATGTGATGTGCATCTGAAATTTGTTTAGCAATTTTTTAACCATCTTTCCATCTATTAACTTTTAACTTATTTGGCCCGAAATATTACTTTATCAACTCAACTGTGCTCCAGAAAAGCTTTTCAACTATGGTTTGTTCAATCTTTTGAACAATTAAGATTTCTAATGAGATTTTCGGGTTTTTAGGCCGTCGTTGGGTAGAATTTCTTCTTGACGTTTCGCAAGCACGAATGGCTTGCATCTTCAGAAGTGGTTTGCTTGAAGGCTTACACTGTTAAGATTTCTTTTATTTTTTTCTAAATTTATCACCATATTTTACGATCACTGCAAGATGCATGTGCAAATATTTTGTGGTAACGCAGAATTTATAACTTAGATATATATGTGACGCATAGAACATAGCCAGAATTTGCGTCATGATTAAAAAGTAGTTGGTAGTATTTTTGGTGATTGTGAAAATAAATTTGTCCCAAGTAAAACCGTGCCATAAACCGAAAATAATGGTATCCAATTATTTATGTCGCGGTTTAAGAAACTGAAAATCCAAGCACAATTTTCTGTTACTGTAGCAAACATTGCAATCTACTTTTCAGTTCATTTGAACGGGTTGTGCGTTTTCAAATGGCAAAGAAATGGGGGCCTTTATAGATCAAACGTAATAATATACACATCGACCGTTACACTACCCTAAAAAAGTTATCAATTTCCAAAAGTAATAAATTTTTAAATTGGTTCATCCCATTTTCACTCAATTTCTTCTGACAATGTACACCGTTTCCACCATTAGCACCACATTTATGCTAGGCCCCTTCGGGTAACTGTTGTAAATAAAATTTGAACCCTTTTCAACTGCCTTGAAATAAAGGGAAATAAATTCGGTAAAATGAATGCCATAATAGCACATGCACCAAATCTATCACAGTAGACGTCGATATAAAGATATAACCCTTAAGGGGTGGAGACGCAAAATTTTATTGTGCAAAATCGTTGTGGACCAATTTTATATTCATTTGGGCCATGGTGCATATACCCCATCGGTTTTTTATGATTTATAAATACCGATTTCCCATAAACGGTCTTGTAGTATAACAAATCAAAATTACCATAACAGTTGATCGATTTATTTACGATTGAAATGTGTATCGAAGCGTTTCGCTTCGGTTTGAGAATCAGTTTAGGGGCGTGTGCATATATATACATGTATTTCTACTCTCATTTGAATCGCTATTACAAATCAATTGAATATGTGACTTTGGGCCACATTTTCTATGCATTTATTCGGTTCTAGGCCCATATGTCTTTGGGTAAAAATGGGCAAATTGTAGAATCACAAAAAGAGGTATCAATTTCAGAAACAGTCGGTTTTGATGTCTTTCTAGATGACAATAGGCCGAATTTGAATAATTTCAATGCATGTCTTTTAACACAGCTTTACAAAAATAATCTACTTTTATCTGATTGTGAGCGATTTTTATTTTTCTCAGGATCAGGATTGCTTCAATTGAACAGCTGCACCTTTGAATTGTCAAGTCAAGTTTCAAATAAACTAATGTTACAAGTAGGTGCCAGTTTCTGTCTATTTCACCAGCAAGGACACCCAGAATCGGATTAGGAACAAAATAACAAATCCAAAAGTATGTTCTTTAAAGGATATTTAAAAAAACCCGCTGGTGAAAAAAAATTGCGATTTGCACCACCTTCCTCACGCCTCACGCATTCATAACCGACTAATCTATCAATGATCTATTTTCAGAAGTAATAATTGTTGAATCTGCATATACTCAAACCTCGATTTTCCATTGTATTTAACTGTCTCGTTCTTGCTCTAAAAGGGACGGTAGCTTAACTGAATCTACAGAAGTTAGCAAGCGATGGTTTAACCCGATCGATAACTGCAAGCATGGTGGAGACTAGTGAATTGTGACAGCCGCTAACTACAAATGGTAAAAAAAACGGGAACAAAAGAAGACACAGTCGCACCCTCACAAAAATCCACCAACACACAATATTAACTCACGAAACGAAGCTCAAAAGAAATGCTGCCGAACAGTCAGAAACAAATAATTTGGAAACGTAGTCAAAAAAGAGAAAGAGAGTCCTGAGAAGAGACCAACTGCGAGCAAAAGAAAATTTCAAGGACAATCAGAAAAAAAACGATTGGATAAGGGAACCAATCTTGCCAAAAATTCTGGATGAAAATAATAAGATGTAACCATCGCGAAATTCAATGAGAAAAATGGCCACTTAACATCGAACAAAACATTGTTGATGTTGAGGAAACATTTCACAAAAGATTCAATCCGAAGAAAGGTCCGAGGTCGAAGTTTTGAGGATCTTCTTTTTACTCTTTCATTCAGGGAATCAACTCATTCTGCGAGTGTCGCTGATATGCTAAAATATAGAAAGTAACAAAAATATGCAACAGAACTAACAAATCATCAGCTATCAGATGTTTTGGACTGAAAGGTGCCCGTGTTTGGTACAAGACATTTAATAATTCTATTTGCTGTTCAACTTAGGCATGCAAACAATGGGATCATACTCTCATGAGAAAACACTTCAATACCACTTGGGATAATCAAAAACAGGATGGCAGCGTTCGGTCCTAATCGCTTTACCGACACATCATCATCATCATCAAGACAACAAATATTTCTCGCGGCTATTGCGAATCGGATCTTTTATTTAGTCCGCCCCAGCTTTCTCTATTCAAATAAATCCACTTGCAGACACTTCGTCGATTGAAAAATCCCTATTATATCTGTGCAGGTCCTTTATAAATGTAAATAACGTCGAAAATAGAGGAGTATGGTAGTGACGCGCCTCCTGTGCAAACCCTTCGATAGTCATTAGCACTGAGAATTCCCGCTGGGCAACAACCGCATTGCAATGACACGCTCGTTTGCCGTATACTCTTATGATGTGTTACTCCTATTTGCCAATTTGATGCTAAGTGTTTATTTTGTCTATCAACGCCGAAGAATGAGGCATTTTTGGCTTCGAAGCTTACTTTTATGTGCATGGTATGCCACTAGAAACAACCAAGCTCTAAAGTGTTTGACTATGAACTTAAAAAGATTTGAACAATTTTTTTTTGTTTTTGCAAAACTGTCAATGGAGTAGCTTTGTGATGTGAATCTTTTAAAAAATATTTTATCTAAAAATTTTAATATTCCGATTTGGTTAACATAATCAACAAATAAAATGTTTTTTTTAATACAACATAACAATTGATCAATAAAAATGTAATACCTTCTTGACAAATAAAAATGTGAAGCCAACGTTTTAATGTATCAAGAAGGCCACTTCGGGGACAACCTTCCCGTCCGAATAGCTCTTTTTATGGCTTCTTACCCTAACGTCCACTTTTTCTCCCGTTGAACAACTTCAACAGCTTTTTGGTAATTAGCATAGAGGTGACAAGAGTCCTACTGAACGGGACCGAACGGGATGCGCTTATGTAGCTAATACTTTTATTGTGCTTGAACCTTCAGGGGCCTCCGTATATAACCAACCTTAGCCCGTACTTCAATAAAAGAAGAAACACATTTTTGCCTTTTTAATGTGACGAATTAAACTGCTTTTTTGTTCCGTTATTGTTGTTATGTTCATCGGTGTCATTCCTATACACATTTGGAGTGAACCCATCTTCATTAAAACCAATGATTCGGTTAATTTAGAAAAAGACGCTGAAAATTTAATCGAAGCTTATATCAACCTTCTGTTAGAAACAAAACAATGACATACATCGAACCACTTACGACAGTTGAAACGTTAGACCTTCGAATTGTGCTTTTTTGATAATAACAATGGAAATGGAAAATAATGAATATTTCCTTGAATGAATATCAGCTAGTCATTCTTTCAACTTTCCATATCTGGACACACTAAAGAACTAAATCAATGCAATATTACACCTGACTTGTTAGCCTGCTCCTGCCATTATTCCATGGTAGAAATGCAGTAAACTGTTGATGAGTGACCTTACTTATGATTGCGTCTCTCTGTCATCTGTTTCATCTTGTGTTGCCGTTAAATTGGTATGTCTGTTTGTCATTTGTCTTTTATGTTCAATTTCACTTTTATTTGGGTTCCGTTTAAATTTTATATTAACGACAAATAACATTTATCTGATTTTAAGATTGACCACTCGGTTAGCTTTTAGAGCCCCGATGGTGACTTAAGTAAGCGGAAACGTTGGCCCAAGAAAAATAGTCGTTTTTCGTGCCACGTTTGTTGGCCGATCAACCCAAACACAGAAATGCATATGCCACTAATTAAGTGATAACATTAATGATATATCAAATAAGCTCAAATCAATCAAGTGGCTTCTAATGTTAAAGTTGTCGGTTTGCTCCGCATGCTTGGTGTAGAAAATATAGAGCAGACATAATAAGACGCTCACATTCTTTGAACAATATGAGCGTTTGCGCAATTGTAGAATATTTCTGTTGAAGTATTTAATAAGTTCCATTCGGTTCCAACAAAAAGAAGAAAATAATGACGCCATTCACACACAGGCGAAAGTAATAAGCGGAAATCACATACAATGGAAGTAAATGTCATGAAAAACGCTGCATCGATATTGAACCACTAATTAAAGTGTCTAATGCATTACACGATCCGGCAGACATAATCGATCTCAGAGTCTCGAAATTAATCATTTTCGAC
This sequence comes from Dendroctonus ponderosae, assembly GCF_020466585.1. Lineage (NCBI taxonomy): Eukaryota > Metazoa > Arthropoda > Insecta > Coleoptera > Curculionidae > Dendroctonus > Dendroctonus ponderosae. The sequence continues at coordinate 6,780 of NW_026018457.1, read as the reverse complement.
AAGAAAAGCGAGGAGTAAAAGGTAAAAAATATTCGGGACAGATATCAAAGCGGCATTAGTGATTTATTGTGATAAGCAGTCCAAAGCGGGTGTATTTTCCAAGTTGATATATTTCAATCAATCCGGGGCCCGGTCGCAAACAATGATTAGCAGAAAAAACCACTCTCCGGTGGTCAATAATGGCTTCATTGGCCGGCTTTGAGCCACTAATGCACTTCGATCTCTCGGGCTGATGGCTCGGCGGGATGATGCACCTGCCAAAAAGAACCCTTTTATCATACTGCGGAAAACTCGCTCGTCAGGCCCTTATGTCCGATGCGTTTTCAAGTGACAGATTTATTTCGGGTTGTCACATCCAAGAATTACATTTCAATGCAAACTGCGCCCAAAAACGAAAAATTTCTTGCTATTTGCTACCTATTTTCCAATTAAAAAAAACATGTCCATATGTTTTGATGTTTACAAGTGTACAGGAAGTTAGACAAATTAATTGATCTGAAGTTAGCAATACTGAGTCAAGAATGAAATTCTTCATATATGTGCAGAAAAGGAACATCAACAATTCGTATTTCATTGCAGTTTTCCTGAAATAACCGATGAATAATTATTGGAATAAAGCTCGGAAATCGTTACGATATTACCTTCTGCGGATGACATTTCAACTTTATCATTAAACATGATAATTCGTGTTCAGACGGCATACGATCGGTACAGGAAAGCACTAAAATAAAAGAATCGATACGGTTTCATAATCGTGAGAATTTTGTTTTCAAATTTGCTCCAACGTTGGATGTGGAACTGTTTGAAGCCCTTCTTTCCTGTTCGTTCTAAGTTTTGGTGAAAAGCAAGCGCCTCCTTTTAAATTTCTTACAGGGTGGCAAATGAAAAAATGTGAAATTTCAAAAAGTTTTTTGGGATCTCAACACCAAAACTTTAAAATAATCTTTCTATTTATAGGATAAGCTCAAAAAATTCACTTTTTAGTCTTGCAGCGACAAATTTTATACCCTGAATACGATTTTAACAACTTAAGACAACAATTTTATATTCGGGTTGCAAAAAAAATGAGCCAAAGCAGAATTGCCCCCAAAATGTGTGACTCACAGATTTTTAACTCAAGTGAAGTTTAATTTCAAATATTTTGTCCATTCATGCCACTCGGTATATCGATTTTATTCTCAAGTCGAGTGTGAAGTTACAGCTTCAACATTAGCCGTAGGTTTTGCTAATCGATGCAAAAAAAATCACTGCAGTACCAAAAAGTTGATATTTTGATAAATCTATTTTAATCTTTGTGATGTTGGAGTACTACAATAAAACGTTCTTTTTAGCCCAATTGAGAGCATGTGAAACTTTACTCAATCTTGCATTGTTTCGTTCTCCACCCTGACGAAACTTTATTTGAGTCCCCATTTTTTGCAGTAACACACTGACCGAAGAAGTATTGCACCGAATAACGCTTCAAACAGAAATCAAATCGCTCTTAGCTATCAGACGTTAACCAGTGTCAAAATTAAGCGAAATTTGCACTAGAATGTTAGATTGTAGCTTTAAAAACTTAAAATATAAACTCCGGAGATGCTACATTAGGCCTGTTGTCTAAATGAACTTACGTATTGCATCAGCCTGCTACTTGGCATTAGGTGGAGCTTCATAAAATGTTATTAATTTGAACCTCCTGAATGCTGGAAGCAATCCAATTTTATCAGTGAACCATTAGCCATTAAGACTCTTTTGAATTTTTGGCATACAGGAGCATACGTGGAAAACTTTGTCAATTTTCCACCAATGATGTGAATGAATCCAATCTGTAAGTCGAAATATGGAAATTATTATTTTATTAATATAAGTGAAAATATGCACTAATCGTAGTGTTTTTGCAGAATCCTGTTTCCATCCATATTCTATAAAGAAATTCAATCTTTTCTGAATTATGTGAAAAAAGTGGTATAGTTTAACTATTAGTTAAACGGTTCATTATAGGGAGATAATAGTAGCAGTAGCAGTTGTAAGAAAAAAAATTCTTCGTTATACAAAAGAGCTATCGGCCCATAGCCGCCTTTGTGCCCTGAATTCCAGTGTTTTATGTAGAAAGTATAGAAACTATGACAATAAGTAGAGTCAGCTATTATTCGCAAAATTACAACTATAACTTGTTCAATGGTGACAAAAATATATATATCATGGTTTGGAAATTAGCAAAACAATATGTATTTGTATAATAAAAACTGTAAAACAACGAAATTAAGCGGTTCTTTAAAATAACTGTCACCGACATGAAAACGTCCAAACCATCTTATCCAGGAAATATTGTGAACTTAGACCAACCTTTCTTTTAAGAAAGAATTTCTGCAGTTCAATCGGAGGTATTAATTGTGCAAAGATACTAAAACAAGAAAATTGTACTTGCTTCGAATTTGTATTTTGGTGGTTTGTAAAGAAGAATCCATATACATTCGTTGGTTATATTGTAAATATATAAATACATTTTATGGCAAAATTGTAATCTGGGCTCAATATGTGTATTAAGTAATTTCATGTTGCATTTCCAGCCTCGTACAACAATTCACAAAAAAAATTGCAATAGCGAGATTTTATCGAATTATTTTCAACTGAGCTCAATATCGATATTGCATCCATAAACGCTTATATCTAAAGAAATAAATAAAAAGCATCTTGTTGGTTAGTTAAGCCCTGAGTCAAGTTTAATAATTGATATTACCAAATATGCCAAATTTAAATCGTTTTAAACACGGGGGGATCTTTTCCCTGAAAACCCTGTATTAAGTATCAAAATTAAATAAGTTGAAATAAAAATCAAATTTTTAAAATCATTTTTTAGTTAATACGAAGTTAGAAATTGAATATCGATGATATGGTACCAATATGCTTGTAAAAATAAAATTAAGTCTAGCGTTTATCTGCTGGGCAGCGGCATTTATACGGGGTTGTTATCTAGACGGTTATTTAATGAGGTTTCAAGGTCCAAGCTTCTTAATTTCAAATCTGTGTAAATTAATAAATCATTTGCTTTTTATTCAACCAGAAACTGTATAAAACTGATTGTTTTGCATCGGGGTCTGTTAATGTTATTAGGATTAAGAGACAATTCCAAGACTTTGTCATAGAAAAAGCTAAACCTCACCCATAAAACTATGCACATTTGGCTTTAACTAGCGCAAATGTTTTAATTGAAAAAATTGCGATCCTATACTAGAAAATATTTGTTGTTCGCATTTAAGTTATGCTCTTGAAAATTGTTAATTTATAGCAATGTCGAACATGCATAAAGTTACCTTCTTTGGGGAGACTTTAATCGGTCAAATCACCTGGGTCAATTCTGGTGTGAATCAAACTGCCAGCAAATTTATTCTTGTAAGAAACTGAAAACTGTTGAAAGTGAATATGACACGACTAACACCGCGATGAATTTCACAAACAGGCACTAACTCCAGCATGGAGAACTCTTGACCTGCAGATGCGGTTAAATAGATTGTTGTCAATTATTTTATTTCATTTTGATTTGATTAATGACCTTCAGAGCTATTTCGGTAATTTTGAGTGACCCCGTATAAATAAAATAAGTTTCTGAATTTTACACTTACTCAACATAAAAGTATATTGAAAAGTCGAACGCAAGTTATACTTCTACTATATTTTAACCTTCCGGTTTGGTATTATTTACAGCCGTGCTTCCTCTTTGATATGTTGCTGATGGTAACAAAAGTTTAATCCAATTGTCCAAACAAGTAACTCAACCGAGTACTAGTGGAAATTATTTCTTATTCATATCGTGTCGAGAATCAAAAAAAAAGGAAGATACAACGCCATCCAGAACCATAAATTCAAAGCGAATAACCGTGGCATTTCACAAAAGGCGGATTAAAATTGACATTAATCCTTGCCGAAAAAATCTCATGAATGGTTTGGAAATCTTCCTAAAATAAATAGCGGACAATGGCAACTACTTGCACATTGCCCGAGCGAACAAAGGTAGACAATAAACAACCAACAATGAAATAAAACACGCTCAATAGACACTATTAATCCAACCAACAAACATCCAACACTTTAAGGACAAGGGAAATTCGCTCTTAGGGTGCAAACTAATAAGGGCGCAGGACATACTTTTTCAATAGGGTGCTATAATTCGGATCTGTACGCAGTTACCATAAAGACCTTAATTCATATGGACATTGATATTACATCGAAGTTCAAAACGGCATCGATATATTTAGCAGGACGGTATTTCAAAAATAAAATAAAATGCTGTGAAAACGTAATCGTTTAAGATTCAGAAAATTGTTAAGATAAAATTTTATATCTGTTTTTGTATCTTCATATTGGAGCTACATACGGACTTATATTTCCAGAACGTAGCAATAAGTGGAATTTTTATACGAATACATTGAAAAAGTACGTAGCTTTTTTTATCTCGCTTACATATTTTTCTGAACAAGGAAAATATTACGAAACGCTATAAATATATCTGGTTTATCGAAAACTTTGGTCTATAACAGTGATTTCTATGAATGTATCTTTCATCATTGAGCTATCAAGTTGAATTCAAGAAATAAATGGCGCGATTTGTAGGTTGTAGCCGAAGTTTTGCTTACGTTGCAGCAATAACTCATTAGGACAGTGGGACTGAGAACAAACAAATATGTTTTTCCGCAAAAATTCACGCTGATGAAGGGAGAAAGTTATGAATTTTTTCATGTATTGACTAGTGATTGTGTACCAAATGAAAAAAATTATAATTGTTAAAAGGAGCCAATTGTCCTTTTTCTTCTTCTGCTTTGATAACCTAAGATTTAAGCTAATAGATCGACTTTTTCATACTTAGCTGTTTTGATTTATTACGGAATTCTCCATGGCTTTATGAAGCAGTCTAAAACTGATCAAAAACACCACACGAGAGTTACATGAAAATCTTTATGGTTCAAGTGTTCGGCAACGGTGAAATAATTTTTTTGTTGAAACTCAATTCTCACTTGAGAAATGTGGATAATAGACTAGCCAGAGCGTTACGTCTAAAGGAAGTCAAAGAAAGTTTGATTTGAAAAGTCCTGGAAGCTAAATTTTCATATTCCTGCAATTCGACCAGCATAAAGATTTTGTAATCGAAAGTGAGTATTTTATTCAATTTTTCCTTTCTGGATTTTTTAATTTAATTATTTCTTCTGAGTAAGTATTTTACTTAACGGTTATTTATTTTTAAAATGGCAATGCCATCCCTGGACGTCTGCCCGCTTAAAGTACAGGGTAGTTTTGTAGCACCGTATAGCAGATGATAGAGCATGGTGCTTGCCCGACTATGGGATTAATGTGGCATCACTAATTTGGGGTGCTTTCGGGCACTCTGCAGCCACGATGAAACTTACAATATGCTGAGAAAGATTAATTGTGTTTACCCAGAAAAATCGTTATGGGTATCAATTGGTAATTTTTCAAGGGCTCTTCGTACCCGCTGGCCGCATTTGCCCGGTTAATGAGTTTACTTACGGTATTTAAACGCTTTAAATCCCTGGGTAATTTTAATTAGCATATAAAACTGAACGTGTAAAGAAACAAATTGAATAATTACGTTGATGCCTATCATACAAAACTTTAGCACGTTAAATGTGACGTTGATTAAAAATGCCTATATTTATTTTTTACTTAGCAGAATAATTTAAATTAACAGCTGTAAGGATTAACATTAATAGCGCTAACAAATTTCGGAGGCACGAAAAGAAACGAGTCCGAAAATAACAGAAATTTACAACCAATAAAAAAGCGTGTTTTACAAGAGCTTTCTGTTAAAAAGTTGAACGCCACGAACGAAAAGTAATCCGAAATGGAAATATACGACCAGATGGTCCTTCGATTACGTTTATTACATTAAAACTCAAAGTTATATCCAATAAAGTGATCAGACATAGTGCTGGTTATACCGCTGGCTTTTTCCTAGAATAATTGGTAGCATTGGGTCTGGGTGCCAAGCTGTCTACTCAGGTAGTTTCATTCAGGCGTTATACAATGGAAAGGTTTGAGCCATGCTAAAATGGTCTGTTAGTTGCTTTACTATTGCCTTAATCGTGCTTAAAAAATTTCAGTCTAGAACTGCATAAAAAACTGAACGATAATATTTTTGATAGATGAATTAAAGTTTAAGGGACAACATTCAATACAGTTCTGCACTATTATATTAATTTCGCTTGAATTAAATCGTGTGGTTGCTGCTTTTCAGGACATTAATTTATCCGACGATAGCAAATTAATAAATCCATTGCATCAAGCTAAACGCAAGAAGCAACGCACAAACGTTTATTTTCTCTTGTTCTTGTATATATATAACAAATGCGATTTCTTAACACCCACAAAAAAATAAATCCGGTACATTAAGTGGATTGAATTAATGACATCTTGATTAACAGATAAAGACAAAATGAAAGACTGAAATCAGTTCATCATGGCCACTTAAGACATTAAAATAAGATATATCATTTTAAACGTAACAATATCTAGAAGATCCATTTTAGTAGCCCGCTAAATGATTTAAAGAGCGGCGAATACTTCAGAACGATTGAAAATCCCGTCTATCAATTCATTTCGCCTATAATGGTAGATTGACTATAAACGTATCTGATTTCTGTTCCTTTTCTTGTTAGGCCGCTCGAACCACCTAGCCAGTGGGGTATCGGCATTCTGTTTTTTATTATCTTAATAATTTTGTTTTGTTTTTGATATTATACAGTCAATTTTTTGATCAGTTGTAGGCTTGTTGGGAACAAAAGT
>NW_026018456.1:0-28529 GCF_020466585.1 Dendroctonus ponderosae | reverse complement strand
TTTCATGTTTGTAATCTGCTATTCAACTTTGGCATTGGATATAATTTTGATTTTAAAATTAGTTTTATCATTAGGAACTGTAATATGATTTCTCTTTATKACTTTCAAGAAAAACGTAAAGTTGCACAGTAGGTAAAGTAAATCCGTAAAGACAATACAGCTAATATAAGGAAGTGACYAAAACAGTYATTTATAGACCTGAAGTCGCCTCATATGTAGCGTATTTCTCGAACTGCCATGTCGCATTTAGTAGAAATTCCATTATAAAGCGATGCATTTATGTGTGTGATTTGAGTATGGATGTGTTTCTCAATTGCCCTAAAAAGCATTTCCATATTTAATGGAAAGCACCATCAGATGATAGTTTATCCATAAATCTGTAAAACATGCATGTAATGTTAATCCGATTTTGGGTATACTGCGTTCTGACCCAAAAATATTTACTTCTTGTCAGCTGTGGCACAAATTTCTACCATTTACAATTGGAATGTCTATTTAATGCCCAAATCAATATATTTTTGACGATAAAACACTAGTTAAAAGTAACTTTACTTACCTTTTTAGATATGTGCAAATTATTATGATATGTGGTATTCAGATAGGTAGAAATCTTTACTCCAAAGTGCACTAGGAAAATATTCCGAGCAATAAATTGACAATCATATGTAATAAATGCCGAGAATTGTTTGACGGGTTTGATTATTGTGACTAAATACACATGGAAGATGGTTCTAATAACATACAGCACTAAATTGAGTGCTCTGTGCTAAAAAAAATATTTCCAGGTGCGTAAAAGAAATATTTGAAAGCAAGTAGCTAAACACGTCATTTAAATCAAGTGATATTTTCCGAAGTGTGAATTATGGACATTCTCGAAGAAAGCAGTAAAGGCCAGTAACATAAAACATCTTAGCATTTTTAATTAACACTCATTTCGAGTCAAATGATGAAATATAATTACGCTTCAGAGTTAATAGATAATATTTTGACAAAATATTGACCGACGACTTCTGGTACTTGAATTGTTTGAAGTGTATCTTAGACGTCTGGTTTATTTTATGCAAACAACAATTTGTCTAACAGAAAGAAATATTAATTAATCAGTACGTCTTACTAAATAATAGACAATTCAGTATTAACGCGCTCACAGATTTAAAAATTCTGGAATTATTACCTGTAATAAGTAGCGAGGAATGACAGTAGATTTTTGTAAAAAAGTGCACTTTTGTTTAAATTATATTCTCCGATTTCTGCCTCTCACAAGATACAATAGACGTTTTTATTGCTTGAAAGCAATAGCAAATGGTAAACCGATACCTACGAGTTAGTTTTACATTTTACTATTTTCGTTAATTTGCAATGATACCAAAAGATTCCACGTGTTGGCAATTTAATCACGTGTTTAAATATATGTTTCCAAATTCCTCAAAAATTGTTGAATACAAGTTTCTTGGTGTGAGTATCATTGTAACGAAAATCGGAGCTAATTTCGAGAAAGATACATTTCGATCCTACTTTCTATTTAAACTTAATAGATACACTGTTATAATGTGGCCTTTTCGAATGTAAAGCATACCAACTTATACGAGCATTTTTCGCAGATAAATTTCTGAAAACTTGAAAATGCCTGGAGCACTTTCGATGGACCACCTTATATCCGTTGGATATAAGCAATCCAAGGTTCAATTTTGAATTCGCTATTATGCATAAATTATCAAATTAATAATTTAAAAACCTATTTCCATTTGATTGATATTTGAATAAAAGACAATGCAGAGTTATAGACAACATTGAAGAAATTGTGTTCGAGCTTTTATATCAATTTTGTAAACATTAAGACTGGCAAAACCATCAAATTAGAGAAATATAGTTAGCCACCCAGGCACTATAATCCTGCAAATGTGTGGTTTAAATTGCTAAAATCAACCTCGGGTAACAATAAACTTGACCATTAATTAAATTATTGCAATATCATTATTGTTATAAAATGTGTGGCCTATAAGCAGCCCAGCTGTTTCACTCTGTATATACGGCATAACAACGTTTTATATGGCGTGTGGCTCAATACACTACTTTACATATTTACGCAAATTGCTAGCGTGGTTTAAGATTTGTGCCTCATATTTTTCCCATTTAAAGAAAAATGATCTTAATTGCATACTTTGTATAATTCCTAGTAATCTTACAGATTGGCCGCTGGTGCTTTTGTACTTTCGATGCGCTCTATCTCTTGCTTTAATTAGGCATTTAATGTCAGTTATCTAAAGAATTAATCGTTTAAGGTTCAGTGGTTTTACTGGAAAGGAAACAAGCTATCATAAAAGTTCTAAGACAATGTCAATTAAAATTTCAACAACTTGTTGACATTGTTTTCATAGTGAACTTGAACTTATTGCACCAAGAGATGCAATCATTGTTGACTCATGTAGAAATTGCAAATGAGATTGGGATCACATTGCAAAGTTACTGAGTACATGGTTTCAAGACTACCACTAGCCGTGATAATATCAATCAAGCTCGCTTGATTTGCCACCAGCTTTAATCTAATTGCCCCGTTAATACGCTGTGAGAGTTTAATCAGTTGAAGAATGATTTGTAACCTGGCAAAATATATATGTTGAATCAATCAGTGTTATAATCATATTTAGCATACATGCAGCAAGAATATTTAAAAAAATAGTTAAGAGCATGAATAAACTAATAAGAGACATTATAATAGTATCAGATTACGTTGAATCATTGTATCCAAAGTTGAAACCTTGTTAAGAAAATATAACTGATGATTTAGTATTGCTCTTGTTTATAGTCTACGTAGTTTATGGTGTAGAATGCATGACATTCTTAAAGTTTTAAAATTTTTCAAAAATTGCAAAATCGGCAAAATCATGACGAGGGTGCTGTGAAACAACATTTTAAGTGAATAAATCTAACTCAAAACTGTATGTGAAATATGATTAGTGTATTTACAAAATTAACGTTAGCAACTTAATTTTCATTATTTTTATTTCTACATCTGTATGCACTCAATTACAATTAAGAAACCGTCAAATTTAAAAGGAACTGAAAATTAAAATATTTTCATTATACATTTCTTAATTGGTATTCAAGTTTTTGCTCATTATTTTACTTTTAATCCACTTTACTTGCAACTTCTTCCAATACACACAGAAGATGCACTTTTAAATATTTCTGCAAATTCTTTTGTAACAGTTCACGGTCGAAGTGTTATAATATGTTGGTTATTATGTATGTGCATGCACCAATCATACCAACGTTTAACATTGAGGTCATCATTATTCTCAGAAACCCTAAAATATTGGTAATATGGTTAATTAATAATTTATAATTTTGGATATAATAATAATTTTGGAGAAAACAAGGCTGTCATAAATTGTTGTTTTCGTTGTTAAAAAGACGGAAAAATTACCAAATAGAAGAATTTCAAAATTGAAGAATGAGAGTATATTACCAAACAACAAGAAAAGCTTTAGAGGCTAAAGGGTAGGTACAGCTATATATACCCTTTAGCCGTCTTATCGAACCTCTTAAAACATAGAGAAAAACAAACAAAGGTCTTCTGTTGATCTTCAATTTTTTTTCTTATTCAATAAGTCCAAAGCAGCTTATGAAACTTAGACAAGCCAGCAGAATTAAATCTGTACATAAAGCAGGAAAACTTTGACATGATTTCTAAAGCAGCACTAATAAATAAAATTCATAATGACAAAACAAGTCTTAGTTGAAGCATAATATCTTAAGAAACCAGGCTATATAAGTTGTTAGAATATTTGCATTGAACATTGATGTAAGCATGGAGCAAGCATTGATGTAAGACTGTAAAATAAAATTTCAACATACTTTACTTTGGAACACTGATCAAAGAAAACTGCACAAATTCAAAGTACCCAGCACACATCGTAAGCACAATAAATCTAATAAAAATAAATCAAACACCCCAAAAGAAATTTCCAACTTTTAATCAATCTTTATTAAAAGTATTTTAATTGGCTAGATCGAAAAACACTAAATGAAATGCAACAAACAAATTTAGCTTGCGTGAGCGGCAATTAAGATCGAGAAAAAATAACACAAATTTACATTGAGCATTTCAAAAATTTCATGTATTGATAACAGTAGTTTTCGATAATCGCGACTGCAAGATTATAGAAGCTCCCGGTTATCGATTAATGTTAATTTCCGATGCAGTTCGATCGGTTCATAACAGGTAATTTATCACAATGTAGTTTGCATCGGAATATGTTTTCTGATTTGAAGAGCATTGCAGATTGAAGATTGATGTGACTTGTGAACTAAATTGAGCAAAACCGTAACTACACTATTAAATTTCGAATTGTATTATAATTTTATAATAAAATCTGAAACGCCAGTGATTTCGGCTAAATTTTAAATATACTGTTTAGATTTCACGTGAGCAAATATAATAAGGAAATTAACGTTGTTCGCTTTGTTATGTATATGCCAACTATAGCAACTTAAAAATCACTGTGATTTCAAAATCACATTATCGTCTCACTAACTATGAAAAAGGCTGAAATGCAAACCTATTTTAACTGCATAATTTCGCATTAGTTCTATATTTTCGTAATTTAAAGCTAATAAAATCGCATAAATCTGTAAAATCGTACACCGTTTATGACCAATATTTATGGTCAGGAGCTATAACGGTCGTCCTTATATTGCTTGAGAAAAAAGTCCACAGGAGTAAACTAAGACACGACTGTGACTGTAACAATCTATTGTTTGAAATCTTTGCGGTTGACGAATGAGTTGGCGTAAAAAAAGGTTTGTCGACCGAAACTACCAACATAACAAGCAACCGAAACGTTTCCGGAATATAAAACTGAAGAAAACAAGTACCGTTTTCGGTTTTGCAGTAAAAAGATCAGAGGTTACTGTGTTAACAGTCGTGTTATGTTCCAAATCTGAAACTTTCAGTAGTGATACATAAAGCGAATGTTAACTAGTTCACAACGTTGTTAATAACAAGAAAGCCCATAAAAGTTATAAGTTTTATGCACGAATCAACCTAATTATATTGTTAATTTTATATACAACATTGCTTATAAGCCGGGGAAATTTTTTTTTAATCGAAGGTTTTTAAAAAAACTTGAACATAAAAGTTGAAGGAAACATCTTAATGATGTTAATTAGTAAAGGAATATGATGAATGTGATGAATATACCATATAATTATTTGAATCTGGCAATTCCTATTTGACACATTTTGAATTCTAAACTTTTGTGCCGATAATTACTGCGATTAAACAAAAACCCAATCATCATTACCCGGATTAATTATCGTTCTGACAACACTAAATTTATATTTATTTATTAAAACGGCAAATATTACTTGTATTTTAAGTGTATATAAGAAAATTTAAAATTTTATGGCATAGCGCTTTCGTTCGTTAAGACATTAGTCAAGGTCTTTGTCAACCGACGATCTGGTAATACGCCGGAAGATACGTTACTTTCTTCTTTTTTACCAAGCATGTTGTACACTGGCAATCCTATCTTCAATTTGCTATTTACAGCAGTTTTCAAATACATATTGCTATTATTAAAATGTTAAACTCCCGGGACAATTTTAGCAGTCCTCTGGATATATTGTTGAAAGCCTGATCACAATAAATAATTCCGTGCCTGAACATGAGTTTTTTCCTGCAGAAAACAAGTTCCTACTAGTACATATAAAAAAGATACAAAAGTAAGAAATATAGCTAGGCATAAATATTCCAAATGATTGGTTGTTTTCGATTTGAGCTCTATAATTTGCTAGTGATATAATGCAGTGGGAATTACGCCAAAGTAGAACAATCAGCTGTAAAATTCAAAATATCCAGGGCAATTATTATAGAACTGCACTCTGCAATTGCACTCAATTTCCTGAAAAGTTCAAATAGCCGTGCAATTATACAGAATATGTAAAATTATATATTCAGCTTATAAGCCAGGATACTTTTGTAAGCACAAAAATACAGGCGAGTATACAAATTAAAAACATATGAAGTGGATTCTACTAAATGTTTTAGAACTCAATCAACTACCCAATTTTATATCTTAGTTAAGAACAAACATAAATAATGTCACTGTTTTTTTGTTCCTTAATAATTGTCCGGAATTTTACTTTCCATTGTTATTATTTTCCAGACAAATCGTTTTATTACTATGAAGACTTCGTGTAGTACCCTGTACATTTAATTGTCCACACTGTAGTAGGAACATCCTCTGTTCCTCCGGTTGGAAGCTTTAATTTATAGCGTGTTTGTTGATTATAAATTATTTTATCTGTTATTAATGTCATTGAGTAATATGCACATTAATTCAAAGCAGCAACGGAAATATAATTGAAATTGCGAATTAAGAAGTGAAATGTCCGACAACTAAATTGTGAATTCACCATTGCAAAACTTCTTTTATGTACAGAATAATCATCCAATTAGATATAGTCTGTGGTTCTTAAATTATGTCCGACTCAAATAACAATGAATGCAGTATTTTCCCAGCATATCAGTCTTTTCACAATAGCAAAAATATTGTGCAACATGGTTTCGAGAAGTTATTCGTTTTATTGTAAATATTACATTAAATTACAATGCGAGTGTATCATTGTAAGTGAAAATTTGGTTAATTTAAACCTGTTTAATTAATTAATTAATCTAGTTAACAAAACAAATTTAAATGTAAATGAAAGTAAAACACGCACCAAAAACGTATTATAATATCACAAACTAGAATTATCTAGTGACTTTTTTATAATTTCGGTTGTTAGCATTTTTTTCTCACTTTATTAACGTTTTTAGAACATGGAAATAATAAACGCATTTATGCAATACCTTAAGTAACTCATTTACAAATTTCCGTTTTAAAACGGGTATTTTTCAGATTTTCAAAAACAGTTTTATAAACTTACAATACAGTTAGAATAAGTTGCAAAATGCGGACTAAAATGTACGTTCAAAATTAAGAACACTTACTGAATAAAAAGCAAGATATTTTTTTGAAATGATTTCCACGATTTTGTAGCTGTGTTAGTATCCCGGTAGATGCTAGTTACGTTTACTATGTAAGTAAATAATATACAAGTTTTAACTAATTTATTCGCGATAATCACCTGAATAAGCAGGAAATTATATAGATTCCTGTCAGGAAATCCGCAAACTCCTGTCCTAACTACATTTATCTAAAAAGCGATCAAAATCTTTACGGAAGGTATCAGGGTTTCTGCGTATTTTAGTAATTAAAGTCTGTTCTTACCACATTCTTGCAACTAAACAGCAGTTGCAAACAGCTTTATTTGGAGATGTTTCTTTATACATGTGATCTACACATATACATTATTAATTTTTTTTTCGTGAAGCTTGTCAACGATTCTTTCGACAAAGTTATTTCCTGCACACGTTACAAATCAAATGTGACAGGTAAATTATGAATTCGTTTTTTTCCTTTTTTCTTTGCTTTAATAGCTAGATATTTATGTTTTCTTATAAGATACTGCTTTAATGCTGCTAACATTTGTTTCTTGAGAAGTTGATGGTTGGCATCTTTTAGCCATCCTACATAATATAACTCGAAACAACTTAGCCTCTTTAGACTTAGACTGCTTTACAATAGAATAAACTTAAAATATTATAACTTTTTGTAACAATTTCATTAAAATGTTCCAATCCATAAAATTTTATGTTACACTGCTTCTACTGATTATTATATTTGCATTTAGTTAATATATTTGCATTTAAATTGGAAATACGGGCCAATTTATCGACATAAAATACTTACACTTTTTTGTTCAAAATAATTAGTCTAACGACTAATAATATTCTAAATTCAGATGTAACTTTCCGATAAAACACAGATTAATAAAATTACATTTAGTGTGCCCACAAGCCGAAACCTTAAAACCAAGCTTTGATTCGAATTGAAATTCAAATATTATGGAATAACGTTTACTTTAAAGTAGTATCGTGGAATAGTATTCAATCTGTCCCAAAATAAGTAGCATTTGAGTAATTTCTAAACCACATTATTTAGACGATGATTTAAAATTCGAACAGATCACCCTGTATATTTAAAACTAAACTGATGAACAGCATGTAAAAGCTACCTGATTCATATAGTAATTCATACGTTGCTAATATTATATTGATATTGTCGTTTGTAGACAGATATCTATTATTTATTGTTGCATGTAGATTTAGAAAATGTTTTTTCCGCTTCATTAACTTTATATGTGAGAGTTACTTCTCTTCGTTATAGGTTTTTCTTTAACGTTTTATCGTCAAGAATGATAAATTATATGAAAAATGTTACATTACTTTCGACGCAATTCATTTCCAAACAATTTAGTGAAGAACTTGGAACTGCTTTTTCGAGTTACACGTTCACACACAACGTGCAATTAACGTATTTAACAACCACGCTTGGTAAAAACTAATTTAGTTCATAGGATAAAATCCCTACACACTTATATAACTTGTTAATAACTGCCATAATCTTTCTCAGGTATTCTCGGATTATATTTTCAAATATTTTGTGACCTGAAATTGCATTACCAAACAAGTTGATGGTGAATTTTCACCTGATAGCAAATCATGACTTCAGAACACATATGAAAATCTCAACTAAATAAGTAAAACAATTGTATCTTTAGTGCTCGAAGTTGTTCTTTCCATTTTACTTGGAAGACATTTTATGTACACGTTTTAAGCGGGCTTGCTCCACCTCAGCTCCTTGGAATAAAGGAAATCCTTAAGTTTCGTATTAAATAGTACTAATACGGTTTACCCACTCTAACGATAAATCGTGTTTACCAGTTAGTTTTAGAACGTGCAATATTCCTAATAATGTTCCATCTTCCTAAATACAATCAAAACTATGATCTTCAACCCCTTAACATGTATTTTATTACAAGGGGGGTATTCTGTGCTTGGGCCTAACTGGTAGAAATTTATGACGATGAAAATGTACGCTAAATTAAGACAAATTAAGGTCAAGCAAGAAGGCTTTGTAGTCGTAGTAAGAGAATATGTTGAGTTGTAAATTCAAAGAAAGCGGTTTTCGCTTTAGATGTATTTGCTTAGATGCGCAAGCTGTTAATCTTCATAACTCAGCTATTTGCACAACCAATTAACGATAAAAATTTATCTTTGCGGCAAATAATCATTACTTATAAATAAGGAATGCCCATTCCTTTCGGCACAGTTCTTGTGGAATTTCCACTATTTCAGTGTATGCCCATAGCACTGACTGATGATAAAAAGCAGTCGGAATGTGCTGGCCGTAGAAGGAAGCTTATTTTTTCATAGAGAAATATATTGGTTTCAATTTAGCTAGAAATTATATATTTAAAATGCAGGATATATTTCCTGTGATGCCCATTTAAGGATTACATTATTAATGCATACAAGTGTTTCAGTATAAAATATGGAGGCGTCAATCGAAACAATCCCATGTAAACGTTGCAACGAAAACAACCAACCCCCATTTTTAAATGAATATTGCAATTAGTTTATTATCTAATACTGGTAGTTTTGTATTAAGGATCCTATTGCTTTTTAAAACCTTGGAACACTTTATATTACGTAAGTAAGATAGAAAATATGGTACTTATGTACATTCATTAACATCAAGTGATGACAAAATTCGAAAACCCTAAAAAGCTTTACATAAGTTTATATACTCTTTAATCAAATTAGAGTTGTGTTGAAATACTAAACACGTAGTTATTGTACCTACATTGAAGATTTAATTTTTTTGTTCATGTGCCATAAAATATATCGAGCCTTTTCCCCAGAACGGAGTTAAAAATGTTTCTGTATTAGAAAAGTTGAAAGAAATATTTTTTATTTCGGTTTTTCGTGTATACTATTACTGTGTTGTGTTATAAAGTTTAAAAATATGAATTTAATGAGACAACAGTACATTCGACTACAGACTGTTACGGACATTAAATGGCACGTAATAGGGCTAAATGAAGTTCGACGGATGGGTGAAAATCAACTCATCCTAAACTCCGGAAATGTTCTCTTTTACGTAGGAAAAGCTGTAAGAGGAGTTGGATTTTTAGTTTACAAAAAATACGTCAAACAAATCGTAGAAGACAAAAAAATAAGCTCACGAGTCATACATACAATTATTCAGCTAAATGCTATCTTCATATATCAGTTTTCCATATTTTATTTAAGTTTAATTAGCAAAATTCTAAAAGTAAATGGTGGCAGGCTCCTTAAAAGTAAGAAAATTAATTGGAAAGTAATTTGAATCCTTTAGTTAATCAATAAAATATAAAATTATATTTTAAACGATTCATGATGGCGGCACAGCCTTTTCGGAAGACTTAATACACGTTTTCTTGTAACTTCTGGTCGAATGTCTTATCCTATTTTTGGGCTCATTCTTATTTCTAACTTGGTGTTTTCTCACGCGATGCTTCAACTCTATTTAATGTCCGTTGATTGCGGTGGTGTATGAAGTTGTTGGCGCACATTATATAACATCTATTCACGTACAAGCCTAGCAGTATGCTTAGGATCATTATCTTGTTGGAATAAATAACGCCCTCCAAGGCCAAGTTTTTGAACACTTGCTTGGAAATTATTCCTTAAGATATTTAAAAATGCATGTCGGTCCCTAATACCGTCTATGAAAACTAAATTGACTGTTCCATTGGCTGACATACACCCCCACAATAAAACACTACCTCCTTCTTTTTTTATTGTCGGGCTAATATTTTAAATTTTTTCTGCTCTATTTTTTTTCCTCCATACCTACTTTAGCCCGCCCATTTGACCTAAAAAGGTTTATCTTTGTTTCACCACTAAAACTGACACTTTTCCAAAACTGATTGGTTTTGTTAACATGTTGCCGGGCCAATTTCAATCGTTTTTTTATATTTATTTTCTGAAATTAAAGGTTTTCTTCGTGCAACGCGGCCGTTGTAACCCGCTCGATGCAAGCGGTTTCTTATTGATTGAGGAGTCACAGTTTTTGAGAACTCTTCCGTGATTTCTTCTGTAATTCTTGGAGCACTTATTTTAGAATTATGTCTAATCTTTCGCACAACACTAGACTCTTCCCGTGCAGTTAACTTCTGGGGACGACCAGAGCAAGGCCGCACTTTATAGGAACCGGTAGATTTGTACTGATTTACTACGTACTGTACAGTGGCATGTGATTTTCCAATTATTTTATCAACATTTCTAAAGGATTCTTTCTTCTTTCACAAATCTTCAATTATTTTTACAGACGAATTTCGCAATGCGTTTTACTCATTTTTGTTCTATTACAAAAACACAGACTTTTAATTGAATATGAATTGAAATATGATTAATTTGTTTCAAGTGAAACTTGATGAACTGTGAACTGGTGTGCTGCACTGCTCGGGAAATTATGCTGAATAGCCTTTTTTAAGTGTATGGATACTTTTTTATATAATTTCTCTATCCAAATATCATTTTATATTTTTTTGTTAAAATAAAGTGTTTCACATAACTTTACGTTCAATTTTATTACTTTAAGCAAAGTGCCGATATTTAATTGAAATATTTTTGGAATTAAATTGACACAAAATAGCAAACTAAGAAGGAATACCTACTAAAAAATTACTGGTGTATGGAAACTTTTTGGCAGATTGTATCCACTGCACTGCAGGAAGGAAAAACACGCTTCACTTTATTGATTGGTGGCTTCAATTCCAGAATTGGAAGTAAAATGGACGAAGCCGAAAGAGAAATAGGACAACATGGATTAGGAGAAAGAAACGAAAGAGGAACTGCATCAATAGAATTTCTACATCATAATAATATGTATGCGATGAACACCTTCTTTCAAAAGAACAACAATTCAATAACAAAAAATGAACATGGGTAAGCCCAGATGGTAAAACTAAAAATGTCATAGACTTCGTATGCAGCAACAGAAGAGATATTGTTAGTGATGTGGATGCACTAAATAGATCCTCAACAGGAAGCGATCATCGAATCGTAAGAGCAAGACTAAAAATAAATATAAGGAAAGAAAGAACCAGCATGATCTTAAATAAAAATTACAAGAAATAGAACACTCCCAAAAACATAACTGGGTACGAAGACCAACTGAATAACTTCCTAACGATAAACGATCACATGACAGTGAGCAAAATGTACGAAAATATTACAGCGAGTGTGAATGCAGCAATTCGAAATAACTGCCAAAGTGAAAACCAGGAGCAAAAACTAAATTAGAGAACAAAGATATTAATGAAACAGAGAAGAGAAATGACGGCAGAGTACAGAAATATCAACATAGAAATTACCAAGGAAATGAGAAAACATAAAAGAGAAAAAAGCAGAATAGAAGAAAACAGAAGCCTAAAGGCTATAAGAAAGAAAAACGTGATATGGAAGAAGGAAATACATAAAATCAAAAACAAAAATGGGGACTTAATGACAATCCAAAGAGACATAATAACGACTATCGAAACTTTTTGCAAACAACTATACTCAACACCAAACAACGAGTTAAATCCCAATATCCCTAAACTGCTAAACCAAGGAAAGGAAGACATACCTGAGATAGATGAAGCGGAAATCATGGCAGCTCTAAAGAGCATGTAAAATAATAAAGTACCAGGTCTAGTATTAGGAATCATTAAAAATTATAGATTAAGCTTGATTAAATCTCTGAAGATCCTATTGAGCAAATATCTACTCGAAGGGATAACACTATATCAGTGGGACAATTATCTTACATAAAGAAGGAGATAACACAGATCTTAAAAATTATAAACCGATCAGCCTAATAAGTAACATGTATTGTACACGGATATTTTAACCACATGCTTGACAAACAAACTCGAGTTTTTCGTTTGAAAAGAACAAGCACGATTTCGAACAAAATATGGAACAAGCGACTACCTTCTCACAGTAAAAGCTCTTATCGAAAAGTGCATAGAATACAATACAAGCCGCTTATGCTAATGTTCGTAGATTTTAAAAAGGCATTCGACACAATAGACCAACAGAACCTATTAAAAGCACTTGTCGACTCCCACAAAATTAACAACAATAACATAGGACAAGGAGGCCTAAGGAGGATAAGTATTGGAAGAGCCATTCAAATAAACTAAGTAAAGCTTAGAATAGGTAACCTGGGCAGCTCATGGAAAATTAAGAACAGTTTTCGGATCCAGTCTTCCAAGGTGTTTGAAAAGGAAGGTATTTAACCAATGCGTTCTCCCGGTTTTAACATACGACTCGTAGACAATAACAATGATCAAGAATAACATTCAGAAAATACAAGTCATGCAACGTAATATGAAGAGATCAATTCTTGGAATAACCCTCCGAGATGGAATCCCAAATAGAACCATTAGACACAACGATGGAGTGACGACATAAGGAGGGCCGCTGGAAATTGGATACTGATGGCACAGGACCGGAAAGAATGGCAACATTTCAGAAAGGCTTTGGTCCAGTAGTGGACACTGTGGACAATATAAGCTGATAATGATGACAGTACATTCTCTTCGTTTTATATTGAGGTGTGATTAGATTTCACATCTTTTCACGTGTAGATGTGAGGATGTACTAAATTTTAATTGACACTAAGCACAAAAGAAGCTTTTTATACAAGGCATATAAGTTAATTACATGTTGGCAGTGAAGAATTTTTAATTAGTTGACCTAAATGTAAGCTGGCTTACAATTGGCCAGATACTTTTCTAACCTAATACTTCTGATATAACCTCCAATAAGTTCATCCCAACGTAATAACTTAATTTTTACAACAACCATAATAAAAACTGGATTTTATTTCATTATTGTTACTGTTTTTTTTTTCAGATAAAACAATGGAAGCTGTTATTAAAGAAGGAGCTCTAAGGCTACTAATTACTGAATCCACTTGTGATGTAATTTTAAGTTGCAGCGATCATCGTCTATTGGCACATAAATTCGTTCTATCAGTCGCTAGTCCAGTATTTAAGGTAAGTGCCGAATTAAAGAAAACAATCGTTGCTGGAGGATGATTAATTTAAAAAAATCGATTGTCCTTTAGCAGAAATTCAATAAGTGAAATTGAGAATTACTATTTAAATCATGTTTGGAAAAGTCCGTTAATTACATGCGTAATCTGCAAATGATTAAAATAAACGAAAGAGTCTGCTGATCTTTGTCAAACCCGTTGTAGGACGGTTATTAAGAAAGTAAATCTCTACCGTTAGAGTGTAGACAGCCCATGAATTCTTAATTAAGTAACATTAACGTTTTTTTAAATAGATGTGTTTTTCATTTTGTTAATTAATCGGACGCACCGAATTCTAACCCGTTTTTATTTTAACTATTACTATAATATACATATATGCTCATTTTATATGAAATTTGATTCTGTTATCATCAAAATAATCATTTTCAACAAAATTAAATTAAATTAATTATAATTTAATACTAATGTTACATATGTGATGTTATACATATAACCATATCCCCAAATGCGTCAGTCAACTAATTTGCATTTGCTGAACGATTTTATAATCCAAAATCATTAAAGAATTTGATATTTAATGCAAATTAATGGCGTAAAAGTAGTGAAAAGGTAATTGGTTTTCTTATAAACAGTTATATCAAATAGACAAAATTCGTAATTGATAAATATGTTAATAAGGTATGAAATGCATTTTAGAATGACCAATTGTTCCAAGTAATGATCTTTAAAAAATTGTTGTTAATGTAACACGTGAGTAGTTCTTTTCCCCCCAATTGACGGATAATTTAGGAAAACCAAAATATGTCATCTTAATTTAGAATTTTGTCATAAAAAAAATATATGGAGAATAAGTTTATTAAGCTCATAAAATTTTACAATCAGCAATTAAACTCAGCAGTAGTGTAGTTAAATTCGATGGGAAAAGTAACTGAAAAAAACTAAAATTCTATAATTTAATATTAATTAAAAATTCGTCACAATTGTCTAGTGGCATTCTGCTATTCAGAATATTTTGCATAATATTGAATTTAAGTTAGCGCATTGGTTATTATTGGTTTTTAATAAAGATTTTATAAGTAGAGATTACTTGTAGAGCACTATCGAGTCTCAGGTTTAATGCTTCTTTGGTTTGCCAATTTAATTTTTTTTTTTAAATCAGAGCCTTTTTTGTAATTTTCGTAAATGTTAATGCATGATATCAATAAATTAGTTTTGTTTCAATTTACTTACAGGAACTACTTCAGCAATGCCCATCAGACTCAACATCTGTTATTATCCTGCCTGATGTTAGTGGATCAATAATGTCTACTATTCTAGATTACATTTATACCGGAAGGACGTTGATTTGTAGCCAAGCTATAGATGACTTTCTGGCTGCATCAAAATTTTTGAAGATAGCTATTGATATGCAACACATAAAAGACATTTATAAATCCCTGGATATAATTCAAAAGCCAGATTATAATAATGGAGATATTTTGAGATTAGATGTTAAAGATAATTTGAGCAAACCAGATGACAGTCAAACTAAAGATGCAAAAAAGTCAACAGAAAATAACAGGATCATTCCCAAGTCTGAAGCCCAACAGACGAAACCGGATAAGAAGCTTCCAGACCTTCTACCAATTGAGATTGGTATGTTTAAAAGAAACGTTAAGAAGATGTGCAATGCTGTTATGCCAAGCCCTTGGAGCCAGAGAAGAGAGAAGAAAATATTTGAAGATCCGAGAATTGTTAGTTTAAAACCACAAGAAAATGAGGTAAGCTTTAAAATAATAGTCGCCAAACTATAAAGGATTGCTCTCAATTAAAAAGTGAGTTTTTGCGTAATCTTACATAAAAAAAATCATTTTGGCGCCGTTGACCGGACCAAATCATAATAACATTGATGACACGAAACAAGTTTTCTAATAACGCAAATACCAATTTATTCATTATTCATCAGTCAAATTTCTTCATTAAGGTAACTAAAAATGACTCGAACGATTTGTAATGCCAAGATTCTGGAATTTATTTCTTCAGTGAGCACAATTAATTAATCGAACTTTCCAGCGCAGTTTTGTAAACGTGCGTTCTGCCTGAATGTGTGTTTAATTAGAATAATTAGTTCGGTTTCGCGTTCTTCTTACTTAATTGGTTAAATGCCGATTAATTTGTGACATCCAATCGTTACACTCACATCAGTTTGTTGTTTCTTTTCGCGTTTTTTAAATGTTTCCTAGCAGCAAAACGGTTTAACCCAGTTCATCAATATGTTTGTAATTTAGTTTATTTCTTGCCTTAGAACAAGTACATAATTATGTATTCGATCCATCTATATCCTAGAAATGCGTTTCTAGTTAATTAACTTTATAGTTTCTAAATCCTTTCGGTCAAGTATCTTCCTATATTTATTGCGAACTGAATAAACAATCAAATATTTCAATGATATTTCGATTAGTAACAGCAAAAAATGTAATATCAAACATTGACAATAAATATCTCTGAAGTGTTGTAGTGGTTGGAGAAAACTATTGCATTCGTGTGCGATAAAATTCAAAAAGATTTATGGATGGATTATGGATTATTTTACTTTGAAACGAGGACGTCCTTAGTAACTTTCAAGCCACATAAAGTCAAGCTTAAATATATTCCTAAAATTCACTTAAAGTTGCCATTTTGCGCACATGTGTCTTTCTGAAGAACAAATTTCCTATTAGTTCGTAAAGCATCGGGGATACCTTTTTATTACTCTTCTGGTTTAGAAGACATAGATACTAGTACTCACAACTATTTAATTTTTATCGTACATAAAACTCAACGCAATTGCTCTAAATCCTGCAACTCATACTCTTTCTCATTAAAAAAATACTGCATTATGAGTAAGTGACATCAATTTAAATTTTGAATTATTTTTGAATATTTAGATTCAGAAGACTTACGATGAAGATCCAAATAACAACATGGAAAGTGAACCTACCAAAGAAAGTTCGAAACGACTGGAAAACATCATTCGCCACCTTCGTCTCAATAGTTCAGAAGTAGCAAAGGAAAAATCAATACAAAACAACGACACAGAAACGGAAATAAGAACTAGCCTAGCAGTAAAGAAACATGATCCTACAACAAATAAAAATGTTTGTCTAAAAGATACTGCCTGTGAGAAAAGAGTAGAGTTGCCGAAATTTACAAATTTTCCATTTTCAAGACATTTGACTCAGCTAGTACCATTTGGTGGAAATTACTTGCCAGATAACATCGAAAAAAGTAGTTACTCAAGTGAATCATCAATTGGCAAAGAAACCTCTAAATGCAATTCGATATGTAGTCTAGATATACCAAAAACATATTCAACTGTTACTCAGACTTGTGCACCACTTGAATCAGTGGAAATCTCAGAGAGTTTTGTAGACGCGCCCTCGAATATTCCCGAACGCAAAGTCTGCAGTGACAGAATGCTGGATTTTAATGAAAATTCTAATAGCAATCAGCAAAATAACTCCATCGAGAATTCAACAAGTGATTCAAGCAATGACGACTCAAAAGGAGAAGATATAAATAATGTGAAAAAGAAACAGTTCAAGTGTGAACAATGTGGAAAGTCGTTTAGTCAGCTGAGAAACTACAAATATCATAGGTGAGTTTTTGAAAATAACTTCAAATAATACCTATGTTTTACAAATAAGCAAAGCACTCAATTTTGTTTTCAATTTTCGAGTTGGTAGTAAATTCATATTTCATCTTGAATCAACAAATTACTGAAACAGTTTTTTCAGTTCTTGAGTTGTCAGCTTTTTGCACCTTCGGCCACTCTAAGTGGTCCATTTTTCATATTTTAAAATTTTCTGTTTTTAATTTGCTTCAATTTCTTAATTTAATGTACGTTTTGTGAGTAGAACCTCACTGCAAATTATTTTTTCAATTACCAAAGTGGTAACGTTCCTTTGACTCTTCATTTACCATCAGATCAACAATACAAAATTGTCGACATTATGGCCTAGCAGACATGAAGATTACCCAAATCGAGTAAACCAAAATAATCCGTAATTTTGTTCAAATGGTTTACGTTATTTTTGCTTCTTTTAGATTGTTGATATTGCTCATTTTTCTTGCTTTTTTCGTATTTCTACACTAAATGATTCCATACTGAATGATATACTACTATTTTGAACTATTAGGGTGTGGGTATAGCACTATACAGTACCACTCGATAACTGCTCTAGTTTTATCCACGTATATTTTACGATTACATAAGTTATTGTAAAATATTGAATAAATAATTTACTTATATCATAATGATAAAATCATAAAAATAATTGGCCAGAAGTAGCGTCTGTAATATTCTGTACCTGCAATTTGTTACCTGAAAAGTTAATAGCAATACTTGTTAACAGAGTAGCATCCGATTTTTGTACTTTTATCTATTCTAGTAGAATATTCAAAGTAGTGAACATAGCAAACAAGGTCGTACATGCTAACGATCATTCACATCATTTCACCTTCTAAACACTTCCGTGCCTAAACTAGTCTTAATGTGCTTTAATTTGGCACTAATTGTTACCGCACTGGCTGATATTCATGGCCAAATTAGTCAGTTAATTACATTGATAAAATCAAACATCACACAAATTAGATACGTTTCCGTGTAACATTTAAAATAAAAATATATTCACACTTAATTAAGATATAATGGAAACAAATAAAATACATATATTATATATAACTAATGGATAGTGTTTCAAAATTGTCCACTCGTTATCAGTGTGAGCTTTATAACCAAACGAGATTTGATAATTAAATAAATGAGTATGGATGGTAAAATGTTTAGGCAATGTTGTGCAGTTTAATGTTAAAAACTCCGCAAAATTAAATCTACTAACACCTTCTTTTAGTTCGACACTGATAAAGTAATTTGCCACTAAATGGTTTGGCAGAGGCTTCAAAAGGCCATTTTCGTTTTAATTGAAGCATGCATTGACTTGACTTGACATGCAAAAACTTGACCAGAAAATTTATATACACAGACCGAATCCCAAGAAAAATCAAGCATCCTGCAATTATATTTATATTAGACAGATATTAGAAGACACCTTAACAAAACAATAAAAAAAAGTTGTCAAACACATCTAAAAAGCAATAATACGTACCTATGTGAAACATATATTATTATTTTCTTAAAGAGCAAACAGTGTCCCAACAAAGTGATTTTGCTTGCCTAAAATAAACATACAATACGTAAAAATTAAATATAACATGGACTTCTTCGATGCTCTTTCTACATACAGTTGTGAAAATAATTGAAGATTCTCTATTTTTTATAGGCACCAAGATAGAAATGACTTTTAAGAAAAATTATCCTATTTTATGATCCAAATGTTATTGGTTCGCAATAAAGTAATTTCTACCAGAAAATTATTTCTTTATAATCAATTTGATTATATACTGCAAAATTTGTGCAAAAATCTAAATAATTATGTATTTAATTTTTGTTGTTCGCAGATCTGTTCATGAAGGAACCAAAGAATTTTCCACGAAATGTCCAGAGTGCGGCAAAACATTTAACGACAAAGGATATTTGAGCAGCCACCTGAAAATTCATAGAGATAGGAAAGAGTATGAGTGTCCGCACTGTCCGAAGAGATTTAACCAAAGAGTAGCCTACAATATGCACTTAAGAATTCATACAGGTACAACAATATAATTTATCCAGATCTTAAATTCTGTTCAATTTTGGTGTATGTATTTGCTCTTTAGTTATCTTCCTACATAATTCAGATTATCGAATTTTTGACTCACGGTTGATGGCAGCGTAGATGTATACAAAAACGGAATTTAAATTATTCTCAAAATTTCTCTAGTTCAAAAATTATTCAAAATCTAACAATTAAAAATATTTTCAGCAATTCCGCATTACCGCTTGAAAAAAAAAACCTTGCAACTACTCCGTTATTTCAAAGGAGACACCCAATACATAAATTTTCAGAAAATGTTTGAGTTTGAAGCAGCAAAATTTTGGTATAATTGTAATGTCGCAGTGTTGAAAATATCATAAATCGATCAACCATATATTAGTGATATAGAAGTAGCCAAATTTTCAGGATAAAAGCTACTTAACTTGCTTAACAGTCTAAATGATAGACAGAGTATTTAATACAAGATTTTTTTCATTTTCCATTAACGAACTGAAGCCGAAGACTTATTTTCTAGGTATTTTCTAAACTATTTAATTTTCCAATTGTATGTATTTCATATCCTAGATAACATATATATATTTTTGGTCAACATGAAAAATATTAGTTTCAAAGAAAGTGCGATCTGTAATTAACACCAAAATGTAGAGGTCTAAATTACAATACCCGGATGGACCATTTAGCCTGATTATGATGAATTCAACCTAACGGTACCTATACACCAAAGAATCGAATTTTTTCTATGGGCCTTAATTACTTTAATCGAATATCTCACGTGTACATCGGCTAAACGCTACAACATTTAGTGATTACCTATTGTGCCTCCTAGTAATTCATATAAATATGGAACCATGGAAAAAGAGGAACTTACTAGATACCTATATTAATAAGTGATATAGATTGTCATCGAATAGACATTATTCCCGAGAAAATTGAAAAATTGTTGCTTTTGCTCTAAACGGATAAGATACAAAAAACCACCTTAAAAAAATTATATTTCTAAATTTTCAATCCAGCCATTCTATGGAAAAATGCATTATATTTATCTTCATCCATTCTAGATTATACTGTACTCAAATATTTTTTTAACTAAATAATAAATAAAAATAAAAGCAATAAACTAACGAACATTAATACAATTGCTTTGCGTCTGCTGGAAAAAGTTAAAACAAATTTAACAAGAATTAGCTTTTTAAATTTATATTACAGTTTGAAACTCTTATTAAAAATGCAACAATTTTTTTCCGGAAACTATTTCTATAAATCATTACATGAATAATAAACATTCGTGCGAAGAAGTTTCAGATGGCGCTGCATATACTCTTAAAATCGTAAACTACATTTTACAAAAAAAGCTTTACTCAGGACGAGTACATTCCCAATAGCTGAAAGAATTTCATTTAAGTTTCTTAACAACGTTTTTCATGTCGTAGCGTTTTAAATGTTATATGTAAATACTACAATATATTGTGTGCACTTTTAAGCAATTAAGTTTAATGGCATAACACGTTCCAATTTGCACATTACATGTCTTTATTTGGTTCGAAAGCTAACATTTTCCTTATGTGAGTAGATCAAATATTTACGAAAAACTCGAGTAGCCTCAGCTATCATTGAAATAAACTGATGTCCAAACCCAACCAAGCTGATGTCTTAAACCGAAAATAGGTTGTGTTACAATAGTTGTTAACACTTTTTTACTTGCAAATGATCGTGTTAACCAGTCATAATCAGCTAAATAAACAGCTTTTTGAAATGGTTTACTTGGGAAAGTAATCGATAATTAGCAACATATACGGTGACAATTTGTAATTGTTTTCGTTTTCTGATATTTAAAGTAAGGCACAAAGAAGTTGAGTCAACAAAATAAAGCTTCAAGTAAAGAAATGAAGCTTTAAAATTTTAAATCAAGTGTTAACTTTGACGCTTCATTTGTATTTAAGGACATTTCCGAGACATACGGCTTATTGACCATAGAGAATTATTTATGTTAAGTTCAAGAGGTACAGTATAGGGAAACAATTTTAAAAATCTAATGGCTGCAAACTAACTGGGAACAAAATAAGAAAAAACTCGTCATAGCTAGTGATGCCAGATAAAATAAGAAAAAAATTTCTACTTTTCCTAGGTTTAAAAAAAAATTGAAAAATAAAAAAAATGTGAAAAAATGGAACTCATAATTTTGCTTCAATTTGTATTATTCTTATTTATCCTTTTAAATTCAAGCTTATATGTAGGTATTTGACAAAGTTTATATGTAGATGGGGCAGTTGCAACTCACACTCACTGCAGGTGTCCGGATTTTCGAGGATTTTTGCTCCCCACTAAAGGTTATTTCCGGGAAATCAAAAAGACCTTAGGAGATTCTTAATTAATTGAGATTTCTTAAAACAAATTGTGGTTCCTCTCTACTTGTTAGCCTTATGTAAGGCGATATATTATTATTTTCTTCCCAGAATTAATTTTTTGCGGAAAATAGGAAACGAAATTTTGTTTAAATTCCTACATAATAATATCAAATTCCTTTTTTCTTTTACCTGAGAAAAATCCCTAGAACTAGGGAACATCACTGCTCATAGACATTTGAAGTTTTGAAATTGGCGCTCTGAGTAACATATAACAACAAAATATTTTTAAATAATGGCAGTAAATTTTTCTCTAATTATAAATGTTATACGTCAAATAAAGATAACACAAAGAACGCTTTAAAATTTCTATATAGCTTCTCTTAACGGTACAATTCACTTCTAGAGAAAATCTCATCAAATAATCCATCTTAATATACTTAAGTTGATAAGATTTTTTTATTCAGTGAAACCGATGCTTGATACACTTGTATTTCAGTTGTAACATTTCCCTGTAAGAAAACTAAAGATCTGTTGCGTCTGATATTAGGTATTGTTCCGTTCAAAGAAATGAATATTACTAAATTTGCAACAATGAAAGTTAACAAAATAGGACTAAGAATCAGACTTCCATTAAATGAAAAATGCTTTTAATAATACAATTAGTTCAATTGGCCGGTATCTCCCGTCGGTTTCAAGCCCAATGAACCTTATTATTATTTTCTCGACGAGACCGAAAATTCTATTATATTGATGTTTCCAATCAAGTTATTTTTATACAGAGTGTATGGACATAATTTATGTATAATGTTAAAATTCTCAAATCGTTAATTGTTTTTATTGTATTGTAAAAGTTTGATCACCTCGCTTTCTTGATACTCTCCCCTAAAACGTGCTGACTTCTAGGAACACTATTGCGCAAGATTCGTTAAGTATCGTCTCTTGAGGGTTTTACAACATTTGGAACCGTATAATTTTACTTTTACTTGTTTAACGGTTGCAAAACTCTTTTGGGTCGTTTTGTCTTCAACAGGACTAACTAGTAATTAATTTCTTAAAAAGAAAATAAATTTTTAAATGCGTAATTATGGTGAAAGCTTTACTGCTAACTCGATTATTACTGGCTCATAACTTCATCTGTTTATAAATACTGATTTGGCTTTAGCACTGATCTGCTTTCGGAAATTATGAGACACCCAACAGTGAGCAATTAATATTTACACTAAATTATGTTCATTTTATTTGAAAATCCTACTTGCATAAGTTACAAATCATCTTAAAGCGTTAACTTTTAGGCATTCCTAGATTTAGTGAGGTTTCTAAAGCTATAACAAATTTTCTTCATTTATATTATTATTTGCAATAGAAATCAACATAATTGTGAGGAATTGCCTATTTTACGCTGATGCGCCAAAACCGTGTAAATTAAGAAAAATACTACAGGCTTTTAAGGAATTAGTTATTGTGGCAAAACTGACTAACCTTTGAAACACAGTTGCTAATGAAATTTTCACTGAATACTTTGAAATTATCGTGCTTATACAGAATGTACCTGGACGATCGACTATGCTATACGAGCATAARTWTTGGTAATTAAGTTTTATTTTATACAGATACAACATAATAAACATATTTKGAAATCCGTAATTTTCCGCATATTTTTATTACATTTCACACTCAGTTTTCTGCATTCTTGTTTTCCYTAAATCAAAGTTTGATATCTAAARTCAAACAAGTACCTTAMATTATTACTTTTAAGCATTGTAGTATTATTTTCCGGAGATTAAATGAGTCACTTTTCTTAAATAATTTTYYATATCATCTTTTGTTGTAATGAGATTGGCGTAAAGAGGCGTTCTTCTGAAAATAACTTGTGGAATTAAATCGAGACAACGAGAAGCCCATCAAAAAATAACTGATTAGTAATCATCCAATGCTGCTTAGAATTAGTTTTCAATAAATCTTCTACAAGCTTGAAATGATTAAGTGAGTCATCCTTCAATTTCACAATGCAATGCGCTTTGATTTTCTGCCCAAGGCTTTAATGGTGGTGTTGGTAAGATGTAAAATGTTTATATAATTTCATCCGTTTAAATTAACGTAGTACGAACAAGAGCATAAATAATATGTTACACTTTTCACTWTAATAAAATATRAAACATTTACGTTYCTGAAAATCTGCGWTACCGTATCTGCCACCTAGAATTGATTGRTATAGTGATTAAATATTTAAACCGTAAAAATTTGCCTAATCGCCCCAATGTTAAGCAAATTGCGTCTTGATTCGTTTCAAGCCTCARGAGCCAGTTCTAAATGCGGACGTGATGKCTTTCAATTGWGCTTCCTGARTATCCGAGGAATGCTCTGCCAAACAAATCTTCCGATATTTATCTTAARCACGCCGAGGATTAACCGTAAAAAATGTTAAACTCGAAATTTCTGMGTATTTGCCATTCACGATCAGTTTTTGTAGTTTCAAATTTAGTATTATGAAATAGTGMAWRAATTAGTATTATGAAACATTTGCCMTCAGTTATAAKATTCAAAAAATMTTTTTTAACACAATAATTGCAGTTTACTACCATTTTTATTATACAGGGCGAGTCATAATTAGATGTTCAGACTTTTACAGTAGAATACATGATCAAATAAAATAATGTAAAAAAATTAACCAAAGTCCGAAAATGATTTGCTAAAAAAGTAGACATTCTGCGTTGATTCTGATAATTTTGTTATCTTGCTTCTGTTGCGATTTTCCAAAGTTGAGAATAAAAAAAAATGACAAAAACTTTACTTTTTCAAATGGCAACTACTTTTTCTGACTCCAAAAATAGAGGTAAAATTGAATTTTAAGTCCACTTTTATTAGCATTGTGTAAGTTCCTCTAAAGCCCTTTATGAGTTATTGGCATTCTTTGGAAGAAATATTATTGCTTTCTTATCAAGTAGTTGGCTATAGAAGTAATCCGTAAATTTGAATTCTTTATCAGAAATCGTAATGCAGGCATTTTTTTATTGTCAACTTTGAAACACCGCAACAAACGCACGAATAACAAAAGTGGCAGAATCAGTGCAAAATTTCGGCCAAAACCTTTGAAAATTGAATAAAAAATAGATATGATTTAGGAGTTATGTTTTTGCAAATAAACCTCTGCATCCCTGTTTTTTGCAATAAATGTGACATATGTCAAAAACTATGACAGATAAGTGTTGGCAAATGGACTCAAAATTTAATGCTGAATACAAATATGAAATCAAAATAGGGACTTTCCATTTAAAAAAGCCAAGATATCGCCAAGATTTCCGATGTTTCCGGAAGCGTCGCCATTTTCAAAAAAACTATATTTAGACTTGCGGCAGCCGATTATGGCTGCCTACCAATTTTCACTTCATTCCAAAAAACGGTTTTTTGCAAGCTTATTAATGACCAATGCACTATGCAATATATAAAATCCGTTTTACTTTTAGTTTAGTGAGGGTTTCGGGCTCTGTTAAAAATTTGGTTCTTTAAAAGGGTTCCGTCGCCAAAAAAGTTTGAGAACCGCTATTCTAGAGAATAGCATCTATCCAATTTTTCAAATTTGAATCAAATACATGAAGTAGATTTTCTGTAATTCACTGCCAAAAATGCACGGAAATTCGTATGCTCTTACGGGTAAACGTATAGCCTTAAAAATTTGCTTCAGTTTAGTTTCAAGTTTAATTGTTTAATACTAAATAGCAATTTATTTCAATAAATCCGTATAACTCACTCATTAAGAATTAATTTTTTAAAATCGAAAACGTGTGGTCGAACAAACAAATGCAAGAGATTATTTGTCCTCTAAATAAATTGGAACATAACCCACACTTTTCCTATGTTTAGAAAAACTGTAAGGTGTTTTTTTTTCTTAACAAATATTTGTACACATGCCCTGCTCTTAAGAACGCCATTGCTAAAACGAAAACGATTCGTTACACATAAGAAAACGTGCAAGAGGTTCTACTATTTCTATATGTTTATGTACTTGCTTTGAATATTTTAATAAATTTTGTCAATAAATTCACTTGAATCAACACTGTATTTTCGTATTGAAGGATTTTTTGATTTTGGTTCTATTGTAAAAGTGTGTACACTTAATTATAACTGACTATGTATTCTACACCGATGTCAAAGCTGTTTAAAAATTAAACAGTTAATTGTTTTATCTTAATAAATCGGATTAATTATCTACTATGCAACAAATCCAAATGTTAGAAAAAATACATACATTTGTTAGAACATACAAACTTGGTGGATTTGCTAAAACACATCGTAAATTAAATTATGAATTTTACTAAATAAATCGAGTTTTGCAACATCTTCGAAAACACAGATAGAAATACCGTTAATCAAGACGAATTAAGTATTTTGACACTAACATTTTTGTTAATTTGCTTTTTGTTAAAACTTCAATATTCACTCGTAAGATATATAAAATACTTATAATTGCATGTAGAATTAAAAACGAAAAAATGCGAAAATTACATTGAAACTAAGAAAATCGATGGTATTTCTATTACATCTGGACTATGAAAAAAGGGGAAAAAACAAAAAATCCTAATTTTTAAGACCAATAGCAAGGCTTTTCGGTCCATCCTATTGTCGGGACACACCGTATAGTTCTGTATACTAATATGCATAGATACTGCCACTGTTAATAATGGGTAGACGTTAAACTAACGTAAACAATGATATTTTCACAATTTTATATGGATATGCAGAAACTATAGAGATTTAACTGATAATAACTAGTATTTAGGTAGTTGATGGATTGTGTAAGATCAATTGAAATACCTGCTGAAATATTGGTGATGAAAGCTAATGAAATAAAGGTCCTTAAGTACCCCTAATAATATGATAATTGAAAAATATTTTAATTGTTATTTCAGGTTTAAAACCACACAATTGTCCAACTTGTGGAAAAAGCTTTTCCAGAAAAATGCTTCTGAAACAACACCAAAGAGTTCATACAGGGGAGCGACCATATTCCTGCCCTGAATGTGGAAAAACATTTGCAGATAGGTCAAATATGAGCTTACATACTCGATTGCATACAGGTAACCAAGTCATATTTTACTTTTAAGTTTGTAACTGTTATAGCGAATAATTAATTAAGTTTTTAAGAAGCATTTGACTTAAAATTGGCCGTATAACAAAATAATTTTAACATTTAAATATGGAAGCTCGATATAAGGTCGACAGTTACACAAATTTTTATATTTCTGTATAAAACACCAAGCAGAGTATCTGAAGAACTCATGCCAAGCCAGACACGTATTATTCGTAATTCGTAATAATAATTAATCCTTATGGCCATTTTCCGAATCTTTGTATGGGTAATTTCTACATTGTTAAAGATAGAGAATCCGTTAAATGGGCAAAATTGGGCAGAATTTGATTGCCTACTCATTGGCGTTTTCAAAATTTAGGTACCCGACTTGGTTCCTGAAAAGACAAGAAATCAACACTTTTTTAATTATCACATATTACATAAACTGCTTAACTTAGAAAAAAGTTTAAACGGCCCTTAGTACAACTTTTTGCGTTGAATCCAATAAATTAGCACTCGTTGTCATAGTCAACTTGATTTACAAGATAAAAAATAAAGTTATGTTTTTTTAATTGGTAATCATAGTTGGCTGGGGGCCTTTTAAAATCCTTATTTTTTTCTGAATTTAACGATATGATTGTTTATATGTTTTTCTCGTTTTGTTGCCGTAAAACTTCAAGAGAAGATAAAAAATGTGTAGTAGGCTATGGAAACAAGAACTATATTCACACAAAGCACAAAACAATAATGAATCGTTTAAATTAAACGATCAAATTAACTTCCGTTTACGCCCAGGGATTTTTTGGCATCTTCACATACAGCTCGTGAGTCTTCAAGTTCATTTGGTAAAAAGTGTAAATATCTTTCGCTATTTAAATTCTGATTACAAAAGAATGGACAATAATTTTATCACTAAACTGCCATCATCAAATTTCTTCTTTCCAGAGCCTACTACACATTTTTAATGTTCTTTTGAATTTTCACGGTTAAAAGAAGAGATAAACATACAAACAGTTATATTGTTAAATTCAGAAAAAAATAAGGATATATATATACAGGGTTGCTCATTAGTGCGTCAAAGTGCGATATCTCAGTAATTATGAACTTTACAAGAAAATACGTCCTACGAAAGTTTTTCATGTTTAAAAGGTCCACATTTTAAAATTACTTTCCAATATACGGGGTGTATCATAAACGTGTGGTAGTTACCAACTTTGGTTTTTTAAATGGAACCGCCCCTTTTTTCATTCATTTTCAGATTTGTCGTCAAAATCTAAGTTAAGTTTGTGTCAAACGTTTTACCTGAAAAATTTACGATTTCCGAGTTATTCGTAAAAATGTGAAAGTTTTGACAGCTACTGGGTTCCACAGAAATCGATGCTGTACACTACCCGCTGCGAATTTTGGAAAACAGTTTTCAGCGATTCTAACAGAACATCATGATCTACGCGTAGATATGTTT
>NW_026018455.1:7071-28545 GCF_020466585.1 Dendroctonus ponderosae | reverse complement strand
AAATTGTGATAAAGCCTATTCAGCAATTATCTCTAACGAGTTGACGTCAAAATAGTAATAACACATTTCTGCTTGCTATTGTTTTCTTCAATCATTCTGATCGTGCTTGGAGCAATTGAAGAAAATTGCAGTCAAGCACATTTTCTATGTACTGTTTGCAATGTGGTGCATTCTGGATGATACCAGTTTTTTCTTAATTATACTGACAAATTTCAATAGGAAACAATATTGTAGAACACGCAAAGTTAATTAAAATCTGAACTTAAAAAGTTTGACCTCTGTCGATTTATTAACAATTAAAATTTACTTACTGGGGAATTTCTTGTCGTTATTAGTTCTTCGGGCAGCAACGGGACTTTTCAAATAAAATAATCGCATTAATTAGTAAAATATGTATTCAATCGATCATAGGAAAAATTGAATTGATCAAAGAAAAAAATAGTGTCATTGAACAAATGAATCATTGCGCGCTGGAAACGCCATGAATATTTTTACATTTTTATATTAATATTTGTTGGAGTGTCTAAGACTTACTAGTCCTTAAATAGAACTGGCGTACATTCACTTTAGAACTAACCCTTGACACTGAACCCAGTCGTCTAAATTTAGTCAACTATTTCGCGTACAATTGCATCGTTAATCTGGGTTTAATTGGAAGCAGTTTGCGCTTTTCAACTGGAAAAGTCAAGAAATCACCAACAATAGAAAAAAATATTGAAACTTACCAGAGCAGTTTTGCAGAAAAATATCAAAACACGTGCGCTAAACATTGAGAACGCGGGCAATTTTCTGAATGGTGCAGTTCATACTATAAGCACACATTCCTATTGACGTCAGTTCACATTCGCGTATTTTAAGAATCGTGATAAAGTAATACAAATATTGTGTAAACTTTTACAAGTTGCATCATTCTAAGTGAGTGCTTTCCAAAAACTCACATGTTGAGGTCGTTTTGTTTGCTTTTTGCCAATGAAAATCGTAGCCACACGGGATGGACTTGGGAAAAATTTGAAACTGACCGGATGAAGAGCGGTAGGCAGCAACTGTGTTTTTTTCGATCATAGTATCACATATTTTCAGCACCAAAAACACTTACAGACTGAATCTGAGTCGAAATGTTAAAATTTCCAGGTAACTAAACCAATTAGAAATTATTCAGCAATTGATTTGCATGTGATGGTTAAATTGCGCTTTATCACAGGGAGAACAATGTCAGATTTCCCAGAAAATGCTTGAAAACAATTCTAAATGATGGGCGTAATGTCGCATTCTGTAGCACAGTAATGATTAGGATTTTCGCCAACTTTCATCTCCGGTTTGACCAAAGGACCGTTCGTTTTAATTTAATTTGAATATCGCGCAAAGGCTCTGATGATAAGAAGCTTTCGAAGGTTCTTATCGCGTAGGCAGCGAGTACACAAAACTGTATGACCCGATGAACATCTGAATTTGAAAAGCAGGAAAAAACCCTCTAATGTTTTAAATACCGATTGCTTTCAACATCAAGCTTGCATTCAGACTCAGAAATTCTTGGTAGAAAGCCGACAATGACTTTGAAAACAAATTTTGAGGCATCGAGAGATTGAAAACTTGCTTGTTTCTTGTAAAACATTATGTCTTATATATTGAAAATAATCTAGCAAATCAGGGCAATTTTCCAGGTGAACTGCGAAAAGTGCGGTTCACGCAATTGAATCGTTAGTTAAATAATATATTGACAATTTTTCGATATGATAATGACTCAAATTGTGGAAAAATGAGAATCTCCTGTTTGAAGTTGAGCGTATTCTGAGTTCAAAACTCATTGCAGTTGCTCATTATTCACTATAATCAGATAGAAAATTCTCTATTACTAGATGGAAAATTTATTGAATTATCGCCAATGAAAGCATGTAAGCATTATAAAAAGGTCTGTTTCCCAATACTTGCTCAACTATACTGCCATTGTTCCCTTCTAAAGCAATTCTTAACTGTATTGCAAAATCTGTTTTCGCTGTTTGAAATATTTAATGGTTTTTGCTACCGCAAACTGAATCATTTTCGTAACTTGAAATTATTTTATACAAAATGCATATATTTTTAATGTTCAACACCACGATTATTTCAATCTTAATTATGTTATTTTTGTGAGTTTGTCTTATTAGTTATTGTGGAATTGAGCGTCGCTAACTATTGAAGATTTTGAATTAAAATTATGAATTTCATCATTTCATCATCTTCCATTGTATGACTAACAACTGTTTTCCAGGCATATTTAAAGAACGTACGTATTTTTTTTAGATTCTCTTTGTCAGTTCAAAATACAGCAACATTCAAAATGCGTACATTTATACAATCTTACGAACTTTTCAAATTTAATTATATTAATTTTTCCTCATTAGTTATGGGTTCTATCCTCTACTTTACATATTCACATTTTTTATTTCCTTCGCCTTTATCCTATATCTGTATAATATTTCATATCAGCGACAACAAATTTTAAATCAATCTAAAGTATTAAGTGAATGAACCCTTACCAAAAAAGTCTGCCGCTCACTGTTAAGAACAATATTCACTGCACATGTCTACATACAGACTGTGATAAATCCTACTATTCGTAGCCTTAATTATACAGTAATTTAAACGATATTATAATGAAACCAGACAATAGATAAACTTATAATTATTGTAAATTGATTCTATTCAAAAATTCAAACAACATTCAAGGTTAGCTTTGTAATTGGTACAAGATTTTTTTGGTAAGAATCTCCTACACAACTTGCTAGAAATCGGCTGATGAAATATGAATGGTTTTAACTGACCTGAAAATCTTACACGAAAAGGACAAGAAAAATAAATTTTCTACACCTCACGTCTTGATTCCCAGTTCAATTTCTGTTACTTACCAATCGGCTTAATGAACTCAAAAGCCTTCAACTGTTCAACAATCAAGTCCGATTTTTAAATTGGTCAACCGATGATTCTTAATCAAGTTCAGATCGAAAACTAAATCAGCTAAACTAGCAATTCGCTTGAAAGTAATTTACACCATCTGTTTAGCAATTGAACTGGAACACTTTTAGTTTTTGCAAACATATCAATCATGCCAGATATTTGACTTGCATTGGCTCAAAGGAAGTACATAGTAATTGGTTTTGTGACCTTAAATAATGCGGTAAATTATCGGGTTTTGTTATAATTAGTGTATCCCAATTATGCCCAATTAAAGCTGAGAAATGTTTGTGGTATAACATGTGAGAAATTTGAAAGCAGCCAGTGTTAAAACAACTGTGGCTCAATTTACAGCGCGAATCAAAATATTTCAAATATTACTGGGTACGTTAGTCAAGAATTTAAGTTCTATATATTGTTTGAGTTTTGAGTAAAATAAAATCTCTCAAAGTCCATGTACATCAAAAGAGAATCCAAGTGATATGAGCTAAAGAGAATCAATGTTGATTAATGTTAAATGTGAAGAAATTTAATAGAGAGCTTCAAGTTATTCCAACAGCTTCGGTACTGAATTTGCAAAGAACACCTTGTATATAAGCAAACTAATGCCACTACAAGACAAAATAATCGGTTTTTACTCAAGTGTAAATTTTATAATTGAATGCTCAAGTTCCGCATTTTCGGTAAGTTAATAACAATGACATTTCTGCACTTCCAGTTTTTTCTTGTTAAATCTCAAAGTCATGATAAAAACGCTCATTCTCACTCATTTATTAAATATAAAATATATAAATGTAATTAAAATAGTTGATCGGCGAAAGAGATTTTAACGTCTGGTTTGCATGCTTGGGGGAAGAAACGTTAAAAGCAGCTTGAATTAGAAACGATTTTTTCCTGAGAGCTTAAAGCATGCGTCAAGCTACATATCGACCAAATTTCAGCTCTAATTTTTCAGGCGCTCCTGAACTTGTG
The DNA here is from genome assembly GCF_020466585.1 of Dendroctonus ponderosae. Taxonomy (NCBI): domain Eukaryota; kingdom Metazoa; phylum Arthropoda; class Insecta; order Coleoptera; family Curculionidae; genus Dendroctonus; species Dendroctonus ponderosae. The sequence continues at coordinate 24,642 of NW_026018455.1, read as the reverse complement.
GCTGAAAGTTGCAGTTAATGCTCCAAGCTCTCAAACGAATGAGAAACAGTGGTCGTTATTCACATGTATTCCTTCGCGAATTTAAAAGCTTTCCTTGTTTCTGAGCTCATTTGATTTGTTTAATTTTTAAAAGCTTCCCAAATTTGAACTTGAATACAGCAAATAAGGTTTGTAGGATGTCCTGAATGTGCTCGAATTTTTATTGAGGTTACTGAAGTTAAGGGTCGCTTTTAAGTATCGGAAAAAAATGTTTGCCAACCCTTTGCTGCTGTCACCCAAACCCTTGCGCACGAATGTATCGATTTAAAATAAAATATTTACGTAATTAAATGAATATATCACTTACCAAAAGCACCGGAGAAGTTCGTATTATTCCATTAACCATCGCCACTGTTCTTCACCCAATATCCAAACTAGTAAATGAAAAGTGACTTTCAGCTGACTTCACTCGACAACCAATTTTATTGGAGTCCCTACATCTTTAAGCTTAGACGCGTTTTACGCCCACTGTTTACTAATTGGATTAATTAAACCTTTCATCCTTTAAAATCCGATAATCTTGACGAGAATTTACACAACATCGGCCGTTGCAACGATAGCAGGAAGACCAAAAAACTCCCCTTTTTTCAAGACGAGTATTAGATAACTAAATTTGAATATGCAAAAAGACTATATTTCCTCAAGAAAGGCCGCAATTGCCAAATAGGAAACGAAGCAAAAAACACTGTTTGAAAATTATTGCTAATAAATTCCGATGTATTGACTTAACTTAAAATGCCTAGCTTTCTAAATGCCGGGTATTTAATTGATATTTTGCTATATAACATAGTTTAGATATTGGTATCTTTTAAATAAACATATGACGAACTGAATATTTTTCCTAAGTCGTCCGGTATAGAAAATTAATTAAAATTAAACAATTACAACGGAAGGCAATAGGATCTCAAAACAAAAATGACAAAACAGAAGCATTTTCGACAAAATCTATTTTAATAACAAAATAAACCTTTGAGGCTGACAGGACAGTAATAAATAAAATAACTATTGTCGTCTGGCTGAGACGTTTTTAACATTTCTATATACATAAATCCTCCATAAAAGTCCATCACTTGAACAAACTTGATGCCTAATTATATACAGCTATCATGGCAGAAGCCGTCGGTCTTATTTGCACGTAATTTTCCAAACATTCATTAGAACGCTGTTTAAAAATTGCATAACGTTAGAGTATTTTTCCATGGCAAGTAGACACTCATTTCGTGGTTAAAAATTTAGAATCAGTCTTTATCTAAACATTCTAACTAAAGTATTATGTACACTTCCGTGTTCAAGCCTTCCGGTAATTAAAGCAGGAAAAACTCGGGTCCTATATAGTCCCCACAGGTGGGAAAATTGGACGGTGTTGAAACCATCTGATGTCTTTCTCCCACTTCTATAGCCAGGTCGAGACCTTTGCTCCATCCATGGGAATTTTCATCTCTTAGCATCCAAATGCCTGAAAGGATGTTGTTAATTAAATCTCTTATAGACACTATTTATTTGAATGTTACCTGGGTTTTTTGCAAGAAACCTTAGAATGACTACACCAAATCTCGGGATGCGAATGGTGTCTTTTAAAACTGGATTATTCAGATTTCTCTTCAGCAAACTGCCAGCCTGATCCAGTTCTCGAATTTCTTTTCTGCTCATCGGACGCTCAAACTGTCGAGATCCGACAATGTAGAAATGGTTCCCGTGGAAATGCAGAATATGTTCATCATCACCACCTGAGTGGGATTTTCAATAGGCAAAGATCAATATTTTTATACTAAGACAATGATTTTTCTACCCGCACCTTGTTCAACTATCATTATTTCCACCGATGTTCCAAGGTCGACAGCTTCCAAATGGACACATTCGCAAATATTCCTTTTCTGGCATTTTTCCGGAATGGATAATTCGTTACAAATCAAATTTGATGGAACATCCATCGGTTGAGTGAGCAGGGGAGAAGCCGGATAACTGAACGTCAAGTTATTGATTCGGTAAATTTTCTTCCGAAGATCCGCATACTGTTCTGAAAGTAGACGGAGCATTCAATGGTATTATGAGGACGGTTTGAGTTATTTCATCCGATGGTTTGAGCCTGAATGAAAATATCAATTTATGTGTTTGCTTCCTTTACGTAAAAACCTGTCGTCGATCATGTGGCGAGTTGGAGTAAAGAGTTGGATCAAAATCTGTTTCAGCTTTTAGTGATGAACAGCAGATTAATAAATAATACCCAAACTGCTTAATATCTTAGCTGGTTTCAGAGCAACAAAAAATTCGAGCCGAAAGTTTCTTATATAACTAGCATCAGTTAAATTTCCCTCTCCTGTTCATGGACTTTCAGTTATTTAGCTGAGCTTGCAAGCAACATATGAATTTTGACTTGTTCTGATGCCGTTTTCTACTAATGGAAAAATTTATTTTCGACTATCACAAGTTTGATTACATTTTCATATTCACACGATATTTATACTGATACGTGTTTAATTAACCTTTCAAATGCAAATATTGACTGGTCAACGGCATCGACCTTAAGATTGAAGCGTATTGGCAAAAAAATAAAACATTTTCATGTTTCAAACGTTTCATCGTGCCCGCATTCTTAACGATTTATAAACCAGCCTACCGTAATCTGTTTCCCGTTCTCCATACTTGTAATCAATCGCCAAAAAGATGTTTCGATCAACCGTCTCTTTTCGCAGCTCTTTCGGCATTTTATCCAACGATTTAACATCACCCAAACAAACTTTGCCAGATTCGGTTCGGCAAAGGGATGTGTCGAAATGCCTCTTCAATTTAGTATTCTTTTCACCTCCATCGTTTGCGATTTTTCCTCCTTTTTTCTCAGTCCCTTTTGGGCGACCTTCGTAGTTGATCACGGCTAATCCATGCAAATCGCTGCTTTCACAACTGGATCTGAAACATCCGAAATGAAAAACGTGTCGAAGTTATCATTTCGTTGCGAATTTTCAAATGGAGTTTCAGTTCTCAAAATTATAACTTGGCAAGGCTCGTACTTAACACTCAAATAATACGCGCCGATTTCTTGGCTAGCTTTCAAGATAAAATCTATTCGTTCTCCCTTGGAGATGCGAATAGAGCTGACTTCGTGAGGGTTAGTCGGATTTCCATCCAGTTCAATTATTTTCAGTAAATGATTGTCAACCGTTAAATTGACGGGACATCCAGATAAGCCGCTAGTGTAGGCCACTCTGAAGCGGTGTCTTCTGCCAGGTTTAACATTAAACATTGTCAAGCTTGATCCTCTTTCGCTTGGCGCTTTACCGTTGACCAGCAGGGCTTTTGATAGGTCCCTATCTGTTGGCGAAGGATGGCTGAAATCACCTACGAAAATCCAATGGTTCAAGATGGAACACTTTCAGAAATCTTCATCCGATTACAGGTATATTGATTGAGCAAAATTATCTCAGCTAATTATACAGATCATAAATGAAATATTGTGCTAGATCAAGTTCGATTAATACCAGTTTAAATGATCTTTTATATTTTCTATGACTAACGCGCTCAACGTGCTTAACTGCCAGTAATTTTTCCAATGTCAATTTATCAAAGTCAAATGCTTCAGTTTTTAATTACATTTCAGACGCTGCCAATTTATTAAATTTATTTGTATTATTGAGTAGCAGTACTTTTGCTCTGGGAAGCATTTTCAACATAATTTCCACTTCCAGTTAAAAAAAAACATGTGAATTTTTACTGGAGTCACTCATGTTGGCTTAACAAGCCCTTAGAATTTGCAGGGGACGGAAAATTTCCTTACCAGACCATTCAGAGATCAAAATATAGTGATCTTTCGAATCCACATCGTACATTTTTTTGCTAGGCTCAGTTCGATCAGATTTCCGCACAATTAAGGCCCCGAAAAGGCCATTAGACCGATCAGCATCCATGTAGGCGTGATAAAAGTGCGTTCCAGGCTTCGATGCTCTAAACTTGTATTGAAACGTGGTGTAACTGGGAATGGGGCATTGAGTGACCTGGAAAAGTTTATTTTTAATTTGGCTAGAGGTAAAATCAGGACGATTAAATTGAAAAATTTCCAAAAAACACGCACGTAAACCGTATCAAATTTCCCTGCTTAAGCGGTCCCAAAGCGAGCTCCTAGTTTGCGTAATTTACATTGTTATCGCTTTCTTGGAAAAAATGTACTAGACTCAAATAAATCTCGAAGTTGTGTCGAACTTTTCGAGCACCAAAGTTACTTTTTTAATTCTTCCATTCTCATTAATTTTGAACTCTTTGAGTCTAGTTTTTGCCCCGAATTTAAGTAGTTGATAAATCACCTCATTTATTACCATTTTACCCTGGACCAACCATGTGCAAGTACACAATTTTAAAGAACAGTAAAATCGCCTGGAAATTTCAGGGCTATTTTAATAGGAAATTGTGAATTTTCGGCAAGTGATTTTTGCATTCCACTCTTGAATCAGCTGGAATTTATCAGTAGATAATTTGTGAGGTGAAAGAATCGAAATCAGGAGACCTCGACAGAAGGCGTTAATCGAATTATTGGGAGAAAAACTGCCGCATTTGATATTAATAGATAATTCTTGGAGCTCCATTGTTTTTCGATTCACCACTTTGACCGCATATTTGTCACACAAGGAACAAAATTGAAAGTCGGTTGTTAAACATCTATTAAAAACTTTTTAGCTGCTCTATTGATCTTCTGCTGTAAAATGGCTTTAAAAATTGTTTGCTTTAGGCAAATTTGCTGAAAGAACGTTTCTAAACGTTGCAAAAATTGGTAGATTTTGCGAAATATGAAGTCAAACTTTCTGTGCTGAAGACCCAACAAAGGAACTAACATTTAGTTGTGTATGCAAGCAATTAGCACGGTAAACCGAAGATATGTGAATAAATTCGTTATTTTACCCAACACATGAACAATGAATACACATTTCTACTAAACAAGTCATAACTCATAATTTTCTAAGCTGTCTTTAGACTCGTAAATAACGAAAGCAATAAAGTTATTCATTATTTATGAATTTGCGCAGTATTTGATCAGTGTACATATGGTAGCAACTGTTGTAGTAGATTATCTGCTAATCTGATCAGCGGTTGTTTAACTTAAATGTAAATACGATTAAAAAAATGTGTTTTTTTTTTTATTTCAACTGAAATTTGGGATCCCAAAATGAGGAAAACACTTTTTGCGCAAAATGTATTAAAACTTCTGTACAAATTCAACTTAGAACACAATTTTAAACAAAAAAAGACAACGATAATGAAAAAAAAAACGTTATAATCATATAGTAAATTGAAAAAGTTGTACGTAGAAATTGTAGTAAAACTAATAAATTGCAAGTTTAAATAAATAAATGTAAAGATAATGAAATCAAAACCAATTGTAATCATGTTTACTTTGCAAAATTTGAACCGAAAAGTTGTGGTAGACAAAAGATAATAAATTGCTTGCATTGATTCATTTCCATCTAAAAACAATTCTAGATCCCTCATATTTGCAGACTTTCATTATCCCGCTTCAGACAACCGAGTTGAAAACTTTACTTATGTTTTCAGTTAGCGTTTCCGCCGTTGACCTTAAAAGCAGAGATCGTATTCCTGATCTGGTATATAAAATTCTTAAATTATATTTATAAAACAACCACTAAGTCCACGAAAATGATGGAAGTTGCTTAAATACAGAATCTAGTCTGAGTCTGAGAATCTAAATGACGCTCTGTTCTCCATTAAGAACTTTTGATAAGGAAAATTTAGGAGTAAATTTAGAACGTTTCTAACTATCAAAGAATCCTGCGAAATTAGTTATAAAATTAATAAACATGAATTTAATTAATTCATACGAACCATCGGGACGCCGTCCATAAAAGGAGCTTCATGGTTTGGTTGCCCTCTCCAATGCAAAGTGACGCTTTTTCCAGGAACCCGATTAATCACATCCACAATCAGAATATCATTCTGGCAAACTTGAATCGGCGGTCCAGGAATTTGCCTGTTTGCAGTAATGATTGTTCTGGGATTACTGGCTTCAGTCATTTGGCAAAAGATGTTGTTGCAACTGGAAAGGGGATGCGAAGAATTTCTGCGACAGTCTTGACAAATACTGGAAAATTATCAAACGGTCTTCAGCATGTTTCATAGGAAAGTGCCTGTTAAAAATATTAATAAGCACGCTACTTACTGATTATCAGTATGATACATTTCGATGTTAAGCTTAATCCTACATATCATTGGCCAGTCTAATTCATGGCAGGGCCTATCACAGCTTTTAAAGTTTTGATCTGAAACAAAGCGCAACTCAGTGGATGTTTAACTAAGAGTAGAGAGCTCTAACGAAATATGCCACTAGAGCAAGGATTAGCAAAAACCCGGCCTAAGAAATCTAGTCCCATTTCTAGTTAGGTTTATATGTCAGATTATGCCCTGAGGCTTAATTACATGTATTCATATGCAGACAATAAGGTACAGTTTTTTTGTATTAATTAATAATAATAGGTATTTCAGAAAGTAATGAGAATGCACACGGACTGTCGCCGCAGCTTTTAATTAAGGACAAAGTCAAGTATATTTACAATCATGGCTAAAGCCGATTGAAGATGTAAATAAGCACAAATAAACAAATGGCCTTTATTTCCGAGAGAAAGTTGGCTGAAGAGAAACGGTACTTGTCATCCGCAAGAGGTGTATCTTGGGTTGGAGATGTATCAATGTAGCACATTGGAAATAACTTTTACCTAAAGCAACATTTATTTATTCATCGAATTAAATTGATACTTGTAAAGGTCATCATTGTGGACAGATGATTGTTCAAGTGAAATTTTTCACTGGGTTGAATGCATACATAGATAAGTGTGGGCAATTGGGGCTTTTTGGAACGGTATTTCGATTTATAGAAAGTGAAGGCTTGCAAATCAAAACATAAGTTTTCCATTAATCACATTCAGGAGCTGGAACATTGCTTTCTTCTAGTTATGTAAGAGTTTCATCTGGGAGTGTACATTTCTCTGAGCAACAAATCTCACGCTTACTAAAACATGCAGAAAAAAGGAAAATCAATATTGTTCTTAGTACTTATCAGCCAATTACGACCAACAAAGGAGTGTCTGTAAATTAGTGAAAAAGCGGAATCTATTATTTAAAAAAATCCATTTCCTATACTCTTCAGCCAATTCATTAGCTATTGCATAAAACATCGAAATTAATGTGTTCGGTTAACATTCAGTATATGTAACAGCTTGTAAAGTCGAAGGCAACGTCGAAAACTTGTGTAATCGGCGATTCTTAATGGGAAAGAAAAGTACAGTATTTGGACAGTGATATAACACGAATTATTGCACCGTAACACGATGTCTTCGCAGAAAATTTCACATTTTAGTATGTTTGAATACTCGGCGTCGCCATTAGCAGCTTTGAAATCAAATAAAATGGTTTATCTTCAAGGCTCTGTTGATCTAGATATTGTTTGAGTACTTAAATATTGAATGTGCATGACCGAACTGACCTGAAATCTTAATATACATTGTTTGGATACTAAATTATTAGCTGGATTAATATTTCTTTTAAAAAAGGCAATTAAGAGTAGTAAAACTCTTCAAAGCTATTTGATACTTTCCAGAATTCTGGGAACTGAAAGCATTATTGAAATGAAAAAGAGTTGAGTCGAAATGGATAAATGCTTGCCTTTCGGCGGGGAAAAATTCCGAGATTAACTGAAACTGAAAAATTGAAATGTGCAAACGGGGCCAAACAGTTTTCAATAAAAAAAAACTAGCAAAAGTAGAAGTAATAAAGTAAAAATTGCTTCAGTACTTTAAGTGGCAATTTGTAAGCCTTTACAAAATCCGATTAACTTAAAGAATTGTAAGTCGAAGGCTATAAAATTCAATTACTACGCGATTTACAAGTTCAAACTTGACGCCTTAGAACGAAAAACACGTTCCGTTTGCTTAAAAAATAATGCAAAATTACTGGGAAATTGGATGATGAACTAAAACAAAGCAACATATAACAGTTTAGACCTTGAGCTGGAACAAAGTTGCTAAAACGCATTCAGAAAATGGCTAATACATGGCCATGGTGGTAATGTGGTAATTTTTCTGATAATGAAGCTATTTGCATGGGATGATCCGAAAGAAGGGGCACATTAGACAATAGACAGGCCATAGACTATAAGTTAGGTAAGTTAGTAATAATCGCAGGGCAATTAATATTTCTTCTTGTATCTAAACTCAACAATATAGATTTTAAACAAAATATTTTTCAATTTCAACAATAAATTTCCTATTCAAAATGTGAATTTCTCTTATCATTGATTTAAAAAAATATATGCATAGTCAAGTACCATCTGGCAAAATGGGGCCAAAACTACAATAAAAACCCAGAAGTCAAATCGAAAACAAAACATAAACACACCCATTTTTCAAAAAATGCTTCGGTCGATTTACATAAAAAAAAGTTCTAATATCCAGTCGGTAATAGTTAATCGTAAATTATTAGAGCCTTAATCTGACTTGTTTTGGAATTTAAAAAACTCGTTTCAGGACCGCCGGCGTTTTGAAAACTTGTCTTAAATCTTCATATGTTTCATATTCCAAAGCGTACCTCAACCTGGATGCTGATGTTTTTTACATATCCGGTGCAAAAATCTAGTTGAAGCACTGTAACCAAAACTAAGAATTGCAGTTCTTTTTACTGAAAACGCGAAAAACTGAATCCACTTTAATCCGCTCGTTCAGAACATGTGAATGTAATTAAATAGAATAATATACAATCACTGTAAAGAAAATTATATACGATTTTGTCCGGAAGTCCTCGATTTTTAGCTATTTTAATATTTCGGGACTAACTCGAGAAATAATTCACAAGTGTCTGGAGTAACACAGAAAGCTTAGTGAGCGGGAAGAATCAGGCGCAACTAATAGAAACGGTATACTAAAAAATCGAAAAACACAACAAAACAAATAAAAATTATACACTAAAACAAGCTTACAGAAAGTTTTTCCACAACGGGCAAGTAATAATTTAAGCATTATTAAAGAATGAGCCATAATAGAAACAAAGCTCTGAAGAAGATTAAGTCTTAGCCCAGTAATTAAATACAATTAAGGAAAAGTTTTGAACATTTTAAGCTGTTACACCTTAAACAAAATGATCTCAAGTCCAAGTTACTAAAGTAAAACGCACCACAGTACAATCTCTAAGGAAATTAGAACTTTATAACATATTCCGTTTCAGTTTGCACTTATTTGGGTTAATTTTAGTTAGATTGTTGAAGGACAGGCCTCTAATTAGCACTCAAACACCTCAATGGCGATAAGCGCGCTAGTGCACAAAACACGAAATCAGCAGTAATTTGTAAAGTTCAGAAGATTTATCTATTGGCTGATTTGTGAATGCTGCAAATTTGATTGAAATAAAGTATTTTTTGTCAATTGGATACTCAATTGATAATTAGAAAACGTCGGGAATTGTATGAATTGTGCGCTAATCAGCAAAAACTGATTTCTTCATCGCTTTCTTGCAACTTTTAAAAATCATTACATAGAAGTTCATTGGGACATAATCAAAAGTGATTTAAACGCATTTCACAAACTCGAATTGAGCGAATTATTTTTTCGTAACATGCACATATTTACGTGCATGCCAATTTCACTGAATTTTCAATAAAACAAACTCGTAAAAGTAGAGCTATTAAAATAAAAATTGCTTCAGTACTTTAAGTGGCAATTTTTTTGCAATAGCCTTTTCAAAATCCAATTATCTTAAATAATTTTAAGTCGAAGGCTGTAAAATTTAATTACTACGCGATTTACAAGTTCAAACTTGACGCCTTAGAACGAAAAACATGTTCCGTTTGCTTCAAAAATAATGCAAAATTGCTAGTAAATTGTATGATGAACTAAAAGTAAAAGAAAGCAAAATATAACAGTTTAGACACTTGAGTTGGAGCAAACTCATTTCAATTTGAAAATTTGATTTTTTGCAAAAATGCATTCAGAAAACTGCCAATACCATTTTTGGTGGTAATTTTTCTGATAATGAAGCTATTTACATGGGATGATCCGAAAGCACAGGCACATTTTCTTATCTGAGGACTTTATAGACAATTAATAGACTGTAAGTTAGGTAAGTAAGCAAGTCCTAGAAGCCCAGTAATTAAATACAATTGAGGAAAAGTTTTGATAAATGTAAAAAGTTACATCTTATACAAAATGATCTCAAGTCAAATTTGCTATAGTAGAACGCAACAGAGGACAGTCCCTAAGGAAATCAAAAGTACAAAGACGAAATTGGGAAAATAATGAATAAATACAGCACGCCAAAAGTTTCGAAGAAATGTGTGCATTAGCTGATTATTTAGCTAAAGTGCCACTTTCAGTACCTTATAACATATTCCGTTACAGTTTGCACTTATTTGGGTTAATTTTAGTTAGATTGTTGAACGACAGGCCTCTAATTAGCACTCAAACAACTTAATGGTGATAAGTGCACTAGACAGATGCAATACTTGAAACAAACATGAAATCAGCAGTAATAAGTTAAGAAGCCTACAATCTATTGGCTGATTTGCGAATGCTGCAAATTTAATTGAAGTCAAGTATTTTTTACTCAATGGATAATTAGAAAATGTCGGAAATTGTATGAATAATGTATTAATGCGCGCTAATCAGCAAGAATTGATTTCTTCACCGCTTTCTTGCAACTTTGAAAACTTATTACTAATAAGTACTTATAACTAGGACATAATGAAAAGTGATTTTAACGCATTTCGCAAACTGTGATTGGGCGAATTATTTTTTCATAACATGCACATATTTACGTGCATGCCAATTTTACTGAGTTTTCCCTTAATGAGAAAGCAAGGACAGTACATTGAGTTAGCAAGTAAGTCAAATGATAGATTGATGCGGAACGGTTTTAGCAATTAAATAAGTTTCTTTGTATCATTCGCATTGCTCTGTTAAATCAATAATCAAATGATCAAATTTAAAAAAAATCTTACCTGGCATCGGAGTGAAATAGACAACTGTTAACACTGCCGCCACCATCCCTAAGACTATACATAATCGGATCAAAAGACTTTGACTAGCTGACATGTTGATTTCCTTTCTATTGTTGTTTTTTTCTTCACTTTCCACCATACCAAAATCAGTGTCTTACAAAATCGAAAATATTCAGGGCACTTGCACAAGGCAAAAATTTCAAGCATACAAAATGCCTTTGAGGAAAAGTGACATACTGTCTTAGTGAGTCGCTCTAAGGCCAGCTAAGAAGAGTGGTGCATGTTAATGACAAAACGTACGACACTGAGTGCTTCTAATGGTAAGGTTTTGCACTCGTGCGTGCACTAAGCTTGCAAACCCAACCAGCGACCGTAGGAAATGTTATGAAAGAAGAAAGGTGGAAGGAGTCAACCAAGAAAGAGCATTACGACAAACCATCAGGAGTGATTTGTGCCAAAAATACGGGGGGGGCTTTATTGAAGTTTATTAATGCCAATGGAATTGAAGAATTCCAGACAGAATTCCGACCTGATTGCAAGCTTTTATTCGAACTATTTTTAAAGCCCCAGTCCACAGTAATATTAAAGAGCATTTGAAAGGATTTTTAACATGACTTAAGTGGCATTCAACATTTTTATAGAAGACGATTTAAGAATATGATTCTCAGAGCGAGAGCGGGAAAACATTCTTTCGCTAGATAGATTTTTTCAAATGTCTTTTGCCCGGAACATCTAGTTTCACTTCAACATAATTTCTTTGCAGCAATGCAATTTACAATCGAAACAATTAAATACTGAAATTAGAGCAGATTCAATTAAATTGCTTTCTGCAAACAAACATAAAGCAAATCAGCATGAGCAACCGACAGAAAGCAGCAATAAATTACACTGCAAACAGGTTGCAGTTTTACACTACAAACTGTTGACCAACATCCAACTATTTCAATCCCCTCGTAGAAATTAGTGTATTATATAATCCATAACGCGAAGCCATAAATGCAGACCTGACCCGCGGAGTAAAAGGGAAAGTCCATTTTTATCGGCTTAAGAATGAACATGTAGATACCTCAAGAGCCGGAAGCTGTTATCAATACTGACTGTTAAAAATTTAATTTAGAAAAATCCAGGAAATTTTCTTACCTTTTTGCTTGTACTGGATGAATACTCAACTTGAGTATGGACAGTGTATTTTTTTTTTATTTTTAGGTCTTGAACTGACCACGGCATGTAGAAAATAAATCTCTAGTAATTAATGTTTTAAAGCTAACATTTTCCAAAACTACTACTCTTGTTAAATGTTATTTTCAAGAGATTTAAGCGTACATAAAAAAGTACAAGCTTCATTAATCGCAATTGAATTATCTATGGGGACAAGAAGAAAGTTTAGCTGAAAGCGATTCAAATAGCTTTTTTCCATGTTTTATGGCGCCAGTTAACACTGTAACAATTACCAAGATTTTAAAATTCTTTGGACAGTAATGCGTAAATGCCCCATAATAATTTAACTAAAATCTTCTCAGTAAAAGCTATTTAGGACACACGTAATTAATAGCACAGCATTCAAATGGCCAAAGAAATACAATAATTTCAAGTCACATTTCATGCTGTGTTGCTGGTTTCGTTTAGCAACTCTCTTTAGAAATTGAAATGTAAATAACCATCAAACCATCTGTAAAACATGTTTCGTTTTAGCGTCTCTCAGATTTAATCAGTTAGGTTTATTTGACTCTGATACTTCATCAATTTGAAAACCTGACCTGAAGAAGAAAGCATGGTTGAGTTTTTTGGGTCCAATAGAAATCCTGCGTTTTTTCTCAATACTTTTCACTCAGGAATTTGATTGCTTATCATTGAGGATGTCAATTAATCATTGGCTTTAAAAATGCAACATTAAACTTGGATAGCCATTAACAAGTGGATTATGTAGAATTTTTATCTCCTAAACGCTTTTCAGCAAATGAATCACATTTAAGAGCATTTAATGAATAATTCATGAACGCCCAACAGAGGCTGAAATTAACTTAAATGCCTGAAGGATTTACATTGTTTTTCCGACAAGATTCGGTGATTTGTGAATAAAAACAAATCAGCTGAAAAAATCAATATTCCTATTTCAACGTGTTTTTAATGGTAATCTAATGACCAACAATTTTTCCTTCAACTGTGTATTACAACGGGTCTATTTTCCAATCACCTAGCAGGAATTGGAAACCATTAGATACTGATTTATTGCTGCAAATTTTAAAAGGAACTGAAAATTTGTATGAAAATGTGAAAAATTATGTACTAAGTATTGGCGATATTATGCCGACTTTTAGAAAGCTCACTATATTTTCTCATCAGTTGATTAATGTGGCAAGCGCTGACTTAGTAAATTAAAATTGAAGCGTTGAACAAACGCAACTGATTTTGATCACTTTCAACGAAAAAAATGTTGTTTGCAGTTTTTTCAAATGCGGATTTAATCTCGCTAATTACGAAAGTTTTTATCTTTTCCTTCTTTTTAAGCCGCAAATTAATAAATTGTTTATTTAATTTGCAAATAATTTGCAAAAAAGTTCTTACATTTCAACAACAATACAAATTAAATGTTAGCAAACTTTTCGAAACAACAAAAGATTCTCAAAAGCAGAAAACACACAATCACGTGAAAAGCGAAATTTTTAAACCCACTTTTCCATGAAATAATGGTGTTTGTAAATTCAATTTAATGACCAAATATGCACGTGATTCGGCCAAAGAAGGTAACTTGCTATACAATCTGGCTTTTCTCTGCTCTTGTGCTCCACTGACCTCTTTCGTGGTGTTTCGCGATTAAATTTTATAAAAATGGAAATATTCAACCGTAGGAAAATACCGAAGCATCACGAATATGCAATTTGTGCGATTTCACATCTCCGTTCTATTCCAAGACAATTAATGCATCGCTCATCCAGTAGAAAAAAGGGTGGCAAGCAAGGTTGAGCTTACATGATTAATAATCAAATCGTTAGCAATAAACCAGGAAAAAATTATTGTGCCACATGGATTGCACAGTAAGCGTCATTCATCAGAGCGAAAGAAACAATAAGAAGAATACGCTCGAAAGCCAAACTTTCTTGGAAAATGAAAGTTAAAAAGAAACAAACAAGATGATCGGCAGCTACACACGTGCAAACATAAAACAAGATGTTGGATCAGACCCAGATTCCATTCAGTACTGTACGGTATATTTTTACTGTATTAAAAAATAATTTAATTTGGTCTTGAAACTCGTGTGGTTTTTTTGTCTTTGAGACCAGGAAAAAATTCTATTCCACGACTAGTTTCAAACAATGACTGCAAAAATATAACTTGTTAAATGTGCTTTCTTAATTCAATATAAAATTTCAACATAAAAAACCGACATTAGTTTTCTAATGATGCGTTTTTTCCTTGATTTCTCATGTGCCACAGATACAGTCTATATTACTACATTTCCAAAAAAACTCTTTCAAAGTTTAACCATATTAAAAACGTATTTTATATTTTATTTTTTTAACTCTCTGAATGAATTAGACAATTCAACTTTTGTAAAATAAACAACGGTTTCCATGATAAGAACATTGAGAAGAAAATACATCGTGATTATTTAAAATAGCGAATCATCAACACATTCAATAATTCCTCTCGAAGATGCAGACTTTGTTTGATTACCTACATTTTTATCTCTTGTGAAGGAAGGAAAGCAGATTTGAACAAAAAAATAGTTTTTGAAAACTAGTTTATTTTTCAAAAAAAATAAAAATAAATTGATTAAATCACTAAATTGAAAAAACAGCCATATGAAAGCCAACATTACTGTTAATGCTTCCAACTACCGGGAAAATACAAAGGCATATCTAATGACCGTAATAAATTCTAATTAACCAAATGCGCACACCATTAGTGGTTAAAACATCAACTATTAATTACAAGAAATTATGTGATAGGCTCATTTGGGTCTGCACTATTTTGACCCTGGTTGGGTTTATGCATCCTAAGACTTTTCCTTGCAGAAAGCAACCTTGAACTAAATTCTCCATACTGACTTCCAATTGGTTTTCCAGCTTTTACCTCTTCTGATTGGTCAGAATCAGGTTTCTGAGACTCTGGGAAAAATCCAATTTTTTGCGTGTGGTTTGGTTACTGCCTTAATCCTTACTTACCATCTTTATCAAAAACATCATCATCTTCCTTCAGTGCATGCTGTTTTGGCAATCTTTCCAAAACCTGCCCCAAATGCTTCTCAAACTTCGCCAAATCTTTCACTTCATCGAAACTAGTGTGTGGAGCTCTCAACCGATCTTTTTCTGTTTTAGCCAGCAGAGTTCTGAGCAAATAGCAGAACGAAGCATCCATAACATCCTCCCAAGCCTAAATAGAGGACATAATATAGACTTCATAATAGGCAAATATGCAGTCTCTTTTTTACCTGTATATCTAAATCCTTCACATTGGTGCAAAACAGCGAACTAATCATGCTCATCAAATCCTTATCAACGTGAAGTAAATCGATCAACTGTTTTGCCAAATATAAGGCGCAAGCCAAATCGCTTTGAGCTTTCGCCAGATTCTCCAGCTCGCATTCCAATTTGTCGGTAATTTCCGATATATCTGTGTAAGTGTCTCCTAGCAAGAGCTCTAAAGGCTTTAAGGAGATCGGGTTTTTAGCTCTATATTTGGCGATAAGGCGCTTTTGAATCAATCGAAACTGAGCCGTTAGCTGGCACAAATTTTCCTGCAAAAATCCTGCAAAATTGAGGCTTTTCCAGTCGTTAGTGGTGTTTGCACTTACCTGTAATTCTTTCACTCGACTCTTTGCAATAAAGTGCTCGTTAGCGTAATTGAAGATGTCACTGGCCGGTAAAGGTGAACTGAAAAAAACCTTGCAGTCTGGCCCACAGTTCTTTTTTAAACGAGCTAGAAGAAGTTCGATCAAAACGGGCAGCATGGTTACGGTATCGGATTGCAAACGGTATTTCTCTGAATGTTTTGCAACGAGAATTGTGGCTCTGTTCCCAGAGGCCCCTTTAAACCCTATGGCATTGGGCGATGCCTGACTATCACAGTATTCTGAAACAATTTCAATCTAGTCCAAATTCGGGAAGTTTTTGATAAAAAACACCTTCAAATAAACTAGCTAACGCCCTAGGAGGTTGATCGGTGGTCAGAGTGATTTTATGCTTATTCTCCTTTTCGGCACCAGCAGCCTCTAAAATTAAGCTACTGGGCAGCAGAGTGAACCGAGTTAAAGCTCGAGGAACTCCAAAAGTATTGATCACAGAAACTTTGACTTCTACAATTAAAGAAGGCACATCTTGCGCTTCATCTAGAAACGCATGGCTGCAAACCCGGGCGGTTTCGCATAAATTGCTAAAATATATTAGGCTTGAGCAAACACCACACTTAATGCTTGTTCGTACCTAAAAAAGTGTATACTGGGCACCACTTTCAATGGACGTTGGACCAAAATTGTTACTTGCACTTCTTGAAACGACGCCTGAGGCACAATGGTAATTTTGAGGCCGCACATGTAGTTGCTGGCCGCATTTTTAATGTTATGCTGAAATGTGCAGACTACGATTTCTGAATCCACTGCAATGGTTACATCCAGGTCTTTTTCGATGTTATTTTGGATTGTTGCATCTAAAGGAAATTCGCATTGATTTTTTATGGTGTTTGCTAATTTGGACAATGTTTTAAGTTCGTTTTATTGTGAGGAATTGGATTCAGGGGCGTATCCAGCTTTAAAGTCAGGGGGGGGGGTTAATTTGGAAAAAATACAGTCTTCTGTTATCTATGAAATTAGAAAAATGATCGTCGTTTTGTTCAAGGGTGGCGCAAGATTATTGCAAAATTTCATGTTTTCCGTCCCGTTTTGCATGTTTCTCGGAATCAAAATGAGCAAGAACTCTTGTTTTTACATCATTCCAGAGGTAACTAAATGGCCTTTATTCGAAGTTTCTCAAGAACCATTCGAGCCACAAAATTCGTTTTGGCATCGTTGGATAGATAATTGAAAAGGCGATTCAGTCGTAACAACGTGAGTGAGGAAATTCGAGTAGTTTTAACCCAGAAAAGAAATTTGAATATCAAACACTTGGGTTCAAGATTATGCCAACATTTCATGTTTTCCGTCCCGTTTTTGCTCATATCTCGGAGGCAAAATGAGCAAGAACGCTTATTTAGTACATCATTTTAGAGAGAAGTAAATGGCCTTTTTGGAAAGTAAACCATCGATAAGGAAATGCTGGCCGTTTTCTTAAAAACTGCTTGAATTCCAGAAGTTTTAGGTTTGCGTGGTTTTTTTTTCAGTTGCAAAATCCACTTGAACATGACGCTGCTTTTTTCGAAGTTTCTCAAGAACCATTCGAGCCACCGAATTCGTTTTGGCATAGTTGTATAGAGAATTGAAAACTCGATTCAGTCGTAACAACGTCAGTGAGGAAATTCGACTAGTTTTGACCCAGAAAGCGAAATTTGAATATCACACACTTAGGTGCAAGATTATGCCAAAATTCCATGTTTTCCGTCCCATTTTTGCTCATTTC
>NW_026018455.1:0-6072 GCF_020466585.1 Dendroctonus ponderosae | reverse complement strand
CTTTTTTCGAAGTTTCTCAAGAACCATTCGAGCCACAGAATTCGTTTTGGCATCGTTGGATAGAGAATTGAAAAGTCGATTCAGTCGTCACAACGTGAGTGAGGAACCCCACCTGGATCCGCCTTTGATTGGATTTGAGTAATACGTCGTCTGTTTCTTTCACTGCCAATGTTTCACAGATATGTTTTTGCGTCTCCAGGGCTTAGCGATAAAAGAATCAGAACTTTCCAATTATTTTCTACGTTGTTAATCCGGGCTTTTTATTTGACTTTTTATTTTATTTAACATTGACTCATTATTATTTTTCCTTGCCTTTTATTTGTCTTTAGCATTAGTAGTCCTTCAATGTTTTTCGATAATTTCAGAAGAAAAGGTGTTTTCTTATTATCACATCAATTAAAATTATGTCCCGTATTTAAGTTTTTAGCCATAAGGATTTTTTCTGTATGTGAGTTTTGTTGCAATATTTGGCTTGGTTTGGAAATTAGGCTTATCTGCTTATAGATTAGTGAGGCTCCAAACTTTTTAAACGATCGAAAGTCAAGTAGAACTTAAATCGTCGCTCGATGAGAAAAACTTTATCGAATTGTACATCTCGAACGCCAATTTTTCGGGGAAAATTTATCCAATTAATTTCTCAGTACGTTTTCCGCTAAGCGAGACGGAAAAACTTTCAAAACTTGACTAACTCAATTGATTAGTCGCCCTGATTCACAAAGTTAAAATGCTCCTTAAGAAGGATTCAAAATAGTTATTTATTAAATTAAATTTTTGGATAAAGAAAAAATCTCGAAAGCCACTTTTTCGGGAACAAATTATCCAATTAAATTGTCAGCACACCACTCAGCGAGACGGAAAAACTTTCGAAACTTGACTAACTCAATTGATTAGTCGCACTGATTCACAAAGTTAAAATGCTCCTTAAGAAGGGTCCAAAATAGTTATCAATTGGATAAAATTGGTGTCTGAAGACTCATCGTTAGTAACTGAAAATTGACGGATTTCACATGAGTAGATCTCAAAAATTATAAATAATATTGCTCGAGAGAAATTAGTGCGCCAATTTTTGTTTTAAAAAATGAAAAGTTTGGAAAGTATTCTAACTTTCTTTTGGAAACTGAATTAATTTTGCTTTTGAAAGTTTTTTATTTTAAAAAATTATTTCGGGTGAATCTAATAGAAATTTTCAAGAATTATAGATTATACTTTGAGCTAGATATTGATGTTTTGCACTTTCATCTTCATAGCCTAGGACATTATTATGCAATGATGTCAGATAATCGTTCGATATAATGTTATGAACATGTTGTAGATGTATTTTAAATTTCCTGATGAAAGTCTCGAATTGAGCGCTTGATGCTTTGCAAACTATATTAAAAATTGTACACAGTTTTGTCTCATTTAATTTGTTAATGTATTCAATGCTTGTAAAAACTCTTTTATTGTATTTGTTTTGCTTTGCAACTTGTTCTAGTCTCCCATCTACCAATTTTCTGCGTTTATTAGGCAATTATATACGTAATCTTACAGCCATAATTGTTATTATGATTAATTTTTCATTCCAAATTATTTTCATCTAAACTTTTCCATATGTGTGATTCATCTTTAAATTTCTCAAATGCTGTTTATTATTAAAAAGAGATTGTTCCGTTTCTTTACTGACTTCTGCCTACTATGTATAGCCGACGCCTTCTTATTTCGATCTCAACCTCAATATTGAAATTAGGTATAATATGAATGCTTTTTCATACCGTTATTATTTGATTTGGAAATGACGGTTTCTAAAGCTAGTAATTCGTGTTCCGCTTTTTCAAAGTCAATTTCCGGAACACTAACTGGAGGTGCAACAAAAAAACTCGGCTCCGTTCCCAAATAACAGCATTCTAAACGGCCCTCATCGCTCAACAGTACCAAAGTGCCTCTAATTCCTTTCAAAAATGCTCGATGAATGGCTGTTGGCAAAAAGTCCAGATGCGCTGACCATTTTAGCATCGTATTTTCATAAACCAATAGCATATTGGTTTCGGCGGTGACTAAAGTAAATAAATTGGTATCTGAAAAAGAGCACAGTTTGGTTGCTTGAGCGAACATTTATTCGGATGTGAAGTGCCCATATTTTCAAGTGCTTGTAAAATATAAATAAATTCTTCTACCTATTACGTAAGTCTCCATGCAAATTGGAGAGTAGTCCAATTTTTTCATACATTTTAGTCGGCCGTTTTCACTGAGACACAACAGGTTTTTCTCCCCCAATACCACTATCCAGACCTCTTTATTAATTACATCGCTTATGACTTGCAGATCGATTACCGATTCCCCAAAATTATATGCCCATTCGGTGGATATTTTCTGTTTCAAGTGAATTGGGTCGCCGGATTCTTCAGCTACTTCCGCAAGTGTTTTATATCTAAAACACACTTTTGGAGTTTTCTGGACTCTCTGCGCCCAAATTATGAAAATGTTAACCAAATTCGTAGCAAAGTAAATGAAGTAGCAGATTTAGAAAATGTTGTACAGGGTGATTCAAGAGGAAATCATATGGATCGGAAGTCGAAAAAAGCTAAATTTCAGCGTATTTTCGTATTTAAAAAATTCTAGTTTTAGTTGCTTCAGAAATACTTTCATTAATTGCATTTTAAAAACCAAATCGAACACTAATTTATTAGCAACCCCACAAACTGATACAAATAATAATCAGCAAATAGCGTTAATTTGCGACAAATGTTCGATAGTGAAAACTTCACTTCCTCATCACTTCCACATTGAAGCCCTTATTTGTGATAATAATTTTCTCTGTAATCAACAGTGCAGCATTCAGAAAGCGAATTACTTGAGTAAGTAATTATCCCTTTAGTTTACTTCCTTAACTGAAAGCCACGATTTTATTCATCCCTAAAGACGAAAATGTTGAAGAGTAAACCACCTATGCAAATCCAGCGATCGCCGAAAAGTATATTCAAAAACTATTTATTACTTGAAAAATGTGAAGGCGCATCCATCATATTGGAAGATGAGGGTGAATATCTTTATAAAAAATTCGTCCAATATCTCCACTAAATGATCTTCTAAAAATGTAAATAACCATCCCCATTAAGGAAGACGTCCGATGCGAAAGAACCGAACAACTAATCATCTAGAATGCCCGCACTATGCGTTAATACTAAACCGACGTTAAAAAATGTGTTTTTTGCGAATCTATTGGCGAAAGTGTAATCTCAAAGAAAAATTGCCCAGATCTTTTTGAAAGAAATGGTCAAAGAAAAATTTCAAGTTGAAAGTTTACTTTACTGTTCTGATTTCGATGATGTATACATGTATAAATGTCTGGCACATTTACGAACTCAGTCATTCAGTTAAATACACAATTATGTTAATTAGCCAAAAAACATGTACATTTTATTTATCATCATTAAATGATTACAAATGTATAGAGAACACGAACCGTGCCTATTAGGAGAATAGGCCACCTTTAAACGGAAAGCCATGTTCTCAGCGTTAAAAAACGTTATTTTGGAAAAAGGTAAACAGTCGCAAGATTTATTTTGCTGGAAAAATTTCAACTTGGGTGACGCTGTTATGTTCCACATTTTTTCCTTAGAAAAATACGGTTAGTTTACTGATAATGCGACAAATTTCAAATGAGATTTTGAACAAATTTTTGCAGGTTTTTATTGTTCATGTCGCCAAATTGCCCAGATTTTAATGCAAATTCATGCACCCAACTTGGCAAAAAAGTGTCAAGAATCGTCATTCTGATAAAAATAATGCATTTTAAACGATTGTTGTATATTTTTATTTAAATATTTGCAGGAATCAAAAAAACGCATTTTCAGAAAAAAGTACCCAAAGTTGTTTCTGTTCGATTCTGTTTGGAGCGCTTTTTATTTTTTGTTAGGCGATGTTTTGGTAAAAATTCAGCACATCAGATAAATTTTCCACAAGGTGGCAAATGCAAAAATGCAAAATTTCTGTATGCTCCTAGTAGGACAAAAAAAAGTTTTTTGATTTTCAACACCAAAGTTTAAATTAACCAAATAGCTCGAAACGGGTTTCGAAATTTTAGGCGATCTCTTCTATGGTGGTCTCAAAAAATCATCTTATTCGCCTTGCAGCGACAACTTTTCTGCTCGTGGTTAAATTCTCCCAATCTTGATCTCATGCTGAAGCTGAAACTTCATAGCCAATTTAAGTCGATAATTCCATATAACGGCGGCATAAAAAAATTACCCAAATCAGAATTTCCCCCGAAATCTGTGATTCGGGAAGATTTTCAATTACCTGAAGTTTACTTTCAAATATTTCGTTCATTCATACAACCCTATTTATGAATTTTTTTCTCAAGTCTAGTGCAAAGTTTCATCTTCAACGTAGACTTTAAAATTTGGGAATCGGTTTAAAAGAAAAAAATTACCATAGTAAAACGAAAGTTGTTTTTTTTAGGCGACTCTGTAAGTAATCGAGATGTGCGAACAACGCAAAAACTTTTTCGATATTCGTGCATCTTTATGCCTGGGGTGTTGAAGTGCAAATAAAAAACCGTTTTTTTTGTCCGACTAAGAGCATGTGGATTTTTCGATTCCTTGTAGAAAATCTGAAGCACTATTTTTTTGCAGAAACACTTACCTATGGAAAAAGATTTGCAGTAAACAACGCTTCAAACAGAAATAAATTTGCTCTCAGCAATCAGAACTTTCCAATTCCAAAATTTTCTCGAGTAGCTTATTGTAATAATAAATTTTTACTGTATTTCGCATTTTAAAACCCTTGATATAAAAAAGCTAATAAACCCTGAATGATTATAAATTTTATTTGAACCACCCTTGTAGTTTACTTACTTTGTCCTGACCAAAGAAGTTTTCACAATAAAACCTTCGTCACAGTCGACATCTTACCTATAAGAAACAATTTCCCAGCTTGAAGAAACCGTTACAAAACTGTCAGTCTTTATAACATAGCCCAGAGGTCCGGGTAGTAAAAAATCTGGCAAAGCCACATACGAAATTTGGCTTTCTTGTTCGAAAAAACTGAGAATTCCATCCAAGGATTGAACACATACAAAGTCCCGATTCTGGGATTCGCCAAAAGGTCCAATGACAAAATTGGCGGATGATTTCCGCAGTTTGTGTTCGTACACTAATTGCAGATAACTTTGGTTCCCTATGGCAATGATGATAGTTTATTAAATAAATTATTTCAATTGTACAACTAAAAAAACAATGACTAGAACAATTAATCATTGGGTACCCGTATATCAATCTCTGCTTCCCATATGTTAATCGACGATCGGCAATGCCCTGTTATAAGCGAGATATCAATATATACAGTTAATTTTAAAATGTATTTTTAGTGCTTTATTTACGTAGCAAATGCTTTATAGTTACTCGCACCATACCCGGGACAATTACTAAGAAAAAATAGGGGCTTTAATTTCATAATAGGCTATTGTCAATGTAATACTTCTGTAGTGTTGGAAAATGTGCTACAGGTTTGATGTGAATAAACTCTTCATACTGGTATGTAATTTTAATGATAGGAACTGCAAGAAAACTGTTAGCCTGCTCTTAGATAGCAGATTTAAAAAACTATTGAGCACTAGAAAAGTGGCAATTAATATTCAAATAAAGACTCACCATGTTGAGTTTTACCAGGTTTGAGTATTAAGGAAAAAACTAGTAACTCTTTAGGATGAAGCACGGCTAATTGAGTAGCCGAATTTCCCCTGAAATATGAGCGAAATCCTGCAATCAACTTGAGCAATGAACAATTTAATGATAACTTACGAAACTAGTCGGCCACTTCCCACTTGCAGTATGGGATGATCCAGGATTTTCTCCACAATAACATCATTGGGATTAAATCCTGCATACGTACCATTTTCGCTCACTTCACAATTCGGACAAAAAATCCTTAGCACTCCACTTTGACTGCCAGTTACCACGTAATCAAAGTCGGAATTGATTTTGGCCACTAATAGAGAATTATGATCAAAGTATTCATCATCTTCGCTGGTCGTAGACCAAAACTGCCGAATTTTGAATAAGGACATTTGGTTCTGGCTCAACTTTAACTGTT
>NW_026018454.1:0-28456 GCF_020466585.1 Dendroctonus ponderosae | reverse complement strand
AGCCACTTTGCCTTATGTCTTACATGTCTTAAGCTATTAGTCGTAGCAAAAAACAAGACGTAAGCATCAAACAAGATTTTAGCGCAATTTTGGAACATTATAAATAAACTTAAATATAATTGTAGTTAGAAGTATCAGAGCAGTATCTTGAGGCGAAGTCTCAAGAAATATTAGTAACGGCTACAGTTTCGTTTGTTTTGCGCATTTCTAAGCATGTGGCTTTTTTACTGAAAATAAAAAATTATAACTTTGTATTTGCATGCGAAACAAATTGAGTTTGACACCAGTATATCATAAAACTTATGGCAACTCATTGAACAAAAATGTGTCCAAATCGGAAATTTCAATTTAAATTTAAAACGCGTTCTAGTTAAGCAGTTAACTCAAAAGTTAGTCGGTTACAATTGGAGAGTTCCCGCTTGTTTCTTAGACATTCTGTATATTGTATATATTTTAGAAATTTTCTGAAACTGAGTTTCCAGGTAATTGCTGTAAATACCTGCATATCTGATTGAATACTTTTTGTGTTAAGCTATACATTAAAGTATTTCGAGAAATGCCAATAAATGGCAGAAGAAAACCATATGACGCGATTTTTCTTCGGTTAAATATTAAATTGGCTAATTTGTGATTTGATTAGTAACCAAAAGTAAAAGCTCAACGTTAACACGAAGCCATTTTAAAAAAAAGATATGGTATTGGGGAAATACCTGCTCCACTATTAAGTGCTTGCGAAGGTGATATCATCTAAAATTCCGGTCTGAAACCGCGTCCAAGTTCGACTTGAAACTACCGATAATTCGCATTCGCATTTTATCCGTGTATAGTAAAAGTTAGACGCCCGCTGACACTCTCGATTTCATCCAGATTATCGGGGAAAATGTCGACTTTAACGCGCACTAATAGTCACAGCAAAAGGCCCCAATATAAAGACTATGTGTCTTTTTTGGGCAGTTACCGGAACGAGAAAAAAGACGATTCAAATGGCATTGTACCGTCCGACAGTGGAGTGAATTTCAGTCTCAACAGTTCCGCAAATAATTCTTCTAATAGTGTTTTTTCTGATGTGAGTGATCATTCAAGTAAGACCAGTGTTGTATCAGCCAAGCCCAAGCAAGTGGTAAAGTCCGAAATGTTTATTCAAATCAAAAGCCCTCCAATACAGCAGGCTTATCCCACGCAAGTGTTCAAAGTGGAAGTTGTGGATAAAGAGCAGCAACCAGAAAAAAAGATATCCGTAGGACAGACCGCAAAAATATTCGAGAAAAATGACCAGGTTGATTCAGTTGGTGACAAAGTAGCTGCAAACGGTTTGAAAGCCAAACAGAGCAGCTTCAGGCAGAATTCTATTGGCCAATTGTCCAAGAAATTTGAGAACTCAGATGGTCAAAATGAAACGGTTGGTAAGCGATACGTTAAACGGGCCACCAGTATTGGAGAAGTGTCGAAAATTTTCGAAAACGGCAACTCGGGTGAAGAAAGAAAGCGCACCTTGCACAGGCCGAAAAATTTCAACGCTGTTCCCAAGCCCTTCCAGGCCGACCCAGCTCCATCAAAGACAACTGCTGAAGCAAAAATTTCAATCAAACCAGCCATTTCACCTAAACCAATCTTGGCACCGCCAGCATTTCCCAAATTTGTTCCAGAACCACCACGATCTTATACAGACAGTGTGGATTCTGCACTTTCTTCGCTCTCAATCTCTCCATCACCGTCTCAATGCGCTAGTCCTCCTCCTGGAGGTTTGCTATCGCCACCACCTCCGCCTCCACCTCTGCCACCATCTAGTTTCTCCTTCAAACCGGTTTCGGTCCAAAAAGTAGTTTCCAACAACTCCACTACATTGATCAAACCAGTCACTGTTCCTCAAACTAATGGCCACGCTAACACCAATGGGACCTTGGATAAAAACGACCCAAGAGTGAAAAAGGCTGTTTATGGTGCTCTAAGGAATATGTATGGCGCTTACCATGACCAGGCTAATGATTATCTGGCTACTTTACCCAAGAACAGGGTGAGGAAGAACAATGGACTGGACAGCATCATTGCCAGCATTGCGTAAGTATATAAAAATGTTCCAAATATATTAACGGATACTCCCTAGATGAATTTAATGAAATAGAGTCAAAAAATGTGAAAATCACAGACAAACATTGTCATTCAAAATATTAATTCTTTATTCGGAATGTTTCAGATTTAGAAATGCGTACAGTTAGGTCGGGTCGGGTATAATGAATGAAATTCTGATAAGTTGAATGACTCATGTTTCTTGGTTGTTTATCAAAGGTTTTACGGCTGCCACCCAAATATAAATGCATCTCTTGACTCACTCGTCTTGGGTTAGGGACGGAGTTGTTCATACAGTGGACACAATGGAAACAGAACTGACAATGAAAATCGTATTGTAATGTTTGAAAAATGCATTGATTTTATGAGTGAACAGTAGAAGCTGTACTGCTTTCTAAGTGGTTTGTTATTTGATATATCATTATTTTATTTATTATTTCATTAGTCACTTAAAACTTATCATGTTTATAATAACTCTAAAAATAAAAATACAGTTTGGCGTAAATATTGGATCTTTCCAGTTACTGATAACTTTAGACAATATTTAAGTTCTGCAAAAAATTGGAGAGTGCAATTAAAGAAACTATAATTGAGAAAAAAACATGCTATAGACGAGCCTCAAAACAGTTTACAACAGCTCGAAAAATCCTAAAAATTATTAAATTGCTTTATAAATTCAAGTAAATAAAACTGATAGTATTCATGTTCTAAAACTGTAGCAAAAATGTAATAAATTGATTTTGCACTGTTCCAAACATTGAAATTGCTGGTCTAGAAATAAAATTGGAAGCAACATAAGAAATTTGTCGTGTTAGCATTGAGAAACGTTATTTTTTCGTGTCTTAATTGTGAACCTTCACTGGTATTTAAATATCTGATGTTGCTTGTTAGTGCAATGTCGCCATTTAAAAATAATTCGCTTGACGAGCCAACGCATTTCATTTGATAATGTAATTAGCGTACACGACTGCAAAAAGTTAAGGAAGTAAAAATGCATATAAATTTAACCGATCCTGTTTTCTTATTTTCTTGTCCATTTTTTTGTGTGCGGGTGTCGGAGCATCATCATGAACTCACTTTATTTTGCAGAGTCACAAATATTGACTGACGACGTTAACAAGTTTAGGTTTGTTTATGTTCCTCAAGTATTTTCTAATCTTACAATAACAACAATGGTAATCGCTAAAACATTAGTAACGTAAGTTCTTAATGTATAAAATTGAACCATTCGTAAAGCAGCTAAAATAAGCCATGACGAATATGATAATTGTAAAGTTCTCTTTATTTAAACTGCTTTAAAGGTTCAGCTGAAAGTTCAGTTTACTAAAACTTTGAAGTATTTTCCAATTTGCGTAGTTACTCCAAGCCGACCCCAATTTCGCTTAATAAAAATTAACCTATTTATTGAGGGCTCCGATAAAAGGCACTTCCTATATCGAAAATTGAGGCCATTGGATCTCAATCCATATCGATTAAGATTGGGACCAAAATTAATGTTTTTCTTCACCTTGGAAATAATATTAGCTACTGAATGGTGTCTTTTTCGGTCGTTCAGTCATCAATATTTTTTACGAAGACAAGGTCAGTTTCTTTCAAAACTACATTCTTTGAAGCTGAAAGCACGGGCGTGAAAAATATTACTTCTTTATAGCATCTCTAACACCCATTAGAAAGTACCTATAAATGACATTATAATGGTCCACATAGGATAATATAAATTATTTGAAATCATCTATTGAATCTTAAAGGTCACCAGATAGTGTAACGAGATATCTATTTAAAACCACTCTCTTGGATTACTTTTTCTCCTTGGCCAAGTCTAGAATGCTTAACAGATCGAGTCAGTAGACAAGTCTATTCACCAGCAAGTAAAAAGAAAAGTGAATTTTATTTTCTAATCTTCTAGTCGATTGTTGCTTTTCAAGTGTTAATAAATAGGTTTCTTTTTTAGTGGAAATTGATTATTACATTTGAAATTATCTTGAACAGTTATTATTAGAATGGGTAGGTACCCTACAGGGTGAAAGCTGCTGCGCAAAGCACCAAGCCTTGAAAATGTTAGCCTATTGTATGAAATGTTGTCCAGATTAATTCAGATTAGATTAGGACATATTAGAATCATATAAAGAGTTCATAGCTGGGTCAAATTTAATCAGGCAGTTACTCATGAAGCGAATTTATCTGCTTCAACTTTCGTATCATTTACATTTATGAATCAGATCTCTGGTCAATAAAACGTCTAGGTTTTTCTTCTTATCTCACTTTTTCAAGCAATAATTACACTGTACTCTTTTTGTTTATGTTGGGAACATAATGTGCGAATACATTTTAAGTTATCAAATAGCTTTCCTTTGCCTAATGGTTGACATCACATCTAACGCAGTTAAAACGTACGAAGTCCATTTAAGTAAAAAAAACATCGTTAAAACCAAACTTGATTTAGATCTTAATGCGGCTAGAATATCTGAAAACAGGCCGAGCAACCATCATTTTTTTAGTTATTATGCCAATTCTTCCAAGTTACTACTTAGTAACTTGGAACAAATACTTATTTAATTTGATTTAGGTAATCAAAACCAGTTTTTATCGGTTGAACTTGTGGATGTACTCATATGAACGTGCTATTTATTAGAAGTAGAAATAACATAGTTCTTCTGTACTAATCTTGCACGTATTTTGTAGATCTCAAGGTGGATTGGAGAAACTTAGTGGTAGAGCTAATCCCAAACAAGACATCGAGTAAAATTGAGTAGCTAAAGCTGTGCCTTAACAATTTTCGCCCTTCTATTGGCAGATGAGAGATTTAAAATGGGAAACGATTTTGGCCACATAGTTTGATTACCGAACTTAGTGAAACCAGTGATTTACCTATTTTTATAGATTGCAATTTTGAAGCTTCCGATCTTATGTATGTTTTCCGTGAAAATATAGATCTTATTTTAATATTCAGATATTTCATTTATTTATAGTAGTTTCATTTATTTTTCATTCGTATTATATTTCCTCAATTTCTATTAGTTGCGTTCTGTTTGAATTGCATTCAGTTGCACTTATTAATAGTAAATCACCTCTTATCTTTAGTTGTTTTGACGTCCTAAAGCTAATCAATTATGGCTATCATGAACAATTAGATTTTTTTTAATTAATCCGGGATACGATCAAAATAAAACAACTTGTAATAAAATGGGAATATATATATATATATAATATGCTTGTTATCTCAAGGACCTTTGATGACTTTTAAATATTACTGCTGGTCGGTACTTTAGCACAGCTTATATATCATGATATGTAAGTCGCGACTTTGTGAGCTTACATACAAGATGTGTAAACGTTTTTGCTATGTATCAATGGAAAACAATATAAATTAAACATAATATAGTTTAAAGATTAGAATTCTTGCATTATGTAGCAGTGTTTTCGTCTATTAAATCACCTCTCATTGTCCTTAAAATTAGATTTATTCCTGCTTTTATACTCTAATTATTTGGTAGGGTTATTGTATTGGAGCCCTTCGTAGGTGCTAAGTAGCTATGTAAAACCTAAGACTGTAATATTTTGTGCTATATTCCTTTTTGTTATAGTTTTGTTTTTAATAAAGTATACATATTAGCTGCGATTTGTTTGATTTTATTGCTAAGTCAACAAAATAGTGAAGGACCATGTTTGACAAAATCCATTATTTTTGGGTGATTATTGGCACGACAAGTCTAAAGATGCTCGCCATGCAAGCTTGAGAAACTTGAGGATCAAATTTCTTTAATTAACAATTTTCAATTAACTCCAGCAACAACTTTCAAAATTGCGGAATTAATACTTTAAAAGAAAACTTATAATACAAATAATTACGGTCATATTTAATACAAAAATAATTGAATTTACACCAGCCAGATCAATGAATAAAGAGCTAAATCCCTTTTAATTACTCTGGCAATAAAATTCATTTCTGGGTTGATCAGTCGCATTTTTCACGGACGATAACACGAAACGAATTTCTAAAGAAACTGGGAGTGTTTCTTTGCAAGCCCGCATGAACGGGGCACTATTTAATTGGAAATATGCAAACCCTAAGCGATCACGCCATTTTATAAGGAATAATCGGATAATTTATAACTTAGATTCCTAAAAATAACTCTTCAGGGCATTTGATGGAATTTTTAACAAAAGCTTCTTAACACCCACTTTAGTTGCGGAGATTCAGAACTGAATTAATATCTATGCACGCGTATTTAAATTGTGTAACATCGAAAGAACTGAAAACGTAACAAATGTCCTCTTGAATGAAATCAAATATGTTCATCTGTTTCGTTAATTAACGATATTAATTTTATTCGGAATATCAATGATAAATTTCCATAAATGTTGATTGCATCTGGTCTACGATCACAAGAGAAATGGTTTGTAATTTGCTTGCTGTACAATAAAGAATATTGAATATAAGATCAGAACTTTAAAAAAATGTTAGTGGCTGATAATTAATTATTTAAATTACGTAAAACTATCACTTGGTTTTACGGTGTATTTATTAGGAAGTTCAGGATTTTTACGTAGATACGAAAGATATTTCTATACTACTTCAGCCTGTTTTCAAATAAAGCAGCAGTTACATTAAGCAACAAAAGTTTAATTAATTTCTTAGTTGCGCTGTTAATTAAAATGAAGTTCATTGACGAATGATTAAATGTGTAATTGTTAAATGCATATTTCATTAAGACATTTTATTTAAATAGCTGGTTGGTTTCAATCCATAAGCAGACTCCATATTACCAGAGCCTTAAAATACACGTCGTGGTATTGAATCACGCCTCAACACGAACAATGTAGTGACATTGGAAATAAGCATAAAATACTCTAATTTCCCAAAAAAAACGTGATAAACAGACACCAACTCAAGGCAGGAAATTTAATCAACATTGTGGTTAGTGAATAAACCAGAAACTACTCTTTATGAATATAAATTTTCAGTAACATTACCATTACGTCATTTACATGTTTGCACTGATGTGACGTTGTTTGCGAAGGATTCGTCACTTGACCCAGCCCTGGATATTCTTTCTTGGAAAACTTCTTTGGAATTTTTTTTACGTTGCAGCCGAAATTCATTTAAAATATTGTTTGAGATATATTTTTTTATAAATAAAGACATTTTGGCTAAGAAAAGTAACCTACCTTGAGTGTCATGTGTTATATTACTTAACTCCATAAGAAATTAAACCCAGTTCTACTACAGTTGATTCAAAAACATGATCCAACCAAATGCCAACACAAGATACGAAAAACCACTTACATATATTGTTTTAAAGTGTAAAACATTTCTTTGGACTTTATTATTCATCTCCATTTAGATTTAAAATTTCCTACATTAACAGCTATTTTTATTCCATTTAATAACATAAATTAAATTTTTTAAACTTAACTTAATAGCATCAGTTGAATTACGAATGAAAATCTTTGGTTCTGCTGCTCTTTGTTTCAAGCCTTCAGACTTTTCAAGAGAAAATCGTACTATGTGTGAGAACGGTTGAAGCTTTCCTAAAGCACTTAAATTTATTTTACTAACATTTTAATTTTAATATAAACAATATTGCAGGGTAACAGTCATTTACTTAGGTATTACAATTTATTCATTTTTCTTAAAAACGTTTTGGTGTTTTTTCACCATCATCAGTTTGTCTGAAACAACCAGACAATATTTTGTCGATACATATACATTAATTATTAGAACACTTTAAAAATGTGGGCTTTTTATCAAAACAGTGGTATTATTTATTAGCACAGCATGTCATTACTAAAACACTTTGAAATTGCAATACACTAAAACATTCTAAAATTATTAAGACTAAAGGCAAGGAATTAGGACCATAAAATTTGGGAAAAGAATAAAATTCCAAATTTTAGAATTTTAAATTATTATTTTGCTTACTCGTGTAGGTGGTTGTTGCTGCGCTAGGTTTAGGACTGATACAATGTTTGTCCATTTCAGAACAAAAAGCGAAAAAACTGTTTATATTTAATTTTTTTCTTTCACCTATTTTTCCTTTGCATATAGCAGATACTATTTTTGGTTTGCATATTTTACAATATACTGGATGTTGATATTTTATATCTTTCTTTCATTTAATAAATTTTTGATATATTGAGCTTATTTTGTCTGTATGCGATCCAAAATTCATCGCTTCAATTCTGGATCTATATCTGTACCCTAATTGGCGCTGCCAATATTTCAGTTGAGTTGAGCGGCAATATATATATTTATTGCCTCTTTACTAACTTTTGTTCGAACGATCTAAATATGTTTATTGTTTTATGTCAATAGCTATAAAAACATAATATAATCAGTAACTAATAAAGATAAGCATTTTAGGTTGTTATTAACCGATCGATCAGAAAATGGTCATGCATGATCAATAATGGAAATGTGTTAAAATAATAATTTTTCCTGTGAATTTCTTCAAACTTACCTGACGCCTTTGTAAAATGGTTTGCTTTGCTAAAATGTGAAAGCTTTTGTCCAATTTTGATTAGTTATTTATTTCACTTTATTGATAAGAGGGGTTATATATACAGTAGAAGCCAGTTAAGTGTTCCGAGTGTTTGTGCTTTTTATTGAATTAATGATAAAGTGCACTGAGAATAAATAATTTGAAATATTTTGAGTATTTAAACAACGTCGAATTTACGTGGGTACAGATCTCGCGATGTGCTGAAATCAGGCACGGCGAGATCGGTGTTGGGCTTATTAGCTCTTAAACTGGGTTTAGCCTGAAAACAACACTCCCAAAACTTGTTATTGTATTTTGCCCATGTATGTTACGAGCTTCGTGCCCATCTATAATACAGGGGCGAAAAGGTACATTTTTAGGTGTGTTATCTCCATACTAAACCCAATTAAAGAAAGTTAATAGGCTGGAAACCAGCAGATCTTGGAGGTGCCTGAGATCAGCACATCTCTCGATCTGTACGTGTTTGAATCAGAAACATGTTTCATTGTTTGTTAATGTCGAATTCCTTCATACAATGACCGAAATAGAGTTGGAGTTCATTAGTTCATTGTCCATATAATGTCAAAAAATATTTTTTCTTTAGACTAAGCATCGACTGTATTGGTACATAATCGTTGTTAGAAAAAATGTTTGTTCTTCGTCTTCAGACAAGGCACATTCTTAAGAACATTGAAACTTTCCTCTTCAGACGATTTTTTAATAGGATAAACCTTCTGGAGTGAGGAAAGCAATGAGTTACTTTTGCCACATTATTGATGATCGTAAATAACGATATTTTTGCATTCTCAAAAGCTTGAATACAAAGTGAAATTTTTCAAGCAAACGGCAAGTTAATTCAGTTTTATATGATTTTGTTAAATATTTAATTTCAATTTACTTTAGGATGTTTTGGTGTTTCTAAACTGCTCAACAAAATGAAGGTTACATAGCCAAAATTGCCCTAAATTTGGAACTGGATAAATTCTGATTGATTGGGGCGATTTGGACTTTGTTTGAAAATAAACCTTTCTTTACTTTATTTGGACTTTGTTTGAAAAAATTATGAAATAATTTGAATTTTTCGGTCGTGACTTTTCTATTTACAGGAGAAAGTGAACTTTTTCGTTTCGCAGCGATGAATTTTCTGCTCGTAGTCCGATTTTAAGTATCTGAAGTTCATGTTCAAGCTAAAACTTCAAAGACCTTTTAAGACAAAAATTTAATATACGGGGTTGCATATAAAATGATTTTCAACTAAAGTGAGGTTTACTTTAAAATATTTCATTCATTCATGCAACCTGGTATATGGACATATTTTCTCAAGTCGACTGCTGCTGCTGCAAGTTCAAGCTTCAACACCAGCCTTAAATTTTGTTGGTCGGTTCAAAGGAAAACATAATTGCTGCAATAGCAAAAAGTTGATTTTTTATGACCATTCTGTAAATAAACGAAATGAGCGAAAAAATCAGTTTTTTTAAGATACGTGTCTGTCTTGCCGGTTGTGTTGAAATACAAAAAACTTTTTTTGTCCAACTGAGAGCATGTTTGCTAAAACACACACCAACTGAGAAGGAATTGCACTAAAAACGCTTCAAACAGCAATGGAATCCCAAGCCGAAATAAGAATCTATCCAGTTCCCGAATAAGTCGAAATTTGTCCATGTAACGTCTATTTTGATAAGCAGTTTAATTCTGAGTTTCTAGCACCTTTAGCCACTTATTCAATAAATTACAATCTATATGAAATTGACAAGTAATCGATATTAATAGAGAATATAAAGTGGATTTAGTCAATGTCAGTTAACATTTCGCGTTAAAAAACGAAATTGAAAACTGTGCCGCAGTAATGTGATAACTTTACATCTTACTTAACTTAAACTCTAACATAAACTTAAGCACAACACTGATTAAATTCCGCAGTATTTCCAGAAAACGCTAATTTTTAAAAAGGGCTCCCAAGTGAAAAGTATCAGTAGCAGGTGCTTTGTTGGAAGAGTTCCAATTTTTTCCTTTAGTATCTAAATAATTCTAGGCAGTAATTAGCAAGTTAAGATATGTCACGATTAGTGCCTTTTTCACTGTCTTGCTACAGTTATAACTAGATATCTTGGCGGTATTAAGCACTAATAGCCTCAGCTGTACCCGATCTCAACAAAGAGATATATTTTTTCACCAGCATAAATTCCACTTCTTTGTCGAATACAATAATGGTGCGTGCATACCGCCAAACCGGTATAAAGTATGCATGGGGACCATAAATAAAATTGCAACACATTCTTGGTGGTACCCCACATAATGCGTATCTAGGGATATCGGCCGACATGAAAACCTTTATTGGATTTACTCTGTTTTCATATAACTAGACATTTATTTGAGAACTTTATTAAATTGCATTTATGTTCGAATTTTTTCAAGTTCAGTTGAATTTTTTATTATGCTGCGCTGGAACTTAATTTACTATTTTTTAATCAGACTAACAGTTTAATTATCTAGAATCCTCAATGTCTATCAAGGAAAGCTTATTATTAATGTTATCAATCGACAGCAATAAAGACTATTATCATAAATGTTATCAATCTCCAAGTTATTTGAAAATGGTACACATATAAAAATAGTATTTATGGACTTCATAGTTGGTCCCTTTATTTACAATTTTATTCAGCTGTTATTAGCTTTGCAATATGCACATTATTAATTTAATTTTCTGAGCGCTTAGCAGTAAAAAGCCGAAGTCAGCAAACAGGAAAATAACGTTTAAAACATTATTTCTTACTTTTTCTGATCTGGTAATTCAAATTCTAATTTAATGTTAATTTCGTGTTTTTAAATATATCTAAAAAACGGGTCAGTCAGGAAGCATATGCTTAAAAGGCACATGTGTAAATTTGAAAAAACAGAGAATATATTGTAAATTGTATGCACAGTATCTCTTGAAAAAATGCGTAAGACTATAGGGAATAAGGAAAGTAGAAACTCTTAAATTTATTGTACCATTGATTCCTACTGAATACTTTCCAACTGCTTCTGCTTCTATTGAGAATTTACGTATGAAGCAAGCTAGGAAAATATGAATTTTTCTCTTCTCTGCCTCTTTATCCCTGCCTGCAGCCTTACGGCCTTAAAAATAAGGACATCAATTTTGAATCATCTTGCATATGGCTTTTATCTGATTATGATTGACATTGTTTGCGGTTGATGTTATAAATATTCCATGATTACGCATCGAGCGGTCATTCAGCTATATCATCTATAAATAAATTTTTGCTATAGGAAGAAACCTTCATGTGTCAAGTTATAATTATAAGAAGGTTTTTAGCACCGAATGAACGTGCACCAAGTTCGCTGGCAATATAAAAACGAGTTTAGTATTGCCGGCATCGAATAAACTACGTTTATAGGACAGGGTTAAGCGAATTATTTGGTATATAAACTTTAAGAGGTGAAATTCGATTTGCAACAAGTAATATTTGATCTGATACAAATTTGATGACTATTAATCACGGTTGAGTCGCTATTTTATATCATTTGGAAAACAATTCCAATTATCTACTTTCATTTTTCACCCCTTTTTCTCATTTATCTTAATGTCTAGATTTGCCAACGAGTAATTAACTACTCTAAGAATTTATTTGAGGAATTCGACTAGAAAATTATCTTCTTACTTACGATGCTTTTTGCATTGTTGCTGCCATAGATAACAGATAATTTTTAAATCCTTAATAGTGCAGATAGAAGTAAAATAGTGTTTTATCATGTGACAACGTTAACCTTTGTTGTCCTCATATCTTATCAATATATTGTTTGGAAAGTCCAAATTGGAGGTTTGTTTTGTTTTTAGCGACCAGATGCAACCAATACTGTTCGAACCATCTGGGCTATTAAAATGAATCAAACTGTGCCTTCCAGTTTACTGGTAATACTTTCACTTGCAAATTTGGACGTTATCTGGAGGCAGTGGTTTTCTTAATTTCACCACATGTTACATAACGAAAAGACTGACGCCAACTTCGAAATATGTAAGGGACGGTTCAAAAAAATATATTGCATGCAGTTTTTTTTACTTGTAGATTGGCCATTTCCAACCACTACAATACAATTTTTTTCTCCCGTTAGCTTTTTCTTGAATAAAGTAAAGTTAGAATAAGCAAGAATACAAAAAGCAAGTGAAAAAATAAAAATTTACTCACAATTGATAGGTAAGTGGTAAAATGCAATGGTAAATATGTTGCAACCAGAGCTGAAAATCAGTTTATGATTCTGATCACGGAAGTAATATCTAGAACGCAAAATTGAATTGGGAAATTTCTCCAACTTAGCATTTGCACTTCGAGAAGTGCCAGACGGAAACGTGTTTTTGGAAAATCAGTAAATACAACTGTAAAAAGTGAATGAGCTTAATTATTGAAGCACTTTTCTACTTCAATTTCTAAATTACAAAAAAGCTGGCCAAAAAGTGCAATATTTCGATTTTCAAAGAAAAAGAGGTGAACATGGTGTAATAGTTGTAAAATAAATCTCTAACTGATACATATTTCAATATTGGATTAATTTGAAAATATATATTTAAAAATGGCTCATTTGCAAGTTCCGATATTTTGTCTTGAAAATTGTTTAATGAGAGGCGGGCCAACCAATCATTTGGGAAGAAAAACTAGAGAACCATGTGAATCGCAAATATTTCTAGGTTTCTAAAATAGCAGCTGTGAGCAATACAATCAATAAATTAAATAATAATAGTATTTTTAAAACAGAAAAGCCACTAAGGAATCTGAGAAAGTTCTCCTTATTTCACTTTTGACATTTATTATCCAGTCCGGCCAACTAAAGATGTAGAGAAAGATGTTTTATTGCTCAACATATCTCCGCGATAACTAAATCAAAGCCACTAAATTTGGTCTTGTTTGGAAAAACTTGGCGTACGCCATCTCATTCTTAAGCGATAGAAATCTTTATATGAAATTTTAAAGCAATTTTGTAACATTTTAAATGAAGATACCTATTTTTAAACAACAATAAACAAGAAAGACAATTAACGATAACGAAAGTTAAACCCGCTCTATAATATCTCTTTACTAATCGACGATTTATTTACTCAATTAACTAAACCCAAGAAACTAAATGTTCAATTAAAAGTATGCTGACGAGGGAATTGTTTAAATAAAGGATGCAAAGTCTAAATTGTTATTAGTGTCTTCCTAAGTGTGCAAAATGTTTGCCTTCCTTTTTAAGCACAGGTCAAGTCTAATTGAAGTTGAGTGTTGAGTGGACAGTGCTTTGCACCTCAGCTGCCCGAATGAGGAGTAATGCTTCTGAAATTTTCGTTTCATTTTTCCAGCAAGCAAAAGTCTGAAGAAAGTAAATCAGGTGATATGGCCGGTTAGAACATATGTTCTTATCTATTTTAGTTCTCGTTTCGAATATTGATTGAAAAACGTGCTTTACCTCATTGAATTAGGAACATATAGAATGATAAATGTTTGAATGAATGTACATTAAACTTTTTTCAATACAACAAACCCATTTATAAGATTCCAATTTCCCAAAAAAAAAAACAATTAA
Organism: Dendroctonus ponderosae; assembly: GCF_020466585.1. Lineage (NCBI taxonomy): Eukaryota > Metazoa > Arthropoda > Insecta > Coleoptera > Curculionidae > Dendroctonus > Dendroctonus ponderosae. Next base: position 14,348 of record NW_026018454.1, on the reverse strand, counting down.
AAAAATTAAACAGTATGCTTAATGGTAAAATATTCCTATTTAGGCCTGTGGGTTTTTTGGTCTAAAAGTACACCTACTTCTAACGGTATGTTGCTCTTTCTGTGCAATTGGTGTAAATATGGCACCCGCTTCATAGAGTCCTGAGGATGACTTAAATATAGTCGAAACGTTGGCCCATGAAAAATAGTGTATTATTTTTTGACCATCATCTATTGACCGAAAAACCCACCGACCTAAATAGGCATATTTTACTGTTTTGTTAATTAGCCACAGTATGTTTAATCTTTGGCCACACTTCTCATAAAACATATTTTTCCAATCTTTAATAATCGACTTCTCTTATGTAGCAGATACACTTTATGGTGTGTAAAAAACTTGAAGAACGTAATTCTAATGTAATATTTGAACAGAAAAAGTAGTAACTCTAGTATTTGGTGTAATTTTTCTTGTCGTCTGCATGAAAATTTTCAAAGTCCAATAGCCTCGAAAATAGGACAAGTGGAGGGTTTCTTCTGGAGTCGTTTTGACGAGTAATGTTTGTTCTTTGTTTGCCCATGCTGTGCTTTTTCTGCCCTTAAGGTGCAAATATTGACAATTTATTTCGTCTTTTGCATGCGATATACTGTTAAAACCTTAAGTTGCTACTCATTTTAAATCGAAAAACATGAATTTTTATTCGCAACACTGCAATTGGAAACACCAATTTTTGGATAAAGATTTGCAAGGAACGCACCTTTATAAAGATATCAGTCAAGGGCTTCCACTTCACTAGAAATACAATATAAATATAAGTATAATAGTTTCAAAAAATTGCATAAAATATTAGTCCCAATTCACAGAAAAGCAAATGAGAAAACTACTTTTTAATAGCTAAACTATTACTGACAAAATGAGTTTTTGTTCATGACCCTGAGCCGATTTGAAGAGATGCTTTTAAAATGCCATAACTTATATTTTTTTAAAGAAATACATGTCTAGGCTGGCGTAGTTAATGCCAAACCATTAAGTGCATATAATGACATTCGATTAGCTTTCGGAAATAACTTATAAAGCGGTTCAATTTACGGTTTAATAGCCTTTTAAGCCCGATGTCAATTTTATCATCAATAACGTAGAAGAAATACGAAAATATAATGGAAAAGTATGAGCAATTGCCTTAGAAAATATCACAGATAAAAGAAACGCTAAAGCAACTACTTAACGTGCTGTAATACCCCTTATATAAATCTTGCTTAGAATGGTACCTACACTTTGTGAAAAATATAATTGTAACTTATACTCAAGGTTCTAGTGCTTAGGAGCTTAAGTGACAATACTATTATAGTAATTTGTACTTTAGTGCCCACCATGTATTATCTGCAATGTAGTAACTAAGTTAATTGCATGTTTATGCATGCAACAAGATGTTATTAAAATAGACTCTGGCAAAAATGCAGTTTGATTGCCTCTCTAAATGATTCATCGCCTTGTTCAAGACGTCGTACATCGTTGGATTGAAGAATAAATGCAATGTCAATATTCAATAAGCTAGCCGCACTTCTGTGAATTTGCAAAAAATGTTATGTCTGACGTCGCTAATATATCTACATACGTAGGACTTATTCAGTAGCTGTGACTTCATTTATTCAAACTGTTGAGTTACTTGCTTCAAGTCGACGTGTTTCCTTTAAATATTTAAATTGAACATATACTAGAATTGAAAAATAACAAATTCGAATTCCTCAAGTTCATCTAGTAAGAAAGTCTTCAGTCCAAGTTACAGATTTTTTTGTATTTATGTTAAAGTTCAGATCGGACCTCTAAAGCTTGGTGGATGATTGAACCACGATAAGTGTTAAAAACCGCGACATTAATTAAAGCAAATGTGTTTTAGCATTTTTTATGTCATTAAATATTTTCCTTTGAGCAATTTTACTTTTCTTTGTGATTATAAAACGCATACATAAAAACTTATTTAATTTCGGTTATTTTTTCTTGCTAAACATAAGAGCCTTCAAAGTGGAAAATAATAGAACAACACAGAGTTGCAATTTCCTAATTAGTTTGATTACATTGAAATAATCCATTGTTTTCGTTGTTATTTATTACCATCGTCCTTACAATAACACGAGGAATACACATACAATTTTATTTAATTCACCCAAACAAGTGTGACTAATGTGAGAAATTTATCTATTTTTATCGATACTGGTTGTAACAGTTATTGGGAAAATTGTCTATTTACATACGTCTCCAAATACGTATTCATTAGATGATTCATATTGCTTTTATCGCTGAAATGTACATGTATTCATCGTGCTAATTCATTGACGTATGATGTGTATTGGTTAATTACATTTTATTGTTGTCAATTTGTTAAATCGTAATATCAGATTATTAGCAATTTTGCTTTCCGTTGAGAAAAAAATATTTAAAATAATTGTAGGATTTTTGAATAAGTTTTACACAATTGAATAGCAAAAACAAAATACATCTGTTGACTATAAAAGGATAATGTTTTATTTTCATCAGTCTGATAACAGGCCATTCATAGTCTGTGTGCTTACAAGGATTTACCTATGATAGAAGTAAATCATTAATTGATGGAATGTTTTAATAAATTCGTGTTGATGCATTGGAATTTTCTTTTGTAGGGTATAAAAATATGACAATCATGTTGAAAAATCGAGATAAAGTTTCACCCAACATCACCATTTCATAGTCACTTGATACGTTTAAGGTTCAAATTTGGATTGATTGGCACATAATGAAAATTGAAGACCCTAAAATTTAACTCAAACATGAGTTTCTCCGATACTGGCAGAAACATTTGCCATGCCTTCTTAAGTTTGATGCAAAAGAAAAGCTTTCGATTAGAAAATTATATATTTTTTGTGAAACTTCATCCTTTCGGATGCTCATCAATTCTTTATATTTAATTATTCTAATACAGTAAACTCACAAAGATCGTATTTTAGTTAAAAAGTAATATTACTGAAATACAGATTATTTTGTTCCTATATTAAATTGTGGTTAATGAGGATGCTTAATATTCTACGTACAAATTTATTATCTACAGATAGTAGAAAAAATTAAAACCCGACGATATAAGTTGCCAAATAAAATAAAAAAGTAACATGAAAATTCTAATTAATACCATTTTCTTGAGGCATTTTAATTGCATCAATAAAACTGTTAGCAAATCTGAAAAGACATACAATCATGTTAAAAACAAAAATACATTTAAAATGTTACAAATTTTTAATACGTTTAATATGTTATTATTTATTAAAGTTTTAAGTGAGTTTCCTACCTATGAATGATGAATATGAATACATTCTAAGAAAATCTACATGGAGTCCAACAGACAAACAGACCAATTTTTACAGGAACTTAATTTAAATTCAAATAGTTTATGTGAAAATGTTCATCTTGTAAAACCTACTCATTTTAAGCTCCAATTTTTTCCGCTGCTTTTTTTAAGCTGCCTTAATTGCGTTTGCAGCAAATAAACCTGGCATTGTTTACGTCTGTTCAAAACGAATTTCTGCAATTAGGCTTAACTAAATTTATGCAATATTTACCAAAACTCACACCAAATAAATTTCCTCAATTGCGTATTTTGATTGCATTGAGTAATTCCTTTTGGCAGGGCTTTGCTATACATCGTCCAGACACGCTTAAAACCATCACCACCGGTATATTTTTAAAAAACGAAAATTGCTGATTTTTTGCTGAAATGTTTTTTAATTGACCTGCTGATAGATATCAGAAGTAATTACAATGTTTTCCATGCAATAAAGACAAATTTTGAAAAATGGTATTAAATTGGATCAAGTAAAATTACAAATTATATATAAAAATACGAATATGTTTTCAGCATATTTTGTCTGTAACTTCCATAGGTTTTGATTATTTTTTACTTTTTCTGGTGTTATTCTGCCAATAGTGTGAGTGTCATTTTTCTACTTTTTGGGCGTACAGAATGTGCAATTTTTGCATTTTTAAATTTGCCCAAATTTTAATGCCTTCGGCCTCTTTTCATATAGTCCAGTGCCAGTTGCAGGAAGATCTAACTGAGAAACTATAGCTCAATCTCAAACAAATAATTAATTTATTTTCGAACCTTGTTACATTTTTAATATAACGAATTCAATTGCATATTATTGCATATAATTGTATTTAAATGCTGTAGTGTAGAACTTCGAGTCTTTACTAGTGAAGCTGCGGGCAAATTCTGGGCTTCCCATTATTATTTCAGTAATAATTTTTCTTCTGATGGTAAATGTGTGTATAGTTTATATTAGTGAGTTTTTCGGGCTTGTAGGCCGATGTAGATAATAATTTCGTTCCAACGTTTCGCAAGCATGAATGTCTTGCCTCTAGAAAAGTGTATCGCTCGAGACAATCGAGTTGAGTTTAACTCACCAGTTTCATAAAAATCCGAACTATTTTGAACTCATAATCAATCTGCGATTTGTTGCAGCATAAGTTGTGTGAAACGATTTTTGATTCTGTAATTTCATCTTGGCAGAAATACTTTTCAACATTTTATCTTACTTTCTTATCTAATACAATCAATATACTACACAAGTTTATAGCTCCTCAGTTTTCGTTATTTATTTTTTAGTACTATTTTCAAGTTGTTCCATCCTGTCATCTGATCGCTTTATTTCTAGAAGCGGTTAATGCTGTTAACGCATGCACTGTAATCGATGACGTTCCGGTCTTTTTACATCCATAAGTAGTCACCGGTAGGTAATCAAATAATTAATCCATGACGTGCTCTTATTATTCCATGTAGCGTCTATAATCGTCCCGACGCCCAAGTGTGTGTCCATTTTTAGACACGCTGAAATCCCAACTTGAGCGCGTTCGTTCCTTCAACAAATCTGATCTTCAGTTGGAAAACTTCTGCGATGCAACAAACTTCTTCGGAAATTGGACGTGATCGAGAAAAAGACAGACGTAATTTGGAACGATTTCGAGTTACCCTCACTCGAGAATAGATGAATTCTGACACTTCGGGAGAATTCGGGAATTGCAGCGCCTTGACTCAGACTCGCAAATTATCAGTTTTATCCCGAAATGCGACTATTTTAGTTTTAGTTTTTGTTTTTGGCATTGGCACCATTTTTTGAGTAAGTACTTTGGCTGAGTGTGTCTTCCTTCATCCCCCAAAGGCTTTCAATACCTACTAATCGTCTTCTAATGGAAAATCCGCGTTTCTCGATGGTAAACTCAATCCCAAAGCTTTTCTATTTCAGCTTTTAAAATGGCGATGGAATAGTATTTTTAGATTGACAACAGGTGTAGTGGCTATTTGCGAGGAAATAGTTCAGATTTTATGAGGTTGCACTTTACCTTATCATGTAATGAAGGCTAATGCAACAGAGCAATAAAAATTTGTTAAAACGCCCGCAAGTCCCAGAGCACAATTAAGGCTTTTCTTTGATCTTCACTTTGTTCATTGTTTCAAAAAAAATTCGTTTCTATTTAGTGCAATTGGGATGCTTATTTTCTACTTCTATTTTATTTTCTTCTTTCATTGTTTTTTTTTTCTTCGCGTGATTAGATATCACGTATCAATTTGGTTTTGGTCAAATGCAAGGATAGATGGCGACATAGAGCTAGCTGTAGGCAACACATTCAGCACCTAATTAAATAAAGCGACGATAGAAAAGAGAAAAACAGGAGCATATTTTACAAAATATGTGACATTCAAAGCCACTTTTTGCCTTTTAACTCCGACATTAATTAGGAAAATGACTATTTGCGATGTTCGTTTTGCGAAGTTTAATAATTGATAATAAAGTTTTCATTTTAGACTAATTGAGCATAAAAAAATAATTATTTTGTTGCAAGGACCACTTGAAGAAATAAATATCAGTTCCTTTGCCGGTTTATGCTCTCAATACTGAAACGAGTAATTTGCATGTCTGATTATTTGCAAAATACATTGATAACAAACATTTTCTTGTAGTTATTTGCGGCATTTTAAGCCAGACGTTAACAGAACTGATCCGAGGCCCAAAATTGACCGTTTTTTTTATTTATTATTATAGATATAAATCTTAATGAATATCTAGCAAAGATATGTATTCATCAGTGGTGTATTTTAAGAAGCTGAGTGTTAAAAATAGTGCCCCAGATAACTTATTTTTATCGAACTGAACTTCGTGTATCCACGCAAAGATTGAGTTTATTCCCATTGCAGATGAAATTATTGTTATCATATTAATGAGGAGTAGTCTGTACAATCATTCTTATTGATGGTGCAAAAATAGCAAAGTAGTCTTTATGATTGCAAGTGTTTTTAATTTTAATCCTGTTGCTTCTTTTATTTTCTGTTTCTTATTAACGCCGAACGATAATTAAATTCGATTTTCTTCGCTCTCAAAATCGAGATGGTAGAAGACATCAAAATGGGAAGAAAATGAATGTTCAAATTCGAACTCAGCAAGAGCAGGAATTGATCTGTGATTTACAAATAAAGCAAAAACGTTGCGTGAAAAAATCCACATCATGAAATATTTATCCACAAAATCCAAATCATAATATATTAAGGGTTTATATTAACATATATACAACATATAAACATGTTTGATAGGTCGACTTCTTCCGAACTTTATTGAAGATCATCGTGAGACAATCTCTATAATGACAATCTCTATAAGATCAATCAATATAATGTGAAATTCTTCGAATAAAATATGTTTAATAATATAATTTAAAACTAGTACATTTACCAGGACGGTGGAATCTTTTGAACCGGTAGAAATCTTATTTGGGTTATGGTTGACATTAATTTAATTAAAATCTTTTATTTCATTAATTGATTTCAAGTTAAATAATCCTTATTTTTTGATGTGCTAGAAATGGAAACATTTATCTTAATCAGACAAATTTACACATGTGCTTATGAGAGCACTATGATTAAAATTCCTCAATAAAACTTTCAGTCATTATCACCAGTAATGTTAAGATTCTTACAAATCACAGTTACACTTGAATTGTTTTCCTTTTAATATATTTCCGCTTTTATTGCAAAAACTAAATAATTAATCATCTTACACATTTAGAATTTCTAATCTGTTTCTTCAACCTAAATTTGTCACGGTAAATTACAAAACATTAGCTTCATACAAGCAAGCAAAATGCATATATTTGTTGTGATCATTATTTGCATTGTTTATCGGTTCAGTTTGCTTAAGACTTTCCTCAAGAATTGTTCAAATGAAATCTCATTTATCAAATATTTACATTTACTACCGTATGAAATAAGGCGAGCAATAGACCCTGTGTAAGTTGAAGTTTTTAGTATTTGCCAACACGACAGTTAAATTAAAATTAAACATTAAAAAAAATATTGTATAAATGAAGAACATTATTTCAACTCAAGTAAATTCATTTGAATGATACACTTTGTTACACACGCCTATGGATTTCGATAGGAGGGCTACATAATTATTTATAAATTTGTGAAGAATGATTTGAGTTAATAATGCCTCTTCAAAAATTTTCTGAGGGGTGAAGTTTTGTTTGAACTGTAAAACTGCCATTAGAAAGTCATCTCTTGTAAAAAAAATACTCTTTTTGCACAATGGTTTGGATAAGAGACATAAAATATTACGATTTCAAGGAGTTTTGGAGAAAATAAACTTGGGCGTAAGGCAATGTCAAGAAAAGTATCTAATTATTTTAAGGGCGGCCAAAAAGCTGCATGCTCCATGATGATGATGAAATTCCAAACCACTTTCTTCAACTAGAAAAATCGGAAATCATCATATAAAAAAGCTCCACAACAAAACAAAACAAAACATTGTTTTTTAAATAGTTTACGCCTTTGCTTGCTTACTAACTACTTCACTGTTCACACGGTTAGTCTTGATTGAGCACAATAATTTCTAGAATATTTTGATAGTAAAGTGTACTTTCACATAAAATGTATAATGGATTTATATTTAGTTTTATCACAACTGTCTTTGCGGTTCTGTATTTGCAAAAACAATGGAAAAACTTAATTCCAGTTCAACAAAACTTCAAAGGACGCGTGGTTCAAAATAACTCGTTTAAAAAGTTGCAATATATTTTTTTTTAATAATCGAATAACTATTCCAGGCAATTGTTACCATGAAAAAGTGCAAGTCACTGTTTGAAAAGATAGCAACAAGTTATTTAAAGCATTGAAAGCGCAAGATTGGAAAAACACTTCGAGTAAGCAACTAGGGAAATTTAAAGAAAAATTTGTAACAAAAAGAAAAAATATTAGGAACAAATAAAACATCAGAAAGCTTCCGCATCGGAATTGGAAGGACTTTTGAAAAAAAATATGTATCCAGACAGAAGTCGGGGATTATCAAACTGCTATTTTTATCAGCGCGTTATTCCAGGTTTAAATATATCTTCGCGTTATTGGAACATAAATAAAATTTTTGGAAAGCTCCGAAAATTAACCGGCACTTTTCGGTCGTCTACACACATTTTCCGATTTGCAATTTTTAACTAGTTCGCGACGAGTGCGTGATAACTGACACAGTTTGTGTGTTTTTCCCAGTGCCCATTTTGGTCGAATTGGTGATTTTTTGTTGTGATTTTCATGGATTCTTAAGGTAAAGGAAATCGTTTGATTGACGTAATACAGATTTTCAATATTAGTAAAACTTTAAACTCAATTAGTAATTAATTATTTATTAGTAACTGCTGGTTTTCCCAATGAGACGACCGCGATTGTCAAGTTCGTAAATGCTTTCTAAAATGTTTTTTGTTTAGGAAAGTAACCCTGACGTCCAGTTTCTTATACATAAAACAAAAGCTCAGCTGRAAATTTCTTAGATTTGGCTAGATTTGCCGACGAATCTGCAAAAGGTCAATTTTTGTAAATATAGCCAGACTTCTAAAGTACAATTTGAGGTTGCTTACCAAAATTTCCTAGTTATTTAACATAACAATTTGCATTGTAAAGTTATTGTTTTCTATTTTCTATAAAATGTCTCGTTTGCTCAGAGTTGTAATAATCACGATTTTGGTTTGTATCCATTTTATTTTATTTTTTTGTTTTTATTGGTCTCTGTCTCACGCTCATTGGAAAGTTGTTGCTGTTTGTCTTATGAACATTTTGCTGTGTTGATGGACGATAAATAATTTCTCAATTAATATAACTTTAAAATTAAACACATTTGCACCAGTCTCATTGAAACTAAACAGGTAAATGTATGAAACCAATGGCAAAATATTTAAATTTGGACCCTCGGAAGTGCCAAAAAATGAGTGTGTCCTTATATTTTCAATAAGAACGTGGTTGAGCACTAATAACATCAATTACTTTATAAAAAGCAGTATTGAAAAGAGACGACATTGGTAAATCCATATAAGGGTTTGGCAATTCCTATCCCTATATGGATAGCGAGGTCGCTTATCTTCCGATTTCGCTTTCTTTGTAGTTTTTTGATAGTATGATCAAGTATGTGCTCAACCAATATTCAGCTTAAGTTCGCTTAATCATTTTAGCAAATATGAATCAACGTAGAACGAATTGTTTACTTTATACATATTTTAATTTATAAGCACGGTTATTTAGCATTTTAATGAATACTATATTAACCACGCTAAGTTAATCAAGCATTTTGCAATCGCTTTTGATAAAATTGGAAATACAAATTTCTAAGCTTTTTAGAGAAATAAAATTTTAACTTTGTCTCTTGAGGGTAAACCTTCGACTTTCACTGATCATTAGTAATAATTTTGTTGCAAACTTTTTTACTGAACGCCAAGCAACAGGTTTTTTTAAGCAAAGAATACATTCGTTTGCTTTCTATTAAAAACGACTGAATTCAATTAAACGTTACGATTGAAAGCAACATTTTTTCGTCACAAATGTAGCAATAAAAAATGCTTATATTGAAAATGACTCAAACTCTTCATTTTTCGACTGTTTTGTCGTTCTTTTTTTATAAATATTGTTCCTTCCAACTTCCAGTTGTATATTTATAGAGAATGTGTATTTATAGCAGCAAAACTTAAAAAATTGGAAAACCCATGCAGGATTTAAAATGCTTCATTTTTCAAGATACAGGATGTTTTCGCTATTTTGGAGTAATGCCCTGCATTTATTCTTGCGATTTTGAATACCGCCGGGAAGCTCATCGATTTTCAATTTACTTCTTTGCGTAAAACGAACTTTACGTAACGCTCACATGGATAGTAAAAAGTGTTAACTTCTTAAAAAAAAGTTTTTTGACGCAAATTAATACACAAAGCAATAAAGCGAATGTAGATAAACAACAATAGCTTTTTTGCTGTTCCCTCAAAATGCAAACAAAATAAAAACTAGAGAGTTTTGAAGAAACTGTTTTTTTCTTTTTTGAGAAACGTTGTCCAAAAAAACTTACTTAGACTTAGGGATTGCTTTGGTATCCCCTTTATGTGCAAAAGTAAGTATTTGCCCAACTCCACTTAACTAACTTAATAAGCAAATCATATTCTTCCCTTCTTCAAAATAAAAAATCATAAAAAAAGTTATGTTATCTTATGTTTCAGGCTTCCTTAAAGTTTTAGTACACAACGCAGGTTTCAGAAAAGAGAAATTTTTGAACCCAAATATTCCTCCAGTATCATGCAAGTTTATTCTTATTAAATCAACTTTTTTGGCGCCCTTATCAATATAAAATATATAAATGCATCTTTCAATTCGATATATTGAACAAAACAGTTGTCTCCTCTTTATTCAGTATATTCAACTTAGTAAATACGACTAAGTAAATTCAAAAGTTTACAAACTTCTTCTGCTAAGGCTATAATTTTCGTTTTATCAAATATTTACTGACTCTCACTTTCAGTAGTGAAACAGCACTTCACTCAATTGATAACAAACTCTTTTACACCTCTTAAGACAAGCAACTCAAGTTTGGTCTGCACAAAATCCCATCTGGTGCACGTAAAACAGATTCATTCATAAAGTTTGCATCTTGTCATTTCAATGATGAAAATCCCAGTTTCACGATTTGCTCCATTAAGCGTGAAACAGCCGCGATTTTCATGATTATTCTTTGATAACGTTGAGGGATTCGGATAGCAATTTCAACATGTTATTCATTACTTTTAAGCGCAGATTCGGATTTGTTTCACGTGTTTGAAAAAAATATTCCCAATAATTTTTGAAACATGCCGATGTAAAATGTGGCATGTTCTTGTCGTACCAACGTTAAATTTCTTTTCTTAATGTCGGTTCATAAAATGCATGACTTCTGCACGAAAAATGTGATAACTTTGACGAAAAAATCAATTAAAACTAGAGATTTAAAAAAAATATTGTTTTAATAATTTTAAGGCTTTCTATTACGGAAAGGAAAGAAGTCTTCGTTTGACTAAATTCCTTATCTTTCGCAAAGGGCCACCCTGCCTACGGATAAGATTTTTGAGAATTTTTCTATACGTCTTTTGTCAAAACGTTTTTTGTAAGCCTCGCACGTACATAAGCGTTTCGGCTCTCCTTGGCCTCAATAGCTTTAAATATAGTGATTTAAACTTAACCTCATCGTGTGTTAGATCTAATAGTCAGTAAAACGTACATACTTGAATTATTTTTAGATTTTAAAGCAAATACTTGGTTTTTGGTTCAAACTCCGTGTGATTCATCAGGCCGCCCCAGCATTAGGTTAATATTATGGCAAGTATTTAGCAGCCATTTAAAATAGGTTTTCTTGACCATTTCGACCCAGCTCTATTTTCTATACGGATAGCATAGAGAAAGTAAAATAATTATTTTACTTACTCTATGACGGATAGGTCTCAGTTCAATGCCAACCAAAAGTGAGTCATTTCACTGTTGAAACTTGAGAAGTGGCAGTCACAGCAAGAGGTTTGTCATAAATTCCTAAATGCCCACTAAGTACGAAAAGAACTCTTTCGATTGAGAGGCGGCGTCTAGCGTCCGGCTTTTGTTCGCTGAATGAAGCAATATGCAACCCAGAAAAAAGATATGTACGATTTATGGACCTTTTAGCTCTTAAGTATGTCGAACTGTCGCCAACGCAAGTGGGTGTAAAGTGTATGCATAGCCGACCAATGCCCAGTCTCTTAATTCATATGGTCCAATTCTTAGACCACTTTGCTCGATCGTAAATAACGTCGTTTTCGTATGGATATGATCAACGTAAACCCCAGTCGGCGTAAATAAGAATGTTCAATCATTTTTTTATATTTAACAGCTGAATATATTCAAAACAAAATCGTCAATCAAAACGGTTTTAAATAAACCTACCAACCATGCTTCTTATAATTAACCTTAACTTTGTGATGACTCTTATGTGTGTGATGATGGCTGCTGCCATGTTGATGCTTATGCTTATGCTGATGATGAGCTTTGTGCTTGTGATGGTGCTTCGCTCGATGCTTGTGCTCATGATGATGATCATGTTGGTGTTCCGATTTTTCCTCATGTGAATGTTTGGCTTCTTCTTTGTGTTTGTGACTATGATCTTCCCAATGCTCATGCGCGTTTTTGTGATGATGGTCGTGTTTATGTTCGCCTTTGTGATGGTGTTTGTGGTTCTGATGGTGCTCGTGCTTATGTTCGGCGTGAACTTCATGAACATGTTTACCCTGGTGGTGATGATCATGTTCTTGTTTGTGATGATGCTTGTGATCGGCGTGCGATTTGTGCTCGTGATGATGTACAGATTTGTGTTCGTCTTTGTGCTGATGTTTGTGCTCTTGAACATGATCGTGTTCGTGCAAATGTTTGTGTTGGTGATAGTGAATTTCGTTTTTGTGATGATCATCGTGATTATTTCCTTTTTCGTGACCGATGAAGTTTCTGCGACTGCTTTGGGCTTCTTCGTGTCCTGTTTGAGTTGTTCGGTCAGTTTTATCCGTTTTTCCATGTGTAAATTGTTCTTCGACAGTACGCTCTGCTTGCTCCTCTAACGCCACATCGTAGGAATCGTCTTCTGATCGAGAATGGTTACTTTCTTCGTTAGCGCGTTTAGTTATTTCATGTGCTTGCTTATTTTGTCTAATTAATCCTGATGGTGGAGACGATGGTCTTAATTGTGCATGATGAAAAATCAGTTCGACTTTAGAGGTATCTTTAGATTTTCTCAACAAAGGGCTGAGTTCATATGCGTCTATTTGATGAGCAAATATAACGAATGTAAATGACACAAGTAGAACATTGCGGTCCTGAAACAGATCAAATATTGCCTGAGCGAGAAATCAATAAAATTCAGAAAAAAATGATTCAAATCTTGCAATAATTGATGTTGTAGGTGTGAAAATTTACCGAGAACTCTACACGAGCTCAACATAGTTTCAATGTTTATTCTACAATTACATACTCTCCAAATGTCTTGTAGTATTAGAGATTAAACATTTCCAAGACAAAGTATTCTGTTTATGTTATTTTTGTAGCGTTTGCTACGTTAAAATATTAATATATACGACTATACACATAAATACTAATTTATTACTTTTTTGGAGGAAAGGAAACTTACCCAGCCTCCCATGATGCAAACCTAAATTATTGAACACCAAGCTGAGAATGACTGATAGCAATAATTGCCCATTTCGCTTTTATAATAAGTTTACAGAGTCTTCGGATGGCTGCACGATACAGTGCATTCACGCACGGAAGATGTTTTTTCAATTATTCTGAAACTACACTGTCTAACAAAATATTACAATTTAGGAAATTGGGTTCTCTGAACTTTCATTGTTATCTTAAATTTACATTACATATGTATATAAAAAATGTTTAAATTAAGCTGTTGTTTTCGCAATATTTCGATTCTTCAAAACAGTCAAACTGGTCTAGCAACCATTATTAATTAAATCGTATTAATGCAAAACTTATTAAAAACTTATTTATGTGTAAATTCGAAAGTTTTCTTCGGATCACAAAATTATTAGAATATTTGTTGCTACTTTTAGTGATGTTGTCGCTCCAGTTGATATCAGCAAACAAAGTATAAGCAAAAATATGTTCTAATAGTTTTATGACCCGGAAAGAGCTTTCCAATTTTTTCAAAAAGTTGTTTCTATTTATATTCGTTTAGTTATTTATGATTTATTGATGTCTAGATAACTGACTAGATAATATACATATTGTACCGTGGATGGCCGAGTATTAAACTCTTTCTTCAGCTTACAACTTGTATTCCACTCGGTACAACTTTAACTACGGAACAGGAACAAACTAACTTCAAAGTTACCGTCAACTTCACTAACAATAACAATAACACAAGGAAAACACGCGTTTTCGGCTCCCGGAGTTTAACTTCTGTTGCACTTGGTCGCTCCTGTCACTTCCCTTCCCTGTCTGGTTCTCGTCGTCGCTTATATACTTTTCTCCAGGTATTCCAGATAGTTCT
>NW_026018453.1:8743-28697 GCF_020466585.1 Dendroctonus ponderosae | reverse complement strand
ATTAAATAAAATGACCTTCCTCTGTAAATGCCTTCACTAGTAACGATGGTTTTTGGCATTTCTTGCGACTAAAAGTTGATTAAATCCTTAATTAGGTGAAACGTTGATGCGCAAATTGAGTGGCATTAAACATTCAGAGCTCGCGTTGCGATTTGTCAGCTTTGCGCTGCAACAGCGAAAGTTAACAATAAAGTTTTGCAAAACGAAGTTAGAGCAAATCTGCTGGTGTTGGCGCCCAACTCCCTCGATTTATCTATTCGGATTCTGTTCAGGCGTAACTGTCCGATTCACCGCAAGCTTTTTTAAACTTTTCATCGGATTATCCATTATTTCGCGCTTATACAAAGTAAGTCCCGAGCCGGCAAAGTTGTCAGCTCAACTTGTAAACAGGGTCCGTGTATAAATAATGAATTCCAGTTGTAAGTAAGTCGCTGGATGAGCGTCTGATGGAGTTGCCGAACCTGAACAAAAACTAATTCCGGATTATGGGCGATGCGCTTTTTCTGTTCGGTTGGCTTTGATAAAGGATAACGCAATTTCCCTTTGCACGGCATAAAACAGTGCATCATGTCATATAAACGAATAAATGCCACAAATTGCGAACAAAAACTAATTTCGTCCCGGGCAGATTGCACTAGAGCGATAGGGCTCGGTTCGATAGACCTGAAAAGCGGGGAAATCATTTTCCATAAAAAGGGCGCCCCGTTAATAACATTGCAGCGCACATTTTCGGAATTTCGTCGAGAATGTTGTCTGTTGCAAGCATTCCCAGTTAATAATGCTAAATGCAAGCCACGAAAGCCCGGTAATTGCCTCATATTCCTGGAAAACGGGAAACATACGCTAAGCGGAAACATACTCGTCCTGTATCCCATTTCATCGTGACGATCGAGTGAACAAGTCTTAGTCGACACCGGGATTTTCCACGAAGCACTTGACACCCTTACAAATGCAGGATATCGTCGGGGTTTATGTCTCGGCACCCCCTCGCGCCCACAACGTGCGAAATATGAGCTAATGGACCAAACCGCGCGGAAGCGAACCAAACCTTCTGCTAATATAAATTTAGATCGCCATGTTCCCATTAATGGATAAACACATCCGAACACGTCGCCATCATGTACGCCCTCGCTCAATCACCGATAGCGCTAAGCCGGCATTATACAGGTTTTATACAAATTTATCTACAAAATGCAAACCGTAATCCCCTCAGTATCGTTGCCGTGTTGACCGGGCTCGGAGCCCATAATCCCTTCTGATCGCATGCAGGACAAAGCAGTTACATTATACCCGTTTACCGCGCTCACATGTCTCCTTCTTGTACGGGCCAGACCACGTCCTCCCAGTCCATCAGCTACAACTGGCGTGTACAACTGGTGAGTGCCAGAACGTCGATTGAGGTTTCAACTATTTTGCGAAAAATCTATTTACTTTTCGAGAATTTTAGTTCGTCAGAGTTCATTCGAGAATGAACTCTGATGATCTGAACCAAACCAACTCTAAGTAACCCAAGCTGACGCTCAATGCTGTTTGTAGAAGTGAAACTCGTCGACCTTCTTGGAACACTGTTCTCCTTTTTTTTACAAAAGCCAACATTATTTAGTTTTTTTGTCAATTTTTGACTCACACCCACTAAACGTCCCGTGGTTTAAATGGGGACTCTGCTGGTGAATTTCTCCTGCCAGTTCAGTACCTACCGGCGTGTCTAGTCAGTTCCACATGAGAGATGAGAATGAATAGTTCCAGCCAACTTCCGGTGCTGCTTATTATTCAGGATGGCTTCCCATTTTTCTCCGGGCTCGTCTGTGCGTCGCTTTATCCGCTTCTTTATTATTTTTGCGGCTGGATCGCGGCCTTGTTAGGATCTATTCGGGCGCAGCCCCCGGATCACATATATAATTTGCTTATATGCGGTCTTAGCCGATATTTGCATGTGGTACGCATTCCATTCAGGCCATATTTTGCGTGCGGAAACTATATAAAATATCTCTCCCCGTCGTTGCTGGTGGTGCGCAAAGCTCTTCGCCGGTAAACCTTTTTGAATTTATGATAATGATGTTGTCTTTTAAATCATGCGGGATGTGGCCTAAACATGAGTGATGGTCTCGTATTTTTTGGCAAGGGGGAAATCTTCCCGGCTCAGTGTAACAAGGATTTACTTTAAAGTACTTGAAGTGTGGGTTTCCGGCAAATATATTATATGTTTTTGCACCCAATGAAGTCGGTGAATGCGAAACGTCTGAAAATAGCTCGACGGATTGAAAATCGATCAGCATCCTGATTAAATCGCTGTTACGTCAGAGCGCCGATGAAGATGGTGATTATGATGATGATGATGGTTTGCATATGGCCGCAGTTTGGCTAAAAATAGTCGGGATAGATGGGCGGACACTTGCCGGCCTTCGAGCCGACGAAACTACATCGTTGACCCAATAAAAGTAACATTTATTAGACTGGCTCGAATGCGATTAATAGAATATACGACGGGGCTCGGCCCCCTTTTGCGCCGTCTATCGGGCCCCCATCTTTTATGAGATTCATATCGGATGTATTCGGATTAAGAACGGTCCTTCGAGCGTGACTCCATAGCTTCGGTCAATGACGCGTGCAAGATTTATTCTTCGACAAATTCGGAGATGTTTCGACTCGATATAGTCAATGGCGTATGGGATGTTTATGCGATGACTAATGGGGCTCATCCAAGACTTATTCGGGAGGAATGTCATGTTTTAGTCACGCTGTTGCAGTTTATTCATGCAATTCTTCCTCTTATTAGCTCTTCTAATGTTGCCTCGTTTCCCGGTTGTACTGCTGCACTTTACTTTAGTTTGGACACTTTTTAGCCCAAGCGGGGATACTTTCTCTTATTTCGAGTGGTCATTTTGCAGTTTAATACGATTTTTTGCTTTTAACTACATTGGCATAATGAAACCGGAGCTTGAGATGGTCTCTGGTTTAATTAGATCAGCTCCACCTGTTTTGGTTGTCGAGTTTCGATTTTCTATTACTTGTAGATAGGGCTGGATCAACTCGATATTTTGTGTTTATTAACTGTGAAAATTTTTCAAAATACACTGAGAAATCTAAATTTTGCTTGAAAAAGTTCTTCGAACGATCATTTATGGAAATGTTACATGGCAAATCGACTTTGGTTCAAGTTAGAAGCATTTCTTGTCTGAGCTCCAGGAGGAGGAGGAGGAAACATTTTGCACCAGCTCTTCTCGGGAGGAATTTTTCAAAATGCGTTGGAATCAAATTTTCACACAATATGGACATTTTACATATGAAGATGCTCATTTGACGCATTTGAGCCCGGCTGGAGGAAACGCATCTTCAGTTGGCATAGAAGAAGAAAGAACGGCTCCGTCAGGCAATTACACCGTATCTCCCAGCTAAGATGAATATTATGAGCCCACAGCCTCGCAGACAATGAGAAACGTAAATAATTGAAATCGTTTGTAAAGTGCCTGCAGGCCGAACGATGGACTGATTAAGCCGTTTCAAGCTTTTGCAATAAGCGAGTTGTAGGCGAAACCAGGCCCAACGCAAATAGCACAATTTATTGATGGTTAGCTTTGAAAGGCGACACTTGTGCCCTCTGGTGGCCCCCCCATTCTGGCTTGTGACTCCCGATCTAATTAACATGCCTTCGGCAAGCATTCGATGCCGGTGACAGCAGCCGGTCCGAGGCATTCGGAAAACTTGTGCTACCAATCTGTCCGGGCTAAATGCGAAGCCAATTGTCAACAGTAAATCTTTCAAACAGTCTAGACAATGGAACTTAAATTAGGAATGAGCCAGCAAGCAGACAAACAGAGCTGAACGCGAAGTGAATGTTTGGGGGCGCAGCGCGCTTTCACTTTTATGGTGCAGTCGGTAGGAATGGTTATAGATTGATGTTGAAGAGTTAGATTGTTTGTTAGAAGTTAAGCAACTAATTGCTTAGAACTCTTAGAGTTAGTCCTGGTGACTGCGCCATAATTGCGACAGTGGCAAATGAGGGCTTGGCGCCATTTAAGAATGGGGTTTAGGAAAAACTTTTGATTGGCATGCACTAGGCACAGTCTGGTGCAGCCAGATGTGTTGCTAGCAGCAAAAAGAGGCCTGATTTTAATAAAAGTGCGATCAAGGTAGTAGTCGTGTCTGCTCGGGTCAAACCTCTCACCTTTCGCACGCGAGTGGTTATTTTTAGCCGATGACCTTTAGCACGTTCGCCGACTTGCCAAAGGCATTCGACAACGCCTTCGGATCAAACCGGTAAATTTGTTTGTGATCGGCGTGGGCCGGGACAGGGAATCGATGGCACCTTTCCTGTCCCGACACTGACAGTGAAATAGTGTCCAATTTGCTAAAATCGCCTTGCCCAGTGCCATTAAAAGTGTTGAATGTCGATCGGATATTTATGGAGGGCGCAACTACGATTAGCAGCACGTGTTTCAGTATTAACGACGTTTTTGTTTGTTTTTGTCACAAAGGTAATTGGCATTTGACTAATAGGGCGCAGTCAGTAGGATATAATGCAAATGCGCTCACTTTTCCGCCCCCGTTCTAAACGAATAATTAAATTGCTAATGTGTCGTCGAGTTTTCATACAATTTCGCTGTCATTTTACGCCAGATTCCCTTTTCCGGCGAGCCCGACAAATCAAAACGAAACTCCCAACAAGTTCCTAATCCGATTTGATGAGTGAAATTCGCGACGGAATTGGTGCTGCTCATATTTTTCGAATAACTTAATTCCGTTAGAGCCAACTTTTAATTAAATTGTATGTGCCCTGCGAAGCCGATAATTTTATTCTGGCACGCAAGATCGTTTAGTTGCTTTGCGAAAAATGGGCCGGCCCCGTTTTTCCGTGTTTTATTGCCGATTTTAGGTTGATTAAATGGAAAGTTTATCACCCGAAAGGCCTTGGATCGTTAATTAAGTGTCATCGCACAAAAGGAACAAAGTAATTACTCAATGCTCCGAGTCGTTTCTTTCCTTAAGAATTTTCAAGGTTGCGTCGACAGACGACCCACACACGCAACAAACACAAGAACATCTAAACAATATCAAAAATAAACCTAAATCAAAATTTTTCTATGCTTATTTAAGTCAGGCATTTTATGTCTGCTTAGAATGGGTGAAGATCACAGATTTTCCTTACTGCATCGATTGGTCGCGCCGGGTATATTCAGCTGTTTTTCGTGATATGTTTGTAAACCAAGCCGCAAATGACTGGTTAGACTCTACGTTAAGTGGAAAGTTCACGGACTTTCTCAACTATGTTTAATAATCAAAATCGATAAAAACGTAGGTACAGGAAATACCATAAAAATAGAATTGAAGGGCTCCATTTAATGCGGTTTTGGGCGCCATTCGGTTCCAATTTCCACATGAATCGCTAATTATGAAGCCACCGGTCGGCACTGGATTCAGTGTGTTCAAAATTCGAAAAAATATTTTTGGAATTGCAGTTATTTCCTGACGTTTTGTCCACGTCTGCGCTGAACATCATCGGACCTAAACAAAGGAATTGAAACACGAAACCCTAACCGTCTTCCGAAATCAGCAAAAATGCGTTTTAACATGATATTCCAAATGGAACGTGGCACAGAAAACGCCAACGTACTGGCGCAGTCGGGTAGGATGGACAAGCAGCGCGTTTCGAAGCACGAACGTTCCCCATTGAAGAATTAATTTGATTTTGCGATCCTTTCATTGTGCGCTGGCCGCTCTTTAATTGCATTCCTCGTTTGCAACAATAAAACATTGTCTTCACGCAAAGTTGGGTTTTGGGTCCGGGGAAATTTTTAATTTTTCCAAGTGGATTCCATGGAATAGAGTGCGCCCAGTCGCTAGTTTGAAATCGATCAGAGCTCAGCTGCGCATCAAGATGAACAGCAAAGCCTGAAAGTTTAATATATACAACGAAAGGAATGCCGACAAACTGTAAGGCGCTTGTTCCTGCGAGGTCTAATTCCCGGATAGAATCGACTGTTTACTGGAACAAATGCAATTTTCTTTTATGGAGTCCCGCAGAACACTTTGCATGCATTCCTGGGGCCTAAATATTTAATTTAGCACCGCCTAAGGTGCAATAGTCGGCGTGCGAACGAGCTTGCATATTTTATTCCTGCTACTTCCAGTTATCTGGGGATTTTTTCCTCGGCATCGTCTTCCTCTATTATGTATTACACTTTCAGTGCAAAAGGCAGGTTTTCAAATGGAACTTGACGCGATTGACTGCTAAATGGATCCGCTCGCGTACAAATACATTTTAAAATAATCACATTAAGCGCTGCTTGTTTCTGCAAAAAGCCCCATAATTTATTGTCTTTTCCACTGAATTTTAATATTAATTTATCGTCCGCTTCCTGGGCTTTTGAGGGTACACCACACTGAACTTCAGTTTCAGTTCTTTCGCTCGGGCTAAGTGGAATTTATTGCGCTTCTTTTCGGATTTTATTAAAAGCAATCTCTTCGCTGTTCACATGCATAATTCCGGCGCTGTCTGGAATTGACTTTGAAACTCTCACCCATCGCCCAATTTTCCGGCTCGATAACAACAACAACAACAACAACATAATCCTCATATTTCCATTTCCCAATTGGTGTAATCCTCTTGCCGGGTTGCCGGATGAATTAGTAACGGGAACAAGCAAAACAGTATTTCAATTTGCGCTCATCGTATAAAACTGCCGATTACCTACCTATACGAGTGCCTCATTCGAAAATGCTGGCAAATTGTTTTGAGTTTGTATTGAAAATAGTCATTGCTTAGCTTCAATCATTTGCAGTAGTTTAACCTGTCGTGGAAAAAATTGGTTTCCTCCAAGAAAAAACTCACTAGTTCCAAGCAATGACTACACAACTCTGTCTGTCGTCTCTTCCTTTAATTCATTTCCCAAAATCAATTTTGCATTAATGCTGAGAGGCATTCAAAATCTTCCAATTTCTTTAGAGCAAAAAAACTGTCGCAAACCGAGTACGGACTCTAAATAAACCGATTGCTACCGACTGCGCCATAAGTATATTAGCGTAATAAGCGACTGTTTAAGGAAAGTAACCGAATATTAACTAGGAGCCCCATTAACGAACAAGGGAAAAAGTGATCGGGGAGGTAAAGCCTCTTTGTTGGAACGACATGAGCCGGGGGGACGGTCTTGCAAATGACTTGATCCCCTTTGAAGTCGCCCGGCTCGATTCTGTAATCATAATGTAGTGGCTGCCTAATTACCTCGACGAAGACGTGTCAGAATCTGCAGGTTATTAAAGCGGGATGATTAATGGCTCAATTATGTACACCTTTTCGCAACGAAAATTCGAGAACGTGCCGCTTGGCAAACAGCTTATATGTTGTTATCGGCTCTCCTCCAGAGACTTTGCTGGTTTTTTTTCCGAGAACTCTGATTTAAATGTTGGAATTTGAATTATTGGACACGTAAGAAAAATTCTGCAGACTGCGCCATTTTTTTTCGATTATATCCAAAGCAAATAGCCGAATGTTGCTAAATCCACAAGGATTTCCGTAACTCGTTTAATAAACATGGAAAATCTAAATTTCAATTCTCAAGCCGATCGGGCTCAATATATGCATCCCGTAGAAGATCAGAGATAACGAACGCGAACGTTAGACTGTCATTATGCCGGGATAGAAGGAGCAGAATCGCACGTTGAAGCGTCTTCGCTCCCTTTGAATATCCGCCTTTGAGAGTTTCCTTTGGCAGTGGAAAATATATTTACACTGACACATCCGCTTTGACTCCGATTCGTTTTTCTTTTCCCATAACCTAGACTTATTAGATGGGAATTTTCTTAGGTAAAAGTCCCGATTTATTATTCAGAATGTAGCCGGTTTTTATGCGTGTTCTTCGTGAAATATTTAGAGGCGCGCTGCGCTTATAAGGGATCCTGCCGACTGCGCCAAGCGCTTACATGTGTGGCTTTGGTCGGAATCGCTCTGCGGCCATTATATCGAGGCAAAATGAAAGAAAAACAGTGGAAAGCCAAGCAATCGTATAAATTCTAGCTATAAAGTAACTGGAAAACTCGTACTCGCAGATAAGTTGCCCCAGCATATTAGCAGTCGCCTTTGCTTTGTCATTGTCGGCATTTATCATCTACGTAAGACCTTTTATTGTGTCTGGCTTATTTGCTCTCTCTTTTCTTGCATGACACGCTAAAATATTTATACGGTGCTTAGGTGGAGAGGCACAGTGGCGTGCCCATTAAAGCCGGGGGCATCCACTTGAGGAATTAAATTGCCAAAAAGGCAATAACCCGACTGATATTAGGTAATACGTTTGGCTGCCGGAATTCCTTAATTTGTCCCTCGCTTCGCGTGAAGGATGAACTCGCTGGAATTCAAATCGAATCGGGAAATTAATGGTCTTCTTTGTCTTTCGCTGCTTCATATTTATCGCGTCATCGAGGCCCGTGTAAGGGCTCGTGAACTTGATGAATAGATAATCGTCGGATTTCACATGAGTTATTCATTCGACTCACCGTTTCTTTTTCGACTAGGTGGCTGTTCTTAAATGGAGAAGTGCAGGCTTCTGTTGAGCGTTTTTCTGCATATTTCCTGCGGATCGTTCAGGTAGGCAAATTCATATCGCGGCAGTCAAATCCGCACGACTGCGCCAACTATTACACTCTGAATTGCTGTCGATGGCCACACTCATGAATAAGGGTGCGACACAAAAAATCCCTAATTCCATTTAGGGTAAAGATGGAATTGCCTGTGCACTGGAGGCTTCTATTACGAATTCCATTATTTTTGTCGCAGTTCTGCGCCTTTATTTGGATTGGTAATTTGCAGCCGACAATGGCCGGCTACCGCACATAATGGCCACTGTAAATGTAAAAAGAATCGCCGCATTTTGTATAATGGAAGCGACGCACTGGGCCAACCGGGCGGCAACAACACACATTCCATCAGTTTGCCGAAAAGCCAATATACTAAGGGGCAACACGTGTTCTGCCACTATTAAACATTAGGGCATGCTAAATGCAAATTGACCTCAGAACGTTCGATGTCGCTGATATTACTAACACAGTCTGTTTACATGAAGATCCAATTTCACTCGCCCCGATACAGTCTCCAACTTTCCGGCCCCAACTTCGCTGACAGACGCTGGAGTTTCAATTTAATTTAGACTCGAGTATAACTGGCTGCTACGTTGCATTTCAGCTACGCGTTAGCTGAGCCACAAGAAAAACATCAGCGCAATAACTGGGCCCTGGGTAACATTGTGTTGAGTTGCCGCTGTCTTAGTTAATGAGTTATAACTCATAGGTCAATGAGTAGGTAGTATAACACACGCACTGCGCCAACTCCTAAAATCTCACTAAGTTCATAGATTCGCTGAATTTGAATATACTTTTGCGCGCCTTTTTTTCCTGATGATGGTGCTAATACGAAACTTCCATACTCAAACTCTCGACTTAGTTCAATATTGCTTAATTTAGCAGAATTTTTATGTAATTTTAATGTAAACTTGTCAATTGATCGCAATGAAGCTGTGCTTACAAGCTATCGGCTTTGGTTGAAGCTGAACGCATTATTGTGAACAATTTTCTTCAATTAGGGGAAACCAGATGGCCATAAAAAAGTCACCCAATCAATGTATGTTTAATCAGCTGCTGATTGCATTTCAGTGGTTTATCTGGTCGACTACATCAGATCTACGAGGGGAAGACGCACAATTTCCAGTCGCATAAAGTGGCTTTGGAACTGCGGATGGTTTGCGGTTTATTGCCCGCTTAAGACACAATTAGTTGGACTGTGGAAAGCAACTCAGTTATCAATTATAATTAATGGAAACTGCAAACAGAGCAGGAGAAAGGCCGACAACAAGAAAATTACACTGCTAACTTTTCCATTTTCTTGTGCTCGTTTTTCTATCGAGCGAACGAAAGAAACCCCGGCCGGAACGCTTGGCTTTTGAACGGAACAAAACTCATTAGGCAATCTTAATTAACGATGGGCGGGCGGGGAGTTTGTTAAAAAGATTCTTCGCCGCGTTGTTTTACACGGTTTTCGATAGTTGCCCGGTGAAACAGTGATTCTAAGGTAGTTTTGCCCGGTGGAAAATTGCGAAGAAAAATGGGTCACGTCGTTTTATCGTTGCGGTGTTTGCGTGCCATGCGACTCGGTCACGCGATCTTCCGGTTAAAGTCTGCAAGCTAATCAATCGCTGGCACCTAAATGGGTAGACGGCTTTAAAGGTTATTTTGGCATTTTCCCCTGGAATGAAACGGACTTGTATAGATTTGTCGCCATGCAGTTCGTAAAGCAGCCAGATGTTGTCTCAACGCGCGGAAGAAGCACAAAGAAAGTCCTAATGGAAACTCGACAGTAAATCAATTTGCGTTAATGCAAGCCCCGCGCGCTTTCCAATACGTCCGCGGACAAATTAGCAGGAATTGACATTGATGACAAGACAAAGGACGCGGCCCGGGAAATTTGAATTCGCCCATTCTTTTCCCCACAAGGTACTTGAGACAAACGCGAATCGAAAACAAACGACTGTCCGTTCCAAATAATAAATCACCGGGTGACGTGCACAATCTCACCCTGAGCTACAATAAAATTGTAATCCGGCCGAGATTATTGTAATCCATTTGACGTTTTATCTCGGCGCGTCCACGCCTGTGTATTTTTATTCGCTTCTGATTAGATCGAAATGCCATTGTCGGCTGTCTCGCTGCCCTGCCGACGGGTTGACAGCAAAAAAGACGAAACGCTCCGGCCCCGTTCTGCCCAACGATTTTCCCTTTTATCTTTGACATTACGATATGGACGGTCTTTTATTGTTTTTTTAATGTCACGAAGTCGCGCCCGCAAAATATCACTCGACCAGATATTTCTCTTCTGCTCATTAGTGCCGCCACTGCCCCCTATCGGTTTCCTAATTGCACCTGCCCATTTCGAAAACCGTTCACCGATTTCGACATGGATTCTCTAAACTGGGCTGTAGGGATGGCTCAAATAACATTGTTACAAACGTGTAACCAGTAACCGTAGTTACAGCTAGCAGATTTAACCGGTTGTTTTTGGAACCGTTTCATAAACCCGAAAAAGCCGTTMGCARCAGCACAGAACCGATACGACACCGTCGAGCATCTATCTAGCTGCTGCCGTTTGCCAATTTAAACCGTTCTTTTTGGAACCGGAACAGTTGAGCGCACTTCGCACTAGCTGCAGCCGTTTGCCGATTTAAACGTTTCTTTTGGAACCATCTCATAAACCTGAAAAAGTGGTTCGCGTCAGCAAAGAACCGATGCGGCATCGTCGAGCGCTCTATTCAATTGCAGCAGTTTCAGTTAGAGGTGGGATAAACGGTTATTTTTCTGTAACAAGGTTCCAACGTTCCAGTTCACGTTGGTAATAGGTTTCAAAATGCGGTTCCAAGAGGAACATGTTACTTTTAAAAATTTTCATTAAACATGCGCAATGATGATGATGGTGGAAATAGTAATGACAAATAATGATTTAGTTTATTAAAAGAATAATTCTTAACTAAAGCTCTTAGATAATGTTGTATTAAATAATCTAAAATCAAAAACCAAACCTGGGTCAGAAGTAGCTGCTTAAACAACAAAAGAATTGATAATAAACTAGATAAAATATATAAATAAAAACTGATAAAATAAAATATACGCTTTATTTGCAAAAATGTTTAAAAATCTAATTTTCATTTAAAAATGAATTAACCTTTAAAAATACAAATTTTTGCCAAGTATTATCCGAGTTAATTTTGGTACCACCAAAAAATACTTTTAAAAAATATGTCGACCTTACAACGCATCTTTATCTTTATAAGAGCTTTAGTTAAGAATTATTATTTTAATAAACTAAATCATTATTTGTCATTACTATTTCTACCATCATCATCATTGCGCATGCTTAATGAATATTTTTAAAAGTAACATGTTCTTTTGGAACCGCATTTTGAAACCTATTACCAACGTGAACTGGAACGTTGGAACCTTGTTACAGAAAAATAACCGTTTATCCCACCTCTACTGGGCTGAATGTTTTTAGGCTTTTTATCTTGGCGAACATTCGACAGTATGCTGGTCTCAATGGGGTAAAAAGCCAAAAGCGCATTCTCCGAAAAGAGAGGTGATTTTGCGGTTTATCAACTGGGGAGTTATAACTCATTAACTCAGAGCGGTAGCAACTCAACACAGTGTTACCCGGGCCTACTCAACACCCTACCTAGAACTCAACACTGACAAAATGAAATAAACGCGTCACGTTCCATACGAGTACAGAAATCAATGAACCACTTTGTTCCAGTCGACGTAAACTTGAAAATGAAAAAAAGTGACCTTTTGGCTGGAATTGCAGCAGCATTTCGGGGGGGTTTTACGGGAAACGATCGTTGTCCTGACCTTTCGAACAGCACACGATAGTCGAATTGGCGCAGTATATCCGAACTAAACGGTGCAGTTTTCTCGCACAGGTTGCGACCAAATTGAAACTGCATGCTTTCAACGATATTTCACTTTCGGTTTTCAATAAACACCACCCACCGCCGCGGATAAAAATGCTTCGTTACGCTGCCGGCTTACGTTTAAAGCCGTTGCCGTCTGGCTGGTTGCGAAGAAATCGCTACCAGATAAGTACCTTTCCGAAAATAAAATAAAACCTCTTCTTACCCGATACGCGACGTATACCGGAGCGTATTAAATAAAAGTTAGTGTGTTAGAATGCACGCGAAATACAACGGCTTTTGATAAACGGGCTCTTGGGTAAATAGAAGCGGTAAGTTATCCGGGCGAATCGTCTGTCACGGTAAAATGCTGCGAATTTTGAGCAAATATGGAAAATGAAAAGGAATATATGTTTGTCGTTTGTTTACTTCGGAAATTGCGCTACGGGAGAGGAAAATCGCATTTAGTCGAGTGTCACTCAAATGCTCTTATTTCCAACTCCTGAGCCCTAAAACCGCTCGTTCCTCGGTCTCCCCATTTTGTTGGTTTAATAATTTGAATTTTTGTTTCAGGTAAGAATCGATTATTCAGACACGAGACTACTAGGACTAGCTGGGTGAGTTTATTCTATACGAAATTGCGGAATCTTGATTTAGTCCGGTACATTTTCCATAAGCTGTGGACTGCGCCTACCCCAAACACCTCTAGAACTTTGTCAATGTCCGGGTGTTTTTGTTCGGAAGTGCTCCTATTTGCCTCCGCAGTTGAGTCCCGTCCTTCCCGTCCAGCCAACATTTGCGTCTGTTTTTCTATGGGACCAAATTGGATTTTTCCATAATCCGCAACGTAAACGGGCAAAGTCGCTCCATACGCGTCTCCCTTCAACGCCGCCAGCTTCCTCACTTGTAATACGTCTAGTATATTTATTAAAGCTCCTCGTTGACAGCAGGTCTATAATGTTCAGATAAAAACGCGAAAATTTCACACTTGATAAGAAACATTTCGAAAGGAAACTTCGATAATATTTTATGAAGCCCCGACGAAGGCAAGTTAAAAGCCTTTCAGTCAGTGGTGTTGCATGATATTAATGGCTTTTTTATCGGCGCTCTGTGGGTAAAATACGTTGAGTGTCAGGAAAATGCCGTTCTTCATGCCCTAACGCGTTCGGATAAGGAATGGAGGCTGTATCGAGATTTGCATCTGTTTCGCCAATCAAATCGCTGTTCGATGTTCGGTTCGAAAAATCGGTGTCTACTTTGTCTTGTGATGAACACATTCTAGGGTTCACCACCTCAAGTTTGGCCCACAAAAATAGTGGTACACTGTTAAATTTCTAGTACTTCTGCTGATGTTCAAGTGCGAAAAATTTTTCAGTTAAGGTCGGTTCTTGATGGGAAAGGCAGATTCCACGGGTAATTTCGAGAGTGGCACGTTGCAGACTTAAGCTTGGCCCCGATATCGTGTCCTAAACACCAAGTTGCGGTAGTTTATCAAGTTGTGTCCTACGTGAGGTTCGGGCGGCCGGGCCGGATTTGAGTAAATCATGATTAGGGCCAACACCTTGGTGTAATTAAATAGGCTCTAATTAATTTGCTTGGCAGGCCCCTAAGCCCGCTTAATCTTGGTAAAAATCGCACTCGCAACCAGGCAGATCCTCTTCCAGCTGGTCGCGACATTGACAATCCAATTAGGAGACGATTGGGCGTATTGGAGACTGAAACAATACAGTTTACGAGCAATTAATCGCCGCAATTAATGCATGCCCAAGCGTGAGCCTGATGATTATTGTTGTGTGATCGGAAATGCCCATTGTTTCGAGCAGATCGAGCTCGGGCCGTTTAAAGAAGCAGGCATTGCGGCTGAAATAAGTCGTTGTCAGCTTGCCCAGGCACCGCCCAATAGCAGATAAATAATCCAGTCCTGATATGAATTTAATAGACTAATTGGATTCGGTCCTGCAACTCTCCATGGGGTTCGTTAGGAATTCCGGACTCGCCCACATTTTCTCCATCGAATCGTCGGCCAATTGGAAACGTGGTTAAATTTTTAATCTTCTGCTAGCCTGCATCCCAAGTCGCATCGCTCGAGGGCATCGTGTTCGACTTCTTTGCCAAATTAGATCCATTCTTATCCGCATCGCATTCCGGTTCGCCCTGATTAGCCAACGTTTGCCACAACAGCCTGATCTTGCACGCAGACTGCAGTCGTACAGATTAAAATGCATAATCTGAACCGCAAGCCACCAATGCGCTGCATCCCTCTATTGGGATGTCGCTCACATGGCAAAGCTACGATTAAGTGCAACAATATTGCACAACGGCATCATCTGTGCTTCCCAGCAGGAACAATAGATCATGCTCGCTTCGACGGGCCAGCCCTAATTTATCCCCTTTATCCCTTTCGCAGCCGTTCCGATGGATTCTATGGCGCCACTTTAAACTGCTATTAGTCTACTCGAACGCTGTTTACTGCCGCGATCCCACTAAATATTTGATCGGTCATCCAGACCACTCGCTTTATGAACTTGAACTCTTTTTTCTGCAGCAATCGATTCTTCTCTGGAGAACTAACAGCCTCTACTCTGAGCAGCTGCATATATGTAAATCAACACTCTCTATGTGTGGTTACATTGTACTGTCCCATTTGATCGGACATATTGATGATGATACGGAGTGGTGAAGTGAAGCAAGCAAAATGCGAAGAATCAGTTGCCATCCAGAAGAACTGACAACTTATAGGACATGTTTCGCCTTGAAATGATTGCAATTGTCAAGCAGTGAAGAAGTTGGGACTTGAAATATGATGGAAATAACAGGACCAGCACTGAAGAAAATCGGGTCTGCTCAGTTGAGCACTTGAAATGATCTGACGGGATGAAGAGGATCAGAAATTAGCTTGAAATATCCCCGTTTCTTGTGAAGTGCAATGGAACAATAGACACATTTTACCTTAACAACTGTGAGAGAACCAGATGTTTTTGAAATGTGCCTCAAAATAGTTGTGAAAATTATTATTATGAATGCGAAAGAAGTTTTTCACTTCTGTTGCTGAGGAAATGGGCACCAGAAATTGAAAGGAAAAATAACAACCTTTCTTGTGAATTGCAATGCTCATTACAATCTATTGGCCCTAAGCACTTGAGGGCGGAAGATCGCTACTTGAAATAGTTTGGAAAACCGGCAGAGATTGACAAGGATTGGTGGAACATACCAGCTTGTTACGTGATAAATTCCGTGTTTATCTGATATTTTATGAATGGTTTAATCTGATTCTGTACCATAAAGCTGCTGGTTGACCTTGAGTGGCGTGGAAGAGTGATGAGTATATGAATGTTTGAAATCGCATTTTCCACCGGTGTATAAAGGGCAAACATAACGTGACAACGAGGCAAACTTGGGCGAACGAATTTTCGCCATATTCCACAGCGAATTTGAATATCAGGCAAAGTAAGCAGCCTTCCACGAATCTCTTAACAAGCTTCCGGCTGTTTGTTTTCGCCGGCGATAGATTGGATATTTCCTTTTATGTTGGGCCTGCTGATGGACATTCCAACAGTTCTGCGCATAAATCGAGGGCAATTTGCAATGCTGTCCTGGCAAGGGTCCTGCAATTGCTCGGTCTTTGGTGATTGAATAACTAATTCGAGTGAACTTTAGCTAGATTATTGAGGTAATTTGCAGATTAGAGAATCGATCAAAATCCACCGATTAACAAAGCCAGACTTTATTATTGGAATGCTAAAAGCGTGGTAATTTGAATCAACGCCCCTGATTGATAATGACATTAAAATGAATATTTATTCATGTTATTGTTTCAATTTTGCGCTATATTGACGGACAGCAAAACAGCCGATAACAATTTGTTGGAAATAATGCCGATCTACATGGCGGTTTATTCCAGAACGGATTCCTCGCCGCAATGCGAGAAGAAATCCGCACAAAACCCCAGCTTCGACATGGAAAATTACATTGATAATTATACGGTTGCACAAAAACCACAATTCCAGTTCGGATGAATAACGTTGAATGACAGCAAAAAGGGAAATTAGTATTCATTTGTGTTGTGTGCCGCTGGCAGGGAACGAATGCGCATTCGAAATTATATTATTTCGGAATATTGTGTTAAATACGTTGTAACGCGACTGATAAAATGAAGCAAAATGGAAATGATATGAATACGGTCGTTTTCGCTCGCTGAAAATGAAAATATCTGGCAAATATGTGACAAGCTTTTCCAATATATGTGCCCACATTTTCCTGGAACAACAACACATCATCCACACAAATCAATCCTCCGCAAATCGGGCGACAGTCACCCAAATCCTCTCGTGCTGACGATGTTTGTCAACAAATGCTAATCGACTTGCTTAATAACAACTGACAATTCACAGAGGCGTTTCTATTCCATTCTTAGGCAGGCGCGTTATATCCAGGGCTTGGAATATAGTAAAATACTGCCGACTGCGCCAATATTAGCGAGGCAATTGTGCACGATTAAGACCTGGCCTGTAGCGACCCTTTCGAAGTAAAATATCGCCGCCAAATATTTAAAACGTCCAATTACCGGTCCCTTATCCGTTCGCCAAACAGGCTTTTTATTTGGCACAATGATCGCCCCGGATTATAATCAGTCCGAGGGATTCCCGCATGGAATCGAGATCGCTTTTTACGCAAACACACGAAATTCGCATCAAATATTTACGTGTGAGCGACGCTCGCAATGGGAAATGGACTCGCCATTGTCCGGCTCCGAATCGCACATCATGAGGGAACGACTGCAATATGATGGGAAAGGTAAATTTTTCATGAACCCAACCCGAACACATATGGGACCTGGATGGACAATGAGCCGAAAAAAAAAACTTTCAAGTAATGACATCGGCCTAGACCGATTCTGCTGCTTCGTATCGAGTCCAGCAACATAAAATGACCAGAGCGTGGAGGTTAATAATGGAAATGCACGGAGAAAGTGTTCAGCGGAGGGTGTATTTATTCCAGTATTTTGCTTCAACGGGAAGAGATGTTCTGAAGCCGATGCTCACAGCGGTACTTCAAGAGGTGGCGAATGTGACTTGAATGGTTCTTGGATGCTACAAAAATATTTCAAATGTACCCAGTGATCAGGAGAACAACTCCAATTAGGCCCACAAACCCACCAGAAACAGTGTGGAAAGCTTATTTGGAATCTGGATAGGGCAAAGTTTTGGCATTTGATCGTGAGTGTGTCCTGTTTATGGGGGGTGTGAGGCAAACTTCGATTTTACTATGAAAAGTCTATGAACGAGAGAGGGTCTAAGAGACGTTTGTCGAGTGAATGAAAACAAATGGAAATGATGATTTTTATTGACGGCAACAGTGGACTTAAGTAATTGGTTCCATTAAAGCAGAGCGGCCAAGCAAAACAGCGATTGTTGACAGTCGAGCGCGCGAGAAAATAAAAGATGCGCTCGGTGCTGGGAAGGTAATAGAATTATACAGTGCTGACCTCATCGTAATCAATCTGGACGATGGGGAAAGGATAATGTATACGCTAGATAAACCGCAAAACAGAGAAGAGACGACATTGTGTAGATTTTTATTTCGCAGAGGCCAGTTAACGGAGAGTTGGGCCAACTGTCGCCATTGTGCGCCCCTAAGTGGATTTCCAGATTGATTTATCAAATACAAAAGTTCTTTATTGGTTTCGTGATTGTGTCGAGACTTTGGTTTTCTTTCGATCGGTTCGTGTTGATCTTTGGCCGATTGAGCCGGACATCTGGACAGTATTAGCGGACGAGCCGTTAGCAAAGACTACATGTTTATTGCACTGTCCAACAGAAATACATAACATCCGCTGCTAGATAGTGCTCGAAACTTTCTTATTGCTTCGCTTATTGCGTTGGGCAAAAGTTCCTGGTCGAGTGCGCCATGTGGGGATATCAGGACAATCAAAGGTGGACTTCGGTCACTCTTTCCGGAGCCGGACGCCAGGGAAACATTTTTCAATCATCCCGAAATATGAAGCGTCGCAAAAGTGAGAATAGGAAAAACTCGCCGGTTTCCTGGAAAAGTTGGGCCCGTGTACGCCAACACATGGCGAAACATATTAGATGTACCGGCACGTTTAAAACTTTTCCTAGGGATATTATATTGGCCACGTCAGTCTGGATGGTGGATTGAGCTGTATTGGAAACTTTCCTCGAAGTGAGCTTTGCTCTTACATTAACGGGACTCCGGGCGAGATTGCCCGGATCAAAGTCTCGCGTACTTTTCCGAAACTTTTCCGCATCATCTTGATGTCGATAAATATGGTAATGGCGGGATTTGCGGCTCAATCTCGCCGAAGTTCCACTGGGCCTGCCAAGCTGTTTATTTTAATGGGATTTCCATCGGAACGGAACAGGTAAAGCGCCCTGAAACGCGTCGTCATCAACCATCCAGCTCGAAGGACCACATTATTTCCTGCAGCCGCCCGGCGAATCAAAATGGTCGCAAGAACCAGGACACGTGTGTGTTCAATGGCATAAACGACACGAAAACAACGGAAAAGCGCTTTCCTCAATTTTTCGTTTGCGAAAGATCAGTTTCCCGGATTTCTCTGGAGATCGAAGCCCGTTAATACCAGACGTGTTTCCAGAAAAGGCAATTGAATGGGATCCGGCGCTTAGCGATAATTGGCCAGTGCGGTGTCAGGGATACTGTGTGGCCCATTCCAGAAAACTACCTTTGGAAGCTAAATAAGACAGTTTCCATATGGAAATTCATTGCAGCCTCAACAGGTAGTGGAGTAAAGAATTCATGGACGTATTGGCATGATGCAATTGCGCACACCCTTTACAAATTCGGGCACAACAACATCATAACTTTCGAATTAAAGCCGTTTTGTTCCAAGCAGCGAGGCTGTAAAGCGTTAATATCTTTTAAATAGGGCCCGCTCTGGATAATGTAGGTTGTTAAAGCTTAACAAAATGACTCTACGGAAATAAAGCCTATACAAGTTTTAATGCTTTCATTTAGATCCTGGAATGATACGATTGTCGCGGCAATATTATGTTTTCGACTACATATAATAAGGCGACTTTGATGGATGATGGCGGTGGAAAAATCCCTGCCCATTTTTTCCGGTCGCTCGAAGCCCAATTTATTTCCTTCCAGTTAACCGAAGAGCCATATTATGATTCGGTGGGACGGTTGATCGATTTTTTCCCTACGCAAATTTTTGCCTTTCTTCAACACGATCCACTCCGTCTTATTGACGCTTCTCTAGAACCATTCGAGTCGTTGAGTTGTAGCAACGGGCGTGAGGAGATTCTGGTAGAGTTAGAATATCACAAATTTAGGTGAAAGATTAGGCCAAAATTTAATCTTTTTCGTCCCGTTTTTGCTCATTTCTCGGTAGCAAAATGAGCAAGAGGGCTCATTTTTACATCATTCCCGAGAGGAATAAATGGCCTTTTCAGAAAGTGAACCATCGATAAGGAAATGTTGGGAGTTTTCTTAAAAAAGTCTTGACTTCAAGAAGTTTTAAATTGGTGTGTTTTTTTTTTGAGTTG
>NW_026018453.1:0-8643 GCF_020466585.1 Dendroctonus ponderosae | reverse complement strand
GTTTCAGTTAGAGGTGGGATAAACGGTTATTTTTCTGTAACAAGGTTCCAACGTTCCAGTTCACGTTGGTAATAGGTTTCAAAATGCGGTTCCAAAAGGAACATGTTACTTTTAAAAATTTTCATTAAACATGCGCAATGATGATGATGGTGGAAATAGAAATGACAAATCATGATTCAGTTGATTAAAAGAATAATTCTTAACTAAAGCTCTTAGATAATATTTTATTAAATATTCTCAAATCAAAAACCAAACGTGGGTCAGAAGTAGCTGCTTAAAGAACAAAAGAATTGATAATAAACTAGAAAAAATATATAAATAAAAACTGATTAAATAAAATATACGCTTTATTTGCAAACATGTTTAAAAGTCTAATTTTCATTTAAAAATGAATTAACCTTTAAAAATACAAATTTTTGCTTTTTACTGTGTTCGAAGCATTACCCGAGTTAATTTTGGTACCACCAAAAAATACTTTTAAAAAATATGTCGACCTTACAACGCCTATATAACTAACTTTCATTTCATCTTTATAAGAGCTTTAGTTAAGAATTATTCTTTTAATAAACTAAATCGTTATTTGTCATTACTATTTCTACCATCATCATCATTGCGCATGCTTAATGAAAATTTTAAAAAGTAACATGTTCTTTTGGAACCGCATTTTGAAACCTATTACCAACGTGAACTGGAACGTTGGAACCTTGTTACAGAAAAATAACCGTTTATCCCACCTCTACTGGGCTGAATGTTTTTAGGCTTTTTATCTTGGCGAACATTCGACAGTATGCTGGTCTCAATGGGGTAAAAAGCCAAAAGCGCATTCTCCGAAAAGAGAGGTGATTTTGCGGTTTATCAACTGGGGAGTTATAACTCATTAACTCAGAGCGGTAGCAACTCAACACAGTGTTACCCGGGCCTACTCAACACCCTACCTAGAACTCAACACTGACAAAATGAAATAAACGCGTCACGTTCCATACGAGTACAGAAATCAATGAACCACTTTGTTCCAGTCGACGTAAACTTGAAAATGAAAAAAAGTGACCTTTTGGCTGGAATTGCAGCAGCATTTCGGGGGGGTTTTACGGGAAACGATCGTTGTCCTGACCTTTCGAACAGCACACGATAGTCGAATTGGCGCAGTATATCCGAACTAAACGGTGCAGTTTTCTCGCACAGGTTGCGACCAAATTGAAACTGCATGCTTTCAACGATATTTCACTTTCGGTTTTCAATAAACACCACCCACCGCCGCGGATAAAAATGCTTCGTTACGCTGCCGGCTTACGTTTAAAGCCGTTGCCGTCTGGCTGGTTGCGAAGAAATCGCTACCAGATAAGTACCTTTCCGAAAATAAAATAAAACCTCTTCTTACCCGATACGCGACGTATACCGGAGCGTATTAAATAAAAGTTAGTGTGTTAGAATGCACGCGAAATACAACGGCTTTTGATAAACGGGCTCTTGGGTAAATAGAAGCGGTAAGTTATCCGGGCGAATCGTCTGTCACGGTAAAATGCTGCGAATTTTGAGCAAATATGGAAAATGAAAAGGAATATATGTTTGTCGTTTGTTTACTTCGGAAATTGCGCTACGGGAGAGGAAAATCGCATTTAGTCGAGTGTCACTCAAATGCTCTTATTTCCAACTCCTGAGCCCTAAAACCGCTCGTTCCTCGGTCTCCCCATTTTGTTGGTTTAATAATTTGAATTTTTGTTTCAGGTAAGAATCGATTATTCAGACACGAGACTACTAGGACTAGCTGGGTGAGTTTATTCTATACGAAATTGCGGAATCTTGATTTAGTCCGGTACATTTTCCATAAGCTGTGGACTGCGCCTACCCCAAACACCTCTAGAACTTTGTCAATGTCCGGGTGTTTTTGTTCGGAAGTGCTCCTATTTGCCTCCGCAGTTGAGTCCCGTCCTTCCCGTCCAGCCAACATTTGCGTCTGTTTTTCTATGGGACCAAATTGGATTTTTCCATAATCCGCAACGTAAACGGGCAAAGTCGCTCCATACGCGTCTCCCTTCAACGCCGCCAGCTTCCTCACTTGTAATACGTCTAGTATATTTATTAAAGCTCCTCGTTGACAGCAGGTCTATAATGTTCAGATAAAAACGCGAAAATTTCACACTTGATAAGAAACATTTCGAAAGGAAACTTCGATAATATTTTATGAAGCCCCGACGAAGGCAAGTTAAAAGCCTTTCAGTCAGTGGTGTTGCATGATATTAATGGCTTTTTTATCGGCGCTCTGTGGGTAAAATACGTTGAGTGTCAGGAAAATGCCGTTCTTCATGCCCTAACGCGTTCGGATAAGGAATGGAGGCTGTATCGAGATTTGCATCTGTTTCGCCAATCAAATCGCTGTTCGATGTTCGGTTCGAAAAATCGGTGTCTACTTTGTCTTGTGATGAACACATTCTAGGGTTCACCACCTCAAGTTTGGCCCACAAAAATAGTGGTACACTGTTAAATTTCTAGTACTTCTGCTGATGTTCAAGTGCGAAAAATTTTTCAGTTAAGGTCGGTTCTTGATGGGAAAGGCAGATTCCACGGGTAATTTCGAGAGTGGCACGTTGCAGACTTAAGCTTGGCCCCGATATCGTGTCCTAAACACCAAGTTGCGGTAGTTTATCAAGTTGTGTCCTACGTGAGGTTCGGGCGGCCGGGCCGGATTTGAGTAAATCATGATTAGGGCCAACACCTTGGTGTAATTAAATAGGCTCTAATTAATTTGCTTGGCAGGCCCCTAAGCCCGCTTAATCTTGGTAAAAATCGCACTCGCAACCAGGCAGATCCTCTTCCAGCTGGTCGCGACATTGACAATCCAATTAGGAGACGATTGGGCGTATTGGAGACTGAAACAATACAGTTTACGAGCAATTAATCGCCGCAATTAATGCATGCCCAAGCGTGAGCCTGATGATTATTGTTGTGTGATCGGAAATGCCCATTGTTTCGAGCAGATCGAGCTCGGGCCGTTTAAAGAAGCAGGCATTGCGGCTGAAATAAGTCGTTGTCAGCTTGCCCAGGCACCGCCCAATAGCAGATAAATAATCCAGTCCTGATATGAATTTAATAGACTAATTGGATTCGGTCCTGCAACTCTCCATGGGGTTCGTTAGGAATTCCGGACTCGCCCACATTTTCTCCATCGAATCGTCGGCCAATTGGAAACGTGGTTAAATTTTTAATCTTCTGCTAGCCTGCATCCCAAGTCGCATCGCTCGAGGGCATCGTGTTCGACTTCTTTGCCAAATTAGATCCATTCTTATCCGCATCGCATTCCGGTTCGCCCTGATTAGCCAACGTTTGCCACAACAGCCTGATCTTGCACGCAGACTGCAGTCGTACAGATTAAAATGCATAATCTGAACCGCAAGCCACCAATGCGCTGCATCCCTCTATTGGGATGTCGCTCACATGGCAAAGCTACGATTAAGTGCAACAATATTGCACAACGGCATCATCTGTGCTTCCCAGCAGGAACAATAGATCATGCTCGCTTCGACGGGCCAGCCCTAATTTATCCCCTTTATCCCTTTCGCAGCCGTTCCGATGGATTCTATGGCGCCACTTTAAACTGCTATTAGTCTACTCGAACGCTGTTTACTGCCGCGATCCCACTAAATATTTGATCGGTCATCCAGACCACTCGCTTTATGAACTTGAACTCTTTTTTCTGCAGCAATCGATTCTTCTCTGGAGAACTAACAGCCTCTACTCTGAGCAGCTGCATATATGTAAATCAACACTCTCTATGTGTGGTTACATTGTACTGTCCCATTTGATCGGACATATTGATGATGATACGGAGTGGTGAAGTGAAGCAAGCAAAATGCGAAGAATCAGTTGCCATCCAGAAGAACTGACAACTTATAGGACATGTTTCGCCTTGAAATGATTGCAATTGTCAAGCAGTGAAGAAGTTGGGACTTGAAATATGATGGAAATAACAGGACCAGCACTGAAGAAAATCGGGTCTGCTCAGTTGAGCACTTGAAATGATCTGACGGGATGAAGAGGATCAGAAATTAGCTTGAAATATCCCCGTTTCTTGTGAAGTGCAATGGAACAATAGACACATTTTACCTTAACAACTGTGAGAGAACCAGATGTTTTTGAAATGTGCCTCAAAATAGTTGTGAAAATTATTATTATGAATGCGAAAGAAGTTTTTCACTTCTGTTGCTGAGGAAATGGGCACCAGAAATTGAAAGGAAAAATAACAACCTTTCTTGTGAATTGCAATGCTCATTACAATCTATTGGCCCTAAGCACTTGAGGGCGGAAGATCGCTACTTGAAATAGTTTGGAAAACCGGCAGAGATTGACAAGGATTGGTGGAACATACCAGCTTGTTACGTGATAAATTCCGTGTTTATCTGATATTTTATGAATGGTTTAATCTGATTCTGTACCATAAAGCTGCTGGTTGACCTTGAGTGGCGTGGAAGAGTGATGAGTATATGAATGTTTGAAATCGCATTTTCCACCGGTGTATAAAGGGCAAACATAACGTGACAACGAGGCAAACTTGGGCGAACGAATTTTCGCCATATTCCACAGCGAATTTGAATATCAGGCAAAGTAAGCAGCCTTCCACGAATCTCTTAACAAGCTTCCGGCTGTTTGTTTTCGCCGGCGATAGATTGGATATTTCCTTTTATGTTGGGCCTGCTGATGGACATTCCAACAGTTCTGCGCATAAATCGAGGGCAATTTGCAATGCTGTCCTGGCAAGGGTCCTGCAATTGCTCGGTCTTTGGTGATTGAATAACTAATTCGAGTGAACTTTAGCTAGATTATTGAGGTAATTTGCAGATTAGAGAATCGATCAAAATCCACCGATTAACAAAGCCAGACTTTATTATTGGAATGCTAAAAGCGTGGTAATTTGAATCAACGCCCCTGATTGATAATGACATTAAAATGAATATTTATTCATGTTATTGTTTCAATTTTGCGCTATATTGACGGACAGCAAAACAGCCGATAACAATTTGTTGGAAATAATGCCGATCTACATGGCGGTTTATTCCAGAACGGATTCCTCGCCGCAATGCGAGAAGAAATCCGCACAAAACCCCAGCTTCGACATGGAAAATTACATTGATAATTATACGGTTGCACAAAAACCACAATTCCAGTTCGGATGAATAACGTTGAATGACAGCAAAAAGGGAAATTAGTATTCATTTGTGTTGTGTGCCGCTGGCAGGGAACGAATGCGCATTCGAAATTATATTATTTCGGAATATTGTGTTAAATACGTTGTAACGCGACTGATAAAATGAAGCAAAATGGAAATGATATGAATACGGTCGTTTTCGCTCGCTGAAAATGAAAATATCTGGCAAATATGTGACAAGCTTTTCCAATATATGTGCCCACATTTTCCTGGAACAACAACACATCATCCACACAAATCAATCCTCCGCAAATCGGGCGACAGTCACCCAAATCCTCTCGTGCTGACGATGTTTGTCAACAAATGCTAATCGACTTGCTTAATAACAACTGACAATTCACAGAGGCGTTTCTATTCCATTCTTAGGCAGGCGCGTTATATCCAGGGCTTGGAATATAGTAAAATACTGCCGACTGCGCCAATATTAGCGAGGCAATTGTGCACGATTAAGACCTGGCCTGTAGCGACCCTTTCGAAGTAAAATATCGCCGCCAAATATTTAAAACGTCCAATTACCGGTCCCTTATCCGTTCGCCAAACAGGCTTTTTATTTGGCACAATGATCGCCCCGGATTATAATCAGTCCGAGGGATTCCCGCATGGAATCGAGATCGCTTTTTACGCAAACACACGAAATTCGCATCAAATATTTACGTGTGAGCGACGCTCGCAATGGGAAATGGACTCGCCATTGTCCGGCTCCGAATCGCACATCATGAGGGAACGACTGCAATATGATGGGAAAGGTAAATTTTTCATGAACCCAACCCGAACACATATGGGACCTGGATGGACAATGAGCCGAAAAAAAAAACTTTCAAGTAATGACATCGGCCTAGACCGATTCTGCTGCTTCGTATCGAGTCCAGCAACATAAAATGACCAGAGCGTGGAGGTTAATAATGGAAATGCACGGAGAAAGTGTTCAGCGGAGGGTGTATTTATTCCAGTATTTTGCTTCAACGGGAAGAGATGTTCTGAAGCCGATGCTCACAGCGGTACTTCAAGAGGTGGCGAATGTGACTTGAATGGTTCTTGGATGCTACAAAAATATTTCAAATGTACCCAGTGATCAGGAGAACAACTCCAATTAG
This sequence comes from Dendroctonus ponderosae, assembly GCF_020466585.1. Taxonomy (NCBI): domain Eukaryota; kingdom Metazoa; phylum Arthropoda; class Insecta; order Coleoptera; family Curculionidae; genus Dendroctonus; species Dendroctonus ponderosae. The sequence goes on along the minus strand of NW_026018453.1, from coordinate 2,349 downwards.
GCCCACAAACCCACCAGAAACAGTGTGGAAAGCTTATTTGGAATCTGGATAGGGCAAAGTTTTGGCATTTGATCGTGAGTGTGTCCTGTTTATGGGGGGTGTGAGGCAAACTTCGATTTTACTATGAAAAGTCTATGAACGAGAGAGGGTCTAAGAGACGTTTGTCGAGTGAATGAAAACAAATGGAAATGATGATTTTTATTGACGGCAACAGTGGACTTAAGTAATTGGTTCCATTAAAGCAGAGCGGCCAAGCAAAACAGCGATTGTTGACAGTCGAGCGCGCGAGAAAATAAAAGATGCGCTCGGTGCTGGGAAGGTAATAGAATTATACAGTGCTGACCTCATCGTAATCAATCTGGACGATGGGGAAAGGATAATGTATACGCTAGATAAACCGCAAAACAGAGAAGAGACGACATTGTGTAGATTTTTATTTCGCAGAGGCCAGTTAACGGAGAGTTGGGCCAACTGTCGCCATTGTGCGCCCCTAAGTGGATTTCCAGATTGATTTATCAAATACAAAAGTTCTTTATTGGTTTCGTGATTGTGTCGAGACTTTGGTTTTCTTTCGATCGGTTCGTGTTGATCTTTGGCCGATTGAGCCGGACATCTGGACAGTATTAGCGGACGAGCCGTTAGCAAAGACTACATGTTTATTGCACTGTCCAACAGAAATACATAACATCCGCTGCTAGATAGTGCTCGAAACTTTCTTATTGCTTCGCTTATTGCGTTGGGCAAAAGTTCCTGGTCGAGTGCGCCATGTGGGGATATCAGGACAATCAAAGGTGGACTTCGGTCACTCTTTCCGGAGCCGGACGCCAGGGAAACATTTTTCAATCATCCCGAAATATGAAGCGTCGCAAAAGTGAGAATAGGAAAAACTCGCCGGTTTCCTGGAAAAGTTGGGCCCGTGTACGCCAACACATGGCGAAACATATTAGATGTACCGGCACGTTTAAAACTTTTCCTAGGGATATTATATTGGCCACGTCAGTCTGGATGGTGGATTGAGCTGTATTGGAAACTTTCCTCGAAGTGAGCTTTGCTCTTACATTAACGGGACTCCGGGCGAGATTGCCCGGATCAAAGTCTCGCGTACTTTTCCGAAACTTTTCCGCATCATCTTGATGTCGATAAATATGGTAATGGCGGGATTTGCGGCTCAATCTCGCCGAAGTTCCACTGGGCCTGCCAAGCTGTTTATTTTAATGGGATTTCCATCGGAACGGAACAGGTAAAGCGCCCTGAAACGCGTCGTCATCAACCATCCAGCTCGAAGGACCACATTATTTCCTGCAGCCGCCCGGCGAATCAAAATGGTCGCAAGAACCAGGACACGTGTGTGTTCAATGGCATAAACGACACGAAAACAACGGAAAAGCGCTTTCCTCAATTTTTCGTTTGCGAAAGATCAGTTTCCCGGATTTCTCTGGAGATCGAAGCCCGTTAATACCAGACGTGTTTCCAGAAAAGGCAATTGAATGGGATCCGGCGCTTAGCGATAATTGGCCAGTGCGGTGTCAGGGATACTGTGTGGCCCATTCCAGAAAACTACCTTTGGAAGCTAAATAAGACAGTTTCCATATGGAAATTCATTGCAGCCTCAACAGGTAGTGGAGTAAAGAATTCATGGACGTATTGGCATGATGCAATTGCGCACACCCTTTACAAATTCGGGCACAACAACATCATAACTTTCGAATTAAAGCCGTTTTGTTCCAAGCAGCGAGGCTGTAAAGCGTTAATATCTTTTAAATAGGGCCCGCTCTGGATAATGTAGGTTGTTAAAGCTTAACAAAATGACTCTACGGAAATAAAGCCTATACAAGTTTTAATGCTTTCATTTAGATCCTGGAATGATACGATTGTCGCGGCAATATTATGTTTTCGACTACATATAATAAGGCGACTTTGATGGATGATGGCGGTGGAAAAATCCCTGCCCATTTTTTCCGGTCGCTCGAAGCCCAATTTATTTCCTTCCAGTTAACCGAAGAGCCATATTATGATTCGGTGGGACGGTTGATCGATTTTTTCCCTACGCAAATTTTTGCCTTTCTTCAACACGATCCACTCCGTCTTATTGACGCTTCTCTAGAACCATTCGAGTCGTTGAGTTGTAGCAACGGGCGTGAGGAGATTCTGGTAGAGTTAGAATATCACAAATTTAGGTGAAAGATTAGGCCAAAATTTAATCTTTTTCGTCCCGTTTTTGCTCATTTCTCGGTAGCAAAATGAGCAAGAGGGCTCATTTTTACATCATTCCCGAGAGGAATAAATGGCCTTTTCAGAAAGTGAACCATCGATAAGGAAATGTTGGGAGTTTTCTTAAAAAAGTCTTGA